>NC_081362.1:95983186-96283186 GCF_030684315.1 Stegostoma tigrinum
ACTCCCAATCAGCTGTAATCATGTCACGCTGTGGTTTGTAACATCTCTCTATCATTGGACACACTGCAGGTCACAATCTAATTCACCTGCCCATGCTCCAGCCTGCAGCTTAAAGGCCGTTTTCCCTTTGGGTCAAATTCCGAGGTGGACTCACTCGGCCTTTGTTTCTGTCTCAGTCAGGTGAAGTCTCCGCTCGTGTTTACGTTCTTACTGATGAGCCAATATCTTCATTTAAAATTTTCATTGTTGTTTTTGATTCCCTCCAATGACCCTATCTTTCCCTGTCTCTGTTACCTCCTCAAGATCTACAATCCTCCAGTGGCAGAAAGTGGGACTAGTGTAGATTTAATGTAGCTGTGGCAGTGGGCAGAAGTGCTTCTTCTGTACAGTGTGATTCTATGAAAGATTTCCTCTAATTCTGACCTCTCAAACATTTTCCGTTGAATCAATTTAACAACCTAGGCTAAAAACTCAGGAAAGTAATTCCCTCCCTAAATCTCTTTGTTTATCCTTCAAGACAATTTGTAAAATTTATGATATTGGCCAAATGTTGGGCATTTGAAAGACCCCTCTTGAGACTTAGTTTCTTGCTTAGTTTGATTATGTTCCTTTGAGGCACCTTGGGAGGATTGATGATGTATGAGGTACTATATGAATGCACATTGTCGTTGTCAGTGCATTGCAGTGTGAGTACAAAACGGTTGGAGGTGGTGTCTATGAAAGGAGATTTTAACTGAGACTCTGCTAGTGGATGTCAGAGATTGGGTGTGAATATTTTGAAAAAGAACACTCTGGCTAATATTCACTGAAAAACTGACACTGCTGAAGCAGAATATCTGATCATTGTCACATTGCTGTCTATTGCTGTTTCAGAATTGGTTGCTATGTTTCCAGTGATTATAGATCACTTTTGTCCCATTAGACTTATACCATTGTAGGACATTCTTAGATTATGAAGGGATTGATATAAATGCAAGATTTTCTTTTGATATATGTACATGTAAAGGTCATTTTCGCTATTATTTTGAAAGTCACACAACACCAGGTTATAGTCCAAAAGTTTTATTTGAAATCACAGGCTTTCAGAGTGCCACTGTTTTGTCACCAGGTGACGAAAGCTTGTGATTTCAAATAAACCTGATTTTATCTACCCTGGTCCAACGCCGACACCTCCACATCAGTATTATTTTGGACTGCGGACTAAAAATGAGAAAAGATACTGATTTAAACCAAGGAGGCTCTGCAACAGCAGTCAGTAATTTATAGTGAAGACATGTTTATGGGAGCACATTGTAAGTTGTGTGTGGAAAGTTTCTTTTTCCAGGAACAGAAAGGGCAATGCCAAATAAAACAGTAACAGTGTGTTTCAAGACTATGGAACAACTGCCTGGCAACAGCATTTTGATTGGTTCTTGAGCAGCTGATCATACCCTGCTTGTGGAAAATATAACAGAAGCTTCCTATGTGTGGCCATCAATGCCTCTCTCACTCCCGGGTGGGAAAGTCACAGGATATCCTCTGGTAGCTGTTGCTGCTCATCATGATCTTGCAAACTGTTCTCTCTGTAACTGGACTGTTGAAAGGGAAAAGGGCAGAGGGGGTTGGGGGATGGGTAAAAACGACCTTCCGAGTCTCTGGAAAGTGAATCCTCAACCAGTGAATGCAAACAGCCTCGTTTCATGAACAAAGAACCGGAAGAAAACGGAAGGCGGACAAGGGTGGGGATGGAAAAATGTCTTTGGTGGTCATCATCCTCCGACACTTCTGTCATCCACAATCCGACCCCACCACACAAGACATTTTCGCATCCCCACCCTTGAGAAACCAATCTCTCCATGACTCCCTTGTCCACTCCACAATCCCCTCCAACCCCACCACACCCGGCACCTTCCCCTGCAACCACAGGAAGTGCTACACTTGTCCCCACACCTCCTCCCTCACCCCGATCCCAGGGCCTAAGATGACTTTCCATATTAAGCAGAGGTTCACCTGCACATCTGCCAATGTGATATACTGCATCCACTGTACCC
Source organism: Stegostoma tigrinum (assembly GCF_030684315.1). Classification (NCBI taxonomy): domain Eukaryota; kingdom Metazoa; phylum Chordata; class Chondrichthyes; order Orectolobiformes; family Stegostomatidae; genus Stegostoma; species Stegostoma tigrinum. The sequence continues at coordinate 95,985,217 of NC_081362.1, forward strand.
GGTGTTGCTTCCTTGACATTGGGGAAACCAAGCGGAGGCTTGGGGACCGCTTTGCAGACGCCTCCGCTCGGTTCGCAATAAACAACTGCACCTCCCATTTGCGAACCATTTTAACTCCCCATCCCATTCCTTAGACGACATGTCCATCATGGGCCTCCTGCAGTGCCACAATGATGCCACCCGAAGGTTGCAGGAACAGCAACTCATATTCCGCTTGGGAAGCCTGTAGCCCAATGGTATCAATGTGAACTTCACAAGCTTCAAAATCTTCCCTTACCCCACCGCATCCCAAAACCAGCTCAGCTCTTCCCCTCCCCCCACTGCATCCCAAAACCAGCCCAACCTGTCTCTGCCTCCCTAACCTGTTTGTTCTCTCACCTATCCCCTCCTCCCACCTCAAGCCGCACCTCTATTTCCTACCTACCACCTCATCCTGCCCCCCCCGACCTGTCCGTCCTCACTGGACTGACCTATCCCCTCCCTACCTCCCCACCTATACTCTCCTCTCCACCTACCTTCTCCTCTATCCATCTTCGGTCCGCCTCCCCCTCTCTCCCTATTTATTTCAGAACCCTCTCCCCATCCCCCTCTCTGATGAAGGGTCCAGGCCCGAAACGTCAGCTTTTGTGCTTCTGAGATGCTGCTTGGCCTGCTGTGTTCATCCAGCTCCACACTTTGTTACCTTAGTCCCTTGTTTCATCCTGAATATCCACATCTATTTGTGTTTATCTGTTTGTAAGAGGAAGGGGAACTTGAAAGGGGGTAGAGTTTCAGTGAAACAGCTTCAACAACAGAGAATCTAAGCACCTCCCCTTGACATTCAATATTGTTACTATCACTGAATCCCCCACTATCAACATCCTGGGGGTTACCAATGACTGGGAACTCAACTGGATAAACCATTAACATATAATGGCTTCAGGAGAATTTTAGAGGCGAGGAATCCCGCAGCAAATAACTTATTTCCTGAGACCCCAAAGTGTGTCGGCTATCTACAAGGTACAAGTCAAGAGTCTGATGGAATATTCCCGATTTGCCTGGATGACAGCAACTCCGACAACACTCAGCATAACATTTAAGCAATGGGTAATCATCATTACATACACGTACAGGCGCCGACTGAAACATTAACTGCCACAATCCAGCAGATAGCAGCCTGTCATTTCTATTACAGTACTCAGTGATTCTGCTCTCCTCAGCACCCAACTGCATTTTCAGCCATTAATGTTTGTGTTAAACTGAGAGCTCTCCATGTGGAAGATAGGCAAATAGCTCTTTGTAGGTTACGTGGAACAGTCCCCCTTCCGCACCTACACAGGCCCCAAACCCCACCTCTTCCTCCGGTACATTGATGACTGTATCGGCGCCGCCTCTTGCTTCCCAGAGGAGCTCGAACAGTTCATCCACTTCACCAACACCTTCCACCCCAACCTTCAGTTCACCTGGGCCATCTCCATCACATCCCTCACCTTCCTGGACCTCTCAGTCTCCATCTCAGGCAACCAGCTTGTAACTGATGTCCATTTCAAGCCCACCGACTCCCACAGCTACCTAGAATACACCTCCTCCCACCCACCCTCCTGCAAAAATTCTATCCCCTATTCCCAATTCCTCCGCCTCCGCCGCATCTGCTCCCACGACAAGACATTCCACTCCCGCACATCCCAGATGTCCAAGTTCTTCAAGGACCGCAACTTTCCCCCCACAGTGATCGAGAATGCCCTCGACCGCGTCTCCCGTATTTCCCGCCACACGTCCCTCACACCCCGCCCCCGCCACAACCGCCCAAAGAGGATCCCCCTCGTTCTCACACACCACCCCACCAACCTCCGGACACAACGCATCATCCTCCACACTTCCGCCATCTACAATCCGACCCCACCACCCAAGGCATTTTTCCATCCCCACCCCTGTCGGCTTTCCGGAGAGACCACTCTCTCCGTGACTGCCTTATTCGCTCCACACTGCCCTCCAACCCCACCACACCCGGCACCTTCCCCTGCAACCGCAGGAAATGCTACACTTGTCTCCACACCTCCTCCCTCACCCCTATCCCAGGCCCCAAGATGACATTCCACATTAAGCAGAGGTTCACCTGCACATCTGCCAATGTGGTATACTGCATCCACTGTACCCGGTGTGGCTTCCTCTACATTGGGGAAACCAAGCGGAGGCTTGGAGACCGCTTTGCAGAACACCTCCGCTCGGTTCGCAATAAACAACTGCACCTCCCAGTCGCAAACCATTTCCACTCCCCCTCCCATTCTTTAGATGACATGTCCATCATGGGCCTCCTGCACTGCCACAATGATGCCACCCGAAGGTTGCAGGAACAGCAACTCATATTCCACCTGGGAACCCTGCAGCCTAATGGTATCAATGTGGACTTCACCAGTTTCAAAATCTCCCCTTCCCCAACTGCATCCCTAAACCAGCCCAGTTCGTCCCCTCCCCCCACTGCACCACACAACCAGCCCAGCTCTTCCCCTCCACCCACTGCATCCCAAAACCAGTCCAACCTGTCTCCGCCTCCCTAACCTGTTCTTCCTCTCACCCATCCCTTCCTCCCACCCCAAGCCGCACCCCCATCTACCTACTAACCTCATCCCACCTCCTTGACCTGTCCGTCTTCCCTGGACTGACCTATCCCCTCCCTACCTCCCCACCTATACTCTCTCCACCTATCTTCTTTTCTCTCCATCTTCGGTCCGCCTCCCCTTCTCTCCCTATTTATTCCAGAACCCTCACCCCATCCCCCTCTCTGATGAAGGGTCTAGGCCCGAAACATCAGCTTTTGTGCTCCTGAGATGCTGCTTGGCCTTCTGTGTTCATCCAGCCTCACATTTTGTTGTCTTGGATTCTCCAGCATCTGCAGTTCCCATTATCTCAAATAGCTCTAGCTGCCTGCTGACAGCTACCCTGTTACCAGCTCTGGGCCCTGCTCCATTCTATTCCGCCATGTTCTCTCTTTCACTCCTACTCAAGTGTAAAGCAGGTTGAATTCTTCCCATTCCAAATGCAGGAAAATCTTCACAAAGTTTAGTTTTAACAAATCCTGTGTTTGTTGCCTAATCCTAATTGCCCTTGAACTGAGTGCCTTGTTTAAGAACTTAGAGAGTGATCAAGTTTCAAGCATATTGCTGTGGGCATGTAGCCACAAGTAGGTCAGGCCAGGGAAGGATGACAGATTTCCTTCCTTAAAGAACACTGATAAATCAGATTAGAATCGACAATAGTTTCACCATGGGGATGAGTTTTATATTCTAAATTTCATTTTAATCACTAACACTTTTGAGTAAGTGTATATGTGCATGAGCATGTGTGTGTGTGTGTGTGTGTGTGTGTGTGTGTGTGTGTGTGTGTGTGTGTGTGTGCGCGTGTGCGAGAGACTGTTTTTAGTGTGTGTTGGTGTATGGGTGTGATTATGTGTGTATGTGTTGTGTGTCTGTGTGTGAATCAGTGTGAGAGTTCACGTGATTGTATGTATGCTTGTGTGTGTGTGTGTGTTTATATTTATGTGTTTGAATGGGTGTGTGTCTGCCTACATGTGTCTGTTTGTATGTGTATTTGTGAGCATTATGTTTGCCTCTGTGTGGCTGTGTGTGCGTCTATGTATATGTGTTTGTATGTATTTGTGTGTGTGTGTGTGTGTGTGTGTGTGTGTGTGTGTGTGTGTGTGCGCGCGCGCGTGTGTGTGTGTATTGTGTGCGTGCGCGCGCGCGTGTGTGTGTTGTGTGTGTTGTGTGCGTGCACGCGCGCGCGTGTGTGTGTGTGTGTGTGTGTGTGTGTGTGTGTGTGTGTGTGTGTGTGCACGTCTGAGAGAGTGGCAGAGTGGGAATGAGAGTGGGGGAGTGGGGTTGGTAGCCATGTCCACTATGTGAAGTCCCAATGGTGCACTGTGACTTGCTGGTGGCCCAGGAGATGGAGTGGTAAAAGTAACTCAGACAGAGGACAATGATAATATACAAGAAAATACACTGAATATATCCTCATTTATTGAACTTCAAGATGGACCTGATGAAAGGTGTAAACCTGAAATGTTGACTTTCCTGCTCCTCTGATGTGGCATGACCAATTGTGTTCCTCCAGCTCCAAATTGTATTGCTTTATTGAACTTCAAGTTTGTTAACAGTTATTCATGGGATGTGGGCATTGCTGGCTGGCCAACATTTATTGCCCATCCCTAGCTGCCCTTGAGAAGTTGGTGGTGAGATGCCTTCTTGAAACATTGCAGTCCACATGCTATGGGTTGACCCAAAGTGCCCTCCGGGAGGGAATTCCAGGATTTTGGCCTAGTGACACTGAGGGAAAGTGACAAACCTGAGTTTGTTATCTAGACTAACACACTGCCACTGCCTCAGATGTACAGGCTAAGGAATTTGAACCAAGGAGCAACTTCCATCTCGGGTGAGTGTCAAATCTCATCCAGCATTATTTGGAGGAGGACAAAAGTTGTTCCCACCAGCCTTACCAAACTTTACCCCTCAATGAACATCATAAAAACAGATTTATTGGTCAATAGGCAGCTTGGGGAGTTTGTTCTGCACAAATTCTCCGCAGAGTTTGTTTGGATAATTGTAGGAAAATGCCAGGATACTAGGCAGCTAAAGGAAGTGATGGATCTTGGGGAGCTGGTCCAAAGATCCCTGAAGGTGGCAGGACTGTTTAATATGTTGTTAACTAGACATACGCGATGCTTGGCTCTTTTGCTCTTGGCACAGACTACAGGAGCAGGGAGGTATGTTGGAGCTATACAGGACTTTGGTCAGGCCACAGTTGGTGAATTGTATGCATTTCTGGTCATCACACTATAGGAAGGATGTGATTGTACCGGAAGGGAGTGCAGTGAAGATTCACCAGGCTGTTCCCTGGGAATAAAGCATTTAGCTGTGAAGCGAGGCTGGAATAGCTCCGGTTGTTTTCATTGGAACAGAGAATGTTTGGGGACCTGAGTGCGGTGTATAAGATTATGGGGCGTTGACAGGGAGGATAGAAAGCAGTTGTTCCTCCCAGTCTAGGGTTCAATAATGATTTTAATTTTAAGCGAAAGGCATGATGTTTTGAGGGGATTTAACAAAAAATGTTTTAACCCAGAGGCAGAAAACCTCAACATTTAAAAAGTATTTGGATGAGCACTTGAAATGTCAGAACAAACAAGGCTATTGGCCCAGTTTCAGCAAGTCTCCAACCCCTTATTATGAGTTAATTCAGAACTGTTCAGAGGTCTAGGCAGTGCCATGCAGTATTATTGCTGATTTATAAATGTTGATGCAGTTAGTGTGGAACACCAACGTCCTCTGGTGGTAGAATGCACCTTGAGTGTAACAGAAATGACAACCAGCACAACTGTCTTTGATTTTTTAAAAAAATCCCTTCAATGATTGCTCAGTCAGCAGGCCTGGGAAGAGGGGCCTTGGAAATGGCTCAGAATGATACAGAGCTGGAAGAAATTGCAGAGATTGATGAAATGAGGAATGGAGAACTGATAAGGGCCAACTTTCATTTATTGGTGTGGTCCCATGAGTCAGCTGTTAAATATTCAATGGTTTCTTTAACATTTTAAATATTCTGGAACACTGCAGCAATAACTCTAGTTTGTACGTGTGCAATAGCTTTATTTAACCTTTTAATCTTAATTGAAGGGGAAAGGAGGAGGAGAGCCCTGTCACAGCGAAGCTGGCGAGGATGGGAGCCTAGGTCCTGGCACGGGCTGGGGTGAAAGGACTATAAATCGAGCACTCTTTCCTTTCTTATCCTTACACTGGATTTTTATTTATTATTCTTTCAATTTTGTACCATATAATTAAGTGCCTATACCTAATGTTACGGAAGGGGAATAGGCAAACCCTTCTGATTGTTAAACCAAAACACAAGCCTCAATCTGTTGTGATGAGAGTCGGGGCTTCCCTCTAATAATTAGCCCCGAAACTTCCAGAGAAGCTCACCTTTTTCCTCATAATCTGTTAAAGGAGTGATTAAAAGAAAAAAGACTCATTTATGTCCACATTAAAATGACAGGAAACAATTTATTTGATTAACCCGAACATGGAACAAATTGACAGTATTAATAACAAACCACAAAGTTGGTGGAAAAGCTCAACAGGTCTGGCAGCATCTGCGAAGGAAAAATCAGAGTTTATGTTTTGGGTCTGGTGACCCTTCCTCAGTTCTGATGAATTCTGATTTTTTCTTCACAGATGCTGTCAGATCTGCTGAGCTTTTCCACCGACTTTGTTTTTGTTCCTGATTTGCAGCATCTGCAGCTCTTTCTGCTTCTACTAACAAACAAATTGATTCCCCCTCAGACTACTAACTATTTCCTAGCTGGTCTAAACTCTACTCGAATGCTGTTGAAATGAACACAAGTCCCTCTTCTATAAACTCAATTAATAAAACAACAATAAATTAAAACTTAATGTCTCAAAGTTTGCAAAGTCCATGTCTACTCTCCTTTACCTTCAATCTTCCTTCTGTTGCTCACATCACAACTGCCTTTCTTCTGATGATTCTGCTGTCTTGAATGTTTTTCTCTTTAATTTCTGCAGTGAGGACTTAGCTTAAATGCCGTGGTACCTTTGATGTGTCTTTTAAGAGAGCTCAATAATTTTATGTGAAAGCCAGGTTTGTTTCATAGATAACACAATGTGGAGCCTGAGGAACACAGCAAGTCAGGTAGCATCAGAGGAGCAGGAAAGTTGACGTTTCGGGTTGGGACATTCTTCAAAAATGGGGGAGGGAGAAGGGAGCTCAGAAATAAACAGAGGGAGGAGGGGTGGGTCTGGCGAAGGTAGGTGGGATGGTGGTAGTGAGTGCAGGTAGGCAGTGGTGGGGATTGGTCAGTGAGGTGGGATGAGCGGATAGATGGGAGAGAAGATGGGCAGGTCAGGAAGACGGGGATGAGAGGTAGGTGGGATGGTGATAGGTGAGTACAGGTAGGTGGTAGTGGGGATTGGTCATTGAGGTGGGAGGAGCGGTTACCTAGGAGAGAAGATGGGCAGGTTGTATCAGCTCAAGGAGGCAGGGATGAGAGGGAGGGCTGGTCATGGGATGATGTCGGGGTTGGGGAGATTTTGAAACTAGTAAAGTCCACATTGATATTGCAGGGTTCCTGAGCAAAATATGAGGTGCTGTTTCTGCAACCTTCAGACGGTGTCATTGTGACATTGGAGGAGGCCCAGGATGGACATGTCGCCCAGGGAGTGGGAGTGGGAGTTGAAGTGGTTCGTGACTGGGAGGTGCAGTTGTTTGTCATGAACAGAGTGCAGGTGCTCTACAAAGTGGTCTCAGAGCCTCCGTTTGGACTCACCGATGTAAAGGAGGCCACACTGGGAGCAGCGGATGCAGTAAACGACATTAGTGGATGGTGCAGGTGAACATCTGTCTAATGTGGAAGGCTTTTTTGGTTTCTTAGATGGAGGTGAGGGCCAGTGGTGTAGTGGGAGGTGTAGGGGCAGGTGTAGCACTTCCTGTGGTTGCAGGGGAAGATGCTGGGAGTGGTGGGGCTAGTGGAGAATTTGGAGCAGACGAGGGAGTCACGGAGAGACCGGCCCGTGTGGAAGGCAGATAGGGGTGGGGGGGCGGGGGGGTGCGGGTGGAAATATGTGCTTGGTTGTGGAGTCAGGTTGCAGGTGGCAGAAGTGACGGAGAATGATGCATTGAATCCAAAAGTTAACGGGGTGATACATGAGGACATCATGGATTCTGTCTTTGCTTTTGTTGTGGGAACGGGATGTGAGGGCAGAGGTGTGAGAAACTCAAGAGATGCGGTCGAGAGCATTTTCGACCACCAAAAGGGAGAGGTTGCGGTCCTGGAAATATGAGGACATCTGGGATGTTTGGAAGTGGAATGCCCCACCTTGGGAGCAGATGTGGCGGAGGTGGAGGAATGGGGAGTAATTGATTGCATTCTTGCAGGAAGGTGGGTGAGAGAAGGTGAAGTCTAGGTAGCTGTGGGAATTGGTGGGCTTGAAATAGGTGTCAGTTTCGAGTGGTCACCGGAGATGGACACAGAGAGGACCAGGAAGGAGAGAGACGTATCAGAGATGGTCCAGGCAAATTTGAGGTTGGGATGGAAGGTGTTAGTGAAGTTGATGAACTGTTCAAGCTCCTCGTGGGAGCACGAGGCAACGCCAATACTGTCATTGATGTAATGGAGGAAGTGGTGGGGAATATTACTATTTTATCTCTGACTCCAACATCAGCAGTTCTTACTATCTCTTTGTATCTCAAAAAGCAGGTTTACTTTCGTTGCAACTGATGTTTGCCTCTCCCCTCAGATGGCAATTGGCTCTCTCCCTTAATTTTCCAAACGCCCTCATCTTAATACCCATAATGCCATAATAGTATGTCTTACATAGGATTGGTTCAATGTTGTTAACACCACCAGATTTAAACTTGATAGGTTTTTAGTATCTAAGACCTTGGTTTAAATTGATCAGCCAAATTTGAAAAGATTTGTTGTCTTGGTTAAAAGAAGGGATGCTGCTTTACCTTTCAATATAAATGATTCGATTTTGAGCACTTTCTGTACTGGCACCGTCCAGCTGCTGCTCACTGACATACATTTTAACAATCTCTAAGCACAGAAAAATACATTATCTTTTAAAGGGGCAACCTACTGCTTTTCCCCACTATCATTTTAACCAACAAATTCCTGGTGAGGGAGAGTCGAAAACTAATGCTGGCAAATGGAACTAGATTAATTTAGTATATCCAGTCAACATCAATAATGTGGGCTGAATGGTCTGTTTCTGTGCCATACGTCTCTGTGAATCTATCTCTCTTGAACAATATATAGACTGCAGGGGCATTCTTAACAGGGAGATCAGGAAGGCAAAGAGAGGATATTATATAGCCTTAGCAAATAATGTTAAAGATAATCCAAAAAGATTCTACAAGTATGTCAAAAGCAATAGAGCAAAAAGAAGGAGGCTTGGGCCCCTTAAAGGGCAAAGAGAACAGCTTTGTGTTGAACCTCAGGAGAAGAGAGAGACAATAAATGAATACTTTAACTATGGAGAAAAAAATGGATACTAGAGAACTCAGGAAAATAAATACTGATGTTTTGAAAACAGTTTACATCACAGACGAAGCGCTGGAGGTCTCAGAAAATATCAAATTAGATAAACCTCTGCAACCTGATCCAGTCTATCCTGGATCCGAGGGAAGTTAGGGAAGAAATTGCAGGGTTTCTTGCAGAAATATTTGCATCATCTATAACTACACGTGAGGTGCTGAATGGCTGGAATGTGGTTAATGTTGTGCCTTTGTTTAAGGAGGGATGTAAGGAGAAGCCTGGGAATTCAAGATCTGTCAGTCTGACTCCATTGGTGGGTAAGTTGTTGGAAATGATTCTAAAAGATAGGATTTATATGCACTTGGAGAAGCAGGGGATGATTTGGGATAGTCAGCACAGTTTTGTGTGAGGGAAATCATGCCTCACAATCTTGATTAAGTTTTTGAGGAAGTCACCAAGAAGATTGATCGGGCAGTGTGATACATGTTATTTACTTGGACTTCCGTAAAGCCTTTGACAAAGTTCTGCATGGTAGACTAATTAGCTAAGTTAAATCAGGATGAACTTGCCAATTGGATACAAAATTGGCTTAACAAGAGGAGGCGTGGGTGGAGTTAGTGTGTTGTTTTTCAGACTGGAGACCTGTGACCACTAGTGTTCCACAGGGATCTATGCTGGGCCCACTTTTGTTTGTAATTTAAATAAATGACATAGTTGAGAATATAGAAAGTGATAATGGGAACTGCAGATGCTGGAGAATCCAAGATAATAAAATGTGAGGCTGGATGAACACAGCAGGCCCAGCAGCATCTCAGGAGCACAAAAGCTGACGTTTTGGGCAAGGGTCTAGACCCGAAACGTCAGCTTTTGTGCTCCTGAGATGCTGCTGGGCCTGCTGTGTTCATCCAGCCTCACATTTTATTATCTGAGAATGTAGAAAGCACAGTTAGTAAGTTTGCATTTGGTACAGTGGACAGTGAGAAAGGTCATCTGGGATAACAAAGAGATCTTGATCATTTGGGTCAAAAGGCAGATTGGGTTTAATTTGGATAAATGGGAGATACTGTGTTTTGTTGAAACAAACAAGGCCGGGTCTTATAAGAGTAAAGCCTTGGGTAGTGCTTTGGAATGGAGTTACCCAGGAGTTTAGGTACATAATTTTTTGAAGCTTACATTACATATGCTCATTACTTTGACAGAGTGATTAAGAAGGCTTTAGTATGCTTGCCTTCATTGCTCAAGCTTTTGAGTATAGGAGTTGGGACGCCCTGTTACAGTTGTACAGTACATAGTTGAAGCATCTTCTGGAGTATTGTGTGCAGTTCTTGACACCCTGTTATGGGAAGGATATTGTTAAACCTTAGAGGGTTCAGAAAGATTTACCAGGATGTTGCTGGGAATAGAAGGTTTGAATTATGGGGAGAGGCTGGATGTGTTCAAATTTTTACAATGGAGTGTAGAAGGTTGAGCGGTGACCTTATAAAATGATGAGAGATATAGTTAAGGTGAATGACAATTGCCTTTTGCCTGGGATGGTGGATTTCAACACCACGAGGCATTTTTTAAGGTGAGAGGAGAAAGATTGAATAAAAGACATGAAGCGTAACAGTTTTACACAGAGAGCAGTATGTGTGGAATGAACTTCCACAGGAAGTTGTGGATGCTGGTATTGCTACAATGTTTAAAAGACATTTGGACAAGTACATGAATAAGAAATGTTTGGACGGATATGTGCCAAGCGCAGGCAGGTGGGATTAGTTTATTTTGGATTGTGGTCACCATGGACTGAAGGGCCATTTCCATGCTGTACGATTCTATGACTGCCATTAGAAATGCAGAGACACTGCCAGAGCAAACGCAGAGACGCCATCGGAGTAAAGGCAGAGACAGCGCCAGAGGAACTACAATGTTAATCGTCATACGGACTTTGTGAAAGAAGAGCTACTCAGTCAGTATCTCACTGTCAATGTGGCAATGGTGAATGAACAGGGACCACTGAATATCTACACAAGCTGTTCTACCAGCTGAGGGGGAGATTTGGTGTTTCAGCCCCTCATCTCTGCCCCATCTTACAACAAGATAACAACTGGTCTATTCCAGGCATCAATTCTGCTCTCAGGCCAACTCCTCAATTCTTCAATTCCTCAATATTTCAAAAATCTACCTCTGCCCTCTTTAAATATTTTCATTGACTTATCTTCTGCAGCTGTTAGGATTGAAAATTCCAATCATTTCTACCCTCTGGAAAAAGCAATTCCTTCCTATCTCGGTTTTAAATGAGTATCCCATATTCTGACGTTACGTCCCCTAGTCCAAGATTCTGTCTACAGTGGGGATATCTTCCCAGTATCTACCCTGTGAAACTACCACTCTCCCATCATGTTTGAATAGAATCATGCTGCAATCTTCTATACTATCCTGATGAAATTCTTAACTTGTTTATCCATTAATGATCAGTCACACTTTAATCCTCGGAACCAGCTGAGTGAATCTCTTTGAACAGCCTCCCATGTCAAACCATCCTTTCTTAAGTATAGGGGTCAAAACTATACACAATGCTCCAGGTGCAGCCTCACCAACACCCTGTGCAGTTGTAACAAATCTTTCCTGTTTTTAAACTCCAGCGCCCGCCACTGATAAAGCTCAAAATTCCATTTATCTTCTTAATTACTAACAGTGCCTGATTGCTTGCATTTTGTATTTTGTGCTGAATGGCACTCAGATCCCTAGTGCTGGACATTTTTTGGAATATCTCTCCATTTACCTGATACTTTGTCAAAGTTTCACACACTCATTCAACTTATTTATATCCCTTACAGATTCTTTATGTCCTCATCACAACATGTCATCTCACCTATTTAAGTACCACCAGGAAATGTGGATATTTTCAACTCTGCTCCTTCCTCTAAGCCATGAATGTAGATATAGTCAGAGAGTCATAGAGATGTATAGCATGGAAACAAATCCTTCAGTCCAACTCGTCCATGCCAACCAGATATTCTAAATAAATCTCGTCCTATTTGCCAGCATTTGGCCCATATCGCTGTAAACTCTTCCTATTCAGATACCCAACCAGATGCCTTTTAAATGTTGCCATTATACCAGCCTCCACCACTTCCTCTGGCAGCTCATTCCATACACACACCACCCTCTGTGTGAAAAAGTTGCCCCTTTGGTCCCTTTTAAATCTTTCCCCTCTCACCTTAAACCTATGCCCTCTAGTCTTGGACATTCCCTCCCCAGGGAAAAGATCTTCTCTGTTTACCCTAACCATCAACCTAATGATTTTATAAGCCTCTATAAGGTCATGCCTCAGCCTCTGACTCTCCAGGGATAATTGCCCTAGCCTATTCAGCCTCTCCATATAGCTCAAACCCTCCAACCCTGGCAACATCCTTGTAAGTATTTTCTGAACTCTTTCAAGTTTCACAACATCTTTCCTACAGCAGGGAGACCTGAACTGCGTGCAGTATTCCAATGTCCTGTTCAGCCACAACGTGACCTCCTAGCTCCCAAGCTCAATGCAGTCACCAATAAAGGCAAGGATATCAAAAGCCTTCTTCATTGTCCTATCCACCTCCAACATCACTTTCAAGGAACTAAGAATCTGCACTCCAAACTCTCTTTGTTCAACGACATTCCCCTGGACCTAACCACTAAGTGTATAAGTCCTGCCCTGATTTGTCTTTCCAAAATGCAACACCTCATATTTATCTAAATTAAACTCCATCTGCCACACCTCGGCCCATTGACCCATTTGATCAAGAATCCATTGTGCTCTGAAGAAACCTTCTTCGCTCTCCACCAGATCTCCAATTTTAGTGTCAACTGCAAACTTACTAACCATACCTCCTAAGTTCACATCCAAATCATTTACATAAATGATAAAAAGCAGTGGACCTAGAACTTCCGTTGTGGCACACTGCTGGTCACAGGCCTCCAGTCTGAAAAACAATCCTCCACCACCACTTCTGAGCCAGTTCTTTATCCAAAAAGTTAGTTCTCTCTCTATTCCATGTGATCTAACCAGTCTACTATGAGCAACATTGTTGAACACGAAGATGGTAAAGAATTGTGGCACTCCACAAATTGTATCTTTCCAACCTGAAAAAAATCCATTCAGCCCATCCCTTTGTCTCTGTCATTTCAGTAATCCCTCAATCTATGCTGATATATTACCCCAATACTGTGAGCTGCTGTGCTGTCCAACAATCTTTCATGTTGCACCTTTTCTCCTGCTGTACGAAAATCCAAATACACTGTATCTATCAGTTCCCTTTTATTAAGTCTGCATGGACAATGTACAGCAGACACTCTAAATGTCTTAGGATATATTATCATCCATATCTCCTTCAAATCTGTTTATATTTAATGTTGGCAAGGCACCAGGATGAGATGAGGATATTTTGAAGGTTGAGAGGGCAGATAATTCAAGGGGATTGGCCCCAATCCCAGTTCTCTCTGGCACAGGTGATGTGCCACAGACTGGAAAATTGCCAATGTTACAGCTTGGTTCATGAACGGTTCTAACAATAAGCCCCAAATTAATCTAAGTGGTGAGATGATTTTGTTGACAATTATTTGGGATAGAATTAACAATGGAAAATGTAGATTAATTTGGAAGAGTCAGCATGGATTTCTAAAGGAGAAATAACGCCTCACTTAATTGCTGGAGTTTTTCAGAGGTAGTAGAAAGGTTCAGTGAAGGCAATGTTGCTCATCTGGACCATAAGGATTTCCAGAAGGCAGCAGATACAGTTCCACACAATAGATTTGAGAGTAATCCTTTCAGTCAATAGAAAAGGGACAGTGATAATGTGGATACAAAACTGTCTGCATGTTTGGAAACAAGAGATTAATGGTCAATGGATACATTTTGGGCGAGAGTGAGGTTAGTAGTGGATTTTTGATTTTGTCCACCGCAGTCAACACTGGCACCTCCATATCAAGATTTGTAGTGGTGTTCCCCAGGAGTTATTAAGGTTGTTGCTTTTCCCGATATATATGAATGATCTAGATCCTTGTGTGTAAATGACAATTTCAACATTTGGAGATGACATGGAACTTGGAATTATTGTAAACTGTGAGCAAGGCAGCGTAAAACTCCAATATGCTGTTGACAAGTTGGTGGAATGAGCAAGAAGGTGGCAGATAAAATCCAAAGTAAACAGTGTAAGATGTAAAGTTGGAATAACATAGAAAGACAATCTAAAATAGGACGTGCAATTCTAAAGTGGGTGCAGGAATAGAGGTAGTTAGGCACATATGTGCACAGAACCTTGAAGTGAGAAGACTGGTGGAGAAAGCAGTTAATAAAGTTGGCAATATCTTCAGCTTTATTAATAGGGACAGAGTGTACAAGAGCAGAGAGGTGTGGAACTTGCACAAGGCACTTGCTGTCCTCAGCTGAAGTATTGTGTGCAGTTGTGGGAACCATATCATAGGAAGGATGTGACTGTATTAGAGAGGGAGTGCAGAGACAATTTATGAAAATGATTCAAGAGATGAGGAACTTCAGCGATGTTGAGGGCTGTTCTCCACAGGCTAAGGCTAAGAGGAAATCTGATAGTGGCTTTCAAAATCATTAGTAGGCTGGACAGAGTAGATAGGGAGAAGGTGTTTCCGCTTATAAAAGGAACAAGAACAAGAGGGGTAACAAGATACAAAGCTGGGTGAACACAGCAGAACAAGCAGCATCAGAGGAGCAGGAAGGCTGACATTTCAGGCCTAGACCCTTCTTCAGAAATTAGAAGTGTCTGAAGAAGTGCGTAGGCCTGAAATGTCAGCCTTCCTGCTCCTCTGATGCTGCTTGGCCTGCTCTACACCTTGCTATCTCAGATTCTCCAGCATCTGCAGCTCCTACTATCTCAAGAACAAGAGGAGCATGGATTTAAAATGATTTGCAAAAGTAGAGATATGAGACAAAGCCTTTATCCCATAGCTCTGCTTGGAAATGTGGTAAAGATAGGTTCATCTGAGCCTTTCAAGAGGAGAATTGATGATTATTTGGACTGAAATGATATGCAGGGATACAGGAAAAATACACAAGATTGAGGTAATGATGCTTGTTTGAAGAGTTGGTACAGCCACAATGGGCAGAATGGCCTCCTTCTGTGCTGTACTAATTCTCTCAGTCTGCTCTTCTACCTTCAACTTTTATTGTTCTCATGCCCATACCATGCTGGCCCTGATCCACACAGCCACCTCCATCCCATTGTCCAACTTCATTTTCTGTAGCATTCAGTGACATCCCATCTCATGAAGCCATCTGATAGCTCAGCCCTAAAATTCAATCCACCCGTACCTCATTCCCTACCACCACAAATATCCACTCTCAGTGCCCTCAGTCTAACCCCACGATCCCACAGCTGAAGTTACAAAACCACCCTTGAGATTGACCCCTCTCCTTTCACACTTGCCTGGAAACCCTCACACCTCCCTTACATGATTGATTTGAATTTCTACAACGTCTTTGACAAGGTGTCACACTGGAGGCTGTGAAATAAGGTCAGAACCCATGGTGTTAGGGGCAAGGTACTGGCATGGAGAGAGGATTGGCTGACTGGCAGAAGGCAGGGCATAAGGGCAAAGGGTCTTTTCCAGGATGGCATCCGGTGACTAGTGGAGTTCCACGGGGTCAGTGTTGGGGCTACCACAATTCACCTTATTACTAATGATATGGGCACAGGAACTGAGGGCATTGTTGTTAAGTTTGCTGATGACACAAAAATAGGTGAAGTGGCAGGTAGTGTTGAGGAAGTAGGGAGGCTGCAGAAGGACTTGGGAAAGCTAGGAGAGTGGGCAAAGAAGTGGCAGATGAAATATGGAGTTGGAAAGTGTGAGGTTATGCGCTTTGGTTGGAAGATTAGAGGCGTAGACTATTTCCTAAATGTAGAAAGATCTCAGAAATGTGGAAAGATCTCAGAAAACTGAAGCACAAAGGGACTCAGGAGTCTTAGTTCAGGACTATCTTAAGGTTAACATGCAGGTTCAGTTGTCGGTTAGGAATGCAAACACAATGTTAACATTCATTTCAAGAGGGCGAGAAAACAAGAACAAAGATTGACCATATCTGAAATATTGTGAGCAGTTTTGGACTCCTCATCTAGGGAAAGATCTACTGCAATGGCGAGGGTCTAGCGGAGGTTAATATAAATTATTCTGGGGATGAAGGGCTTGTCATATAAGGAGTAATTGAGGGCTCTGGGTCTGTACCTAATGCAGTTCAGAAGGAGAAGAGGTGATTTAATTGAAACTTACAGAATACTGAGAAGATTGGATAGAGTGGACATGGAAAACATGTTTCAACAAACAGGAAAGACTGCAACTCGAGGGCACAGCCTCATGGCGAAGGGATGACCCTTTAGAATTGACATGAGGAGGAATTTCTTCAGCCATGGGCTGGTTGATCTGTGGAATTTATTGCCGCAGATGGCTGTGGAGGCCAAGCCACCGAGTGTATTTAAGACTGAGATTGGTAGGTTCTCCATTTGTAAGGGGATCAAGGGCTACAGGGAAAAGACAGGAGAATGGATCAAGAAGTATATCAGTCATGATTGAATGGTGGAGCTGACTTGATGGGCTGAATAGTCTAATTCTGTTCCTATATGTTATGGTCTTATCAGGACCACCATTTGCCAGACACAATTATCCTACTTCCTTTTGGACTGAACACTCTCCTTTACAAATTCTGTCAGGCAATCTGCCTGCTTCCTGCTTGGATGGACTGCATCACCCCATTTCAATCAGCCCCTGTGTGATCAAAGAGTGTACAGTCCTGGCTGCTGTCTGCAATCTATCAGGAAACTATCATTGCCCGTTACATGTTGCGACCACCCAGTCAGGAATCTCAAAACAAGTTTTGTACAATCACCGATAACAGGGTGTAGAACTGGATGAACACAACAGGCTGAGCGGCATTCCTTCTTCTGAAGAAAGATCTCAACCCAAAACGTCAGCTTTCCTGCCCCTCTGATGCTGCTTGGCCTGCTGTGTTCACCCAGCTCTTCACTTTGTTTTCTCAGATTCTCCAGTGTAGGCAGTTCCTACTATCTCTTGTACCATCACCAACAGCTCCATTGTAAAAGGGAACTTATTTTGAGATTCCTGAAACTTGGTATCAAGGAATTCAGCCTGCCTTTAAAATTCAGCGAACTTAATTCCAAATTATTATCCCACCACCTGTAAGTGGTTTTCATCCCATGAAGTCTTTCCCTGCATTGTTCCTATTCCCAAGAACAATACAAGATTCTATCCTTAGCAGAATATAACTCGTTAGGATAACAACAGAGAAACAGACAAATGCAACAGGGAAGATAAACACTACATTCTTCTCCAGCATCTGCAGTTCCCATTATCTCCACTACATTCTTCCTCTACTAGGGAATTAGCAATACAGGAGTAACTACCGATACCAGCATGAATTCACAGTGCTTTATTCCCTTCCTCTCTCAGTGACTAGTTATCGGAGCATGTCACTTCTACACAAGACGCTATCATCAGTAGCTCTCAATCACTGTCTCACCTCAAAGTCACTCTTCCACTCATAAGACCCACAGCTAGACTTGATGGACAATTTAGTTATAGGTACGGTACACTACCTTCTCTCCGAAGAACGTGCAACAGAAGCTGACCATGCAGCCCCTCTAACCTGCTTCACCAGTGAACATGGTCATAGCTGATCTCATCTTGGCCTCAACTCCATTTTACTACCACTCGACTTAACCCTTTGAAATGTCACTAATTAAAAATCCGTCTTCTTAAATTTATTCAATGTCCCAGTATTCACCACTCATTCGGTTAGTGAATTGCACAGATGCACGACCCTCTGAGAGCAGTAATTCCTCCTCATTTCTGTTTCAAACCTACTGCTCTTTAGCCTTAAACTATGGCCTTCATTCTAGGTGGTGTCCACATTGGATAATAGTATTCACACTGTATCTCAGTGCATGCTCAAGAATTGCCCACAGCACTCTCACGTCCGGAATCTTGTTTGCTTCAGTTCTAAGATTGCCCAACAACACACAATTAAACACAATCAGGCATCACCATTTCTTCATTCAGCCTCCTGAAGTGACAAGTATGTTGCATTGTGATATTACACATAACACAGCAAATGACAATCATTTGAGAGTAAAATAAGATGGATGTGGGAAATTGGGAACAAAAGTTCCAGAGAAACTCAGCAGATCTGACCCAGTATTTGTGGACAGAGTGAAAGGTTAATATTTTGAGTCCAGTATGGGAAAATGTCATATTGGACTCAAAACATCAACTCTGTTTCTCTCTCCTGAGATACTGCCAGGCCTGTTGAGTTTCTCCAGCAATTTCTGTCTCAGTTCTAAACTGGAATGAGTCCTGAACCTAGTGTGTGTTCATCTTTGCTTATATTCCAGTCTCCACCAGATCTATCCAGTAGTCAAACTCGGGATGTGAGAATTCTACGGTGTTGTTCTGTGACCAGGGACTGTGGTCGATCCATCCTGGATTCCCAGCCACCTCAAGACATGCAGCAAACTCATAGGATCATGAGCCCGGCAGGAGGATGTTAGGTTTCTGAGGCACTGACGGTCAAAGCAAGTCAAGTTTGGGTTTTGTTGGTTTTGGGGTCTTGGGGAGGGTCACACTGACTGGATGAACATTCTAGTACCCTCTCAATAGCCTCCACAACGGCAAAATTAACTTTCCAATAGAGGATCAAAACAATTTCCCAGAACAATTCACCATTCCTACTGATTTCCCAAGGCTTTGCCCCCACTGTATAAGTGAAAGTAGGACGCATGCAAAAGTAGCACAGAGTTGCACTGTGTGTTGACGAGTCTATTTGATGGATAGATACTGAAAGTTCATTTACTTTGCCAAATTCAGCGTTTCAGTCAGAAACTTTGTGCAGAGTTGGCATGGAATTCTCAAATGACAGCAGCTGGAGACCAAGATAATAAAATGTGAGGCTGGATGAACACAGCAGGCCAAGCAGCATCTCAGGAGCACAGGTGTGCGACAACAGAACAGTATTGCTCAGTATCATATCTGACACTGTATGTCCCTTTTGTGCTGTGAGAAAACCCATTTTCAGCTCTAAGTAAGAAATCCCAAACTACAAAATACTGACTCAAACACCAGCTCGCCATCAGAAAATCAAATTCCAAAACAGAACTCTATGAAAGCAAAGTCAATTCCAAGCATTTATGTACCCATTACGACAGAGAGGATCAGAACGAAGACGGTGGATTGCAGGAACATCATTTCAAGTAAATGTATTTTTTAATTGCTGTCCTTCCTCAGACTGCATTGTAATGTTGGTGTTTCGGGATCTGAGTGTAATGAAATTTCCAGGTTTTTGCTAAAAGTACAGCACAGAAAGTGGAAAGAGGAAGTAGGCTGCTCTGACTAACAGTGAAAACTCTTTTTGGAAATGAGTTGACACATTGCAGGCAAGCAGTGAGGCCATGGGAAATAACAACGGTTGGAATCCCATCAGCAAGGCACCCTTTATTTACATAACACTGTAAATGACACTGGCCCAGCTTGCACAGAACTGGCCCCTAGATTGAGTAGAACCCCTGTCACTTCTGTTTCCATGTATTTTTTAAAGGTTCGAAGTTTCTGGATTTTTTTTAACCTTTTTTTCCTTCTATACTTATTTTCCCTCTCACCCTTGTTGTGTATCTGCAGGTGTGAGACACAGCAGGAAACGTCAAGTGTGCCAATAACTTTATTAACATATCACTGCCAGGAAAAACACCCATGTGATCGTAGAATCTGTGTCAAGCAAAGCCCATGCAGGAAATGCCTGTGTAGGAAAGAGAAAAATGAGAGAGAGGGTAGGGATCAAATCAAAACAGAGCCTGTGGTGGGAATAAAGCATTCCAAACCCCACAGTGCCCACCTCGCCCAAAAGGCATGGAGAGCGCCGGTGCACACTGCCTGCTCCTTTTCCAGGGATACCCAGGCAAGTTCGTAGCCATGGAAGAGAAACAGGCAGTTAGCCATAACACCCCCCTCACTTCTGTTTCTATTTGTCAGCCAGGGCTTCCCTGGTTAATTGAACCAGATTAACAACCCTAATCATGAATCCAGTGTCCTATGAGGTCCACACGGCTGACCTCTTTCAGTCATTACATCTCTCTCCCTCCAAGTTCTGGGGCATAGGCCTATTCTTTTTCCTGTAGCTTCTCCAGGAGGTTTTCGCACTAGGTCCAGTTCTTCCATCTCTGCTTCGAATTGTGGCAGTGTGTACCAGACCTTACCCTGGCACATCCCCCAGGTTAACTCTAACTCACATAGGAGCCATATTCCCCAAATTAACACTATTCCAAAGGAACCATTTCCCACATTAGCCCTATCTCCTATAGCCTGTAGGAACGATATTCCCCACATTAACTCTGTCTCCTATAGGAACTTATGACCCCCTACATTGACCCTCTCTTTTATAGGAACTATATCCTCCAGATTAACCCTATCTCGTATAGGAACCATGCTCCTCACATCAACCCTATCACATATAGGAGTCATATCTTGCAAATTAACCCTATCTTATAAAGAAATCATATTCCCCATATTAACTCTATTTCATATAGGAATGATATCTCTCACATTAAACCTGTCTAGAACATAGAACATTACAGCACAGTACAGGCCCTTCGTCCCTCGATGTTGTGCCGACCTGTCATACCAATCTCAAGCCCATCTAACCTACACTATTCCATGTATGTCCATATGCTTGTCCAATGACGACTTAAATGTACCTAAAGTTGGCGAATCTACTACCATTGCAGGCAAAGCGTTCCATTCCCTTACTACTTTCTGAGTAAAGAAACTACCTCTGACATCTGTCCTATATCTTTCACCCCTCAATTTAAAGCTGTGCCCCCTTGTGCTCGCCGTCACCATCCTAGGAAAAAGGCTCTCCCTATCCACCCTATCTAACCCTCTGATTATTTTATATGTTTCAATTAAGTCACCTCTCAACCTTCTTCTCGCTAATGAAAACAGCCTCAAGTCCCTCAGCCTTTCCTCGAAAGACCTTCCCTCCTTACAAGGCAACATCCTAGTAAATCTCCTCTGCACCCTTTCCAAAGCTTCCACATCCTTCTTATGATGCGGTGACCAGAACTGTACACAATACTCCAAGTGCGGCCGCACCAGAGTTTTGTACAGCTTCACCATAACCTCTTGATTCCGGAACTCGATCCCTCTATTAATAAAAGCTAAAATACTGTATGCCTTCTTAACAGCCCTGTAAACCTGGGTAGCAACTTTCAAGGATCTGTGTACATTGTCACCGAGATCTCTCTGCTCATCTACACTGCTAAGAATCTTACCATTAGCCCTGTACTTTGCCTTCCGGTTACTCCTACCAAAGTGCATCACCTCACACTTGTCTGCATTAAACTCCATTTGCCACCTCTCAGCCCAGCTCTGCAGCTTATCTATGTCTCTCTGCAACCTACAGCATCCTTCGTCACTATCCACAACTCCACTGACCTTCGTGTCGTCTGCAAATTTATGAACCCATCCTTCTACGCCCTCATCCAGGTCATTTATAAAAATGACAAACAGCAGTGGACCCAACACCGACCCTTGCGGTACACCACTAGTAACTGGTCTCCAGGATGAACATTTCCCATCAACTACCACCCTCTGTCTTCTTTCAGCGAGCCAATTTCCGATCCAAACTGTTATATCTCCCATAATTCCATTCCTCCACATTTTGTACAATAGCCTATTGTGGGGAACCTTATCGAACGCCTTGCTGAAATCCATATACACCACATCAACCGGTTTACTCTCATCTACCTGTTTGGTCACCTTCTCAAAGAACTCAATAAGGTTTGTGAAGCAAGACCTTCCCTTCACAAAACCGTGCTGACTATCCCTAATCAATTTATTCTTTTCTAGATGATTATAAATCCTATCCCTTATAACCTTTTCCAACACTTTACCAACAACTGAGGTAAGTATAGGAACCGTATCCCTCAAATTAACTCTGTCGCATATAGGGACCATGTCTTTCCACATCAACTATTCTACCATAGGAGTCTAAGAAATAGGAGCAGGATTAAGCCATTCAGCCTCTCAAGCCTGTACGAACATTTAATAGAATAATGACTAGTCCAACATTCCTCAAATCCACTTATGCTACCCTTTCCTCCTTACTCTTGATTACCCATTTGAACAAGTATCTCTCTGTATCTCAGCTTTAAATATGCACAAAGACTCTGTCCCCACAGCTTCCATAGCAAGAAGTTCCAAAGACTCACAACTCTCTGAGAGAATAAATTCCCCCTCTTCTCACTTTTAAATTGGAGTCCCTTTTTACTGAAACTATGCATCTGGGCCTAGACTCTGCCATGAAGGGAAACATTCTCTCAGCGTTTACTCTGTCAAACCCTTGTAATGGTTGATTGGCACTACATCCACAAGCATCCACTCTCTCCACCACTGACACTCCATAGCAACAGTGTGTACTATCTACTAGATACACTGCAGAAATTCACCAAAGATCCTCAGATAGCACCTTCCAAACCCACAACTGCTTCCATCTGGAAGGACAATGGCATCAGATATATGGGAACATCACCACCTCCAACCAACCCTCCAAGACACTCAATGACCTGATTTGAAATATATCACTGTTCCCTCATTGTTGCTGGGTCAAAATCCTGGAATTGCCTCCCCAAGGGCATTGTGGGTCAACCCACAGCGGGAGGACTGCAGTGGTTCAAGAAGGCAGCATATTACCACATTCACAAGGGCACTAGGGACAGGCAATAAATATTAGCCAAGCCAGCAATGTCCACATCCCACAATGAATAGAAGTAAAGCTCTTAAGAATCCGATGTGTTTCAATGAGATCACCTCCCATTCTTCTAAAGTCCAGTGAGCAGTGTCCCAACTTGTTTACCTTTGCTTAGAAGACAATCCCTCCATACCAGAGATCATGGTTGTGAATCTTCTCTGAATTGCCTCTAATGAAATGATATCTTTTCCTTAAAGAAGGGGGCCAAAACTGCTCACAATACTCCAGATGTGGTCCCTCTGGCAATTTGTACAGTTGTAGCACGATGCCCCCACTCTTATACTCCAACCCCCTTGAAATACGGCCAACATTCCATTAGCCTTCCCGACAGGGGAAGGTGCTGTAGGGCTGTGGGGGGGTGTATTGGGAAGAGAAGGCCAGGGTATCCCAGAGGGAGCAGTCCCTGCGGAAGGTGAACAAGGGAGGGTTGTTCCCTTGCTGCCCCTGTGTGCTAACTTTCCAACTTGTTTCATGCAGAAGTTCTTTTCTACAGGAAATATATCAAGATGGTGGTGGCAGCAGGATAGGAAGTGTTTGGGATCTGCGCCTGTACGCTCTCGCTCACCTGGGCGGCCACACTTTTCTTTGTACTTTTGTTTTTGTTTTGTTTCTTCATTTTTCTTTTGTATCAATACTCACCTTCACTTCTTCTTCTGTCACTATGGTGGAGGAAGTTGGTTGCGAGGGCCTACAGCAGCAGCCGCGTGTGAACCCAGTGTCCTTTCCCTGTTGCCATAAGGGCCATGGTTTTATCAAAGGCTTCATTGTCGGTGGGTCTGGTCTGTTCCTGCTGGCAGTGGTGCGGCAGTTTCAGCGGTGACTGTAGCCGTGGTGGCATGATGTGCCTGGTTCATTCCCTGTGGCTATTGTGGCTTTGGGCAGTGACTGAAGTGGTGCTGGTTTGAGTGACGGCTTGAGTATTGGTGACTTGGTGGGACTGGTCTGTCCCTCCTTATTATGTCGGTGTTGCAGTGGCTTCCATTTGGCTTCAGCAGTGGCAGTATGGTGTATCTGGTCCGGAAATTCTTGCTTTGGTAGCATCAGGCGCCACTCCATGAACCCAGGAGCCTTGGAAGGAATCTCACTGTATTTTCATAAATACAAATGACATCACATTGTTATTCTGTTCCATTCTGTTCTGTTCTATTCTATGCCATGCAATATCTCACACAAACTGTATCTCGTTTAGGAACCATATTGTCCACATTCATCATATTATCTATTGGAGCTATAATCCCACAACTGTCAAGGAAAAACTTTCTTTATTTTTTGACTGAAAACTTAATGAGGAGAGATTTCAGATCACTAAAAGAACTTAGTTAGCGTTATTATAAGAACTATACTCATTAGAGTTTTCAAAGTAATATTTTCTCAGGATAGATTAAAGGCAAAATGCAGCAGATGCTTGAAATCTGAAACAAGAAGACCTGTGGAGAGAGAAACAGAGTTAATTTTTTTGAATTTAAAATGTCCCTTCCAAACCTTTTAGAATATTAGAATCTGAGTTATATTGCAAAAAAACAAACTTTGTCACAGATTTTCATTTTTCTCCCAAGACGCCACTTCACAAGAATACCGATCCAGGGGGAAACCAACATTAATACTGAATAAAAACTGAAAGAACAGCGAATGCTGTAAATGAGAAACAGAAACAAAGTTGCTGGAAAAGCTCAGCAGGTCTGCCAGCATCTGTGACCCTTCCTCAGAACAGTGTGAAATTAATACTGTGTGAAAGGAGACTGCTGATTAGGTGGCAAGTGGACTCTGATTGGGAGAAATATTGCCACACTCATCCTAATTTTATTGTTGGGTCTTTGAGGAGTTAAATGTGAGACTACAGCCTTCTAATAATTGCTAAAAAATCTTTATTCTAAAAGTGAATTTAGTATTACACTCAATTAATGATTACAATATAAATTAGAATTGGGTAATGAACGTAGCCAATTACTTTTTACAATAACAAATGTACATTGAAGTAAATAATCAGTAAAATCTACACTTAACAAAGAATATTGTCCATAGATTTACCAGAAAATAGTCTTAAAATGATGGGATAGTGTCGGGGAGGGGTGGTTTAGATTAGATCACAGGTTGGCGCAACATCGAGGGCCGCAGAGCCTGTTCTGCGCTGTATTGTTCTATGTTCTATGTTCTAAAATGATAATTCAACTTTAAACTTAACACGTTCTTAAAATCCAACTGCAAGTGAAATGGAAATTCAAATAAATGTACTGAAATCTTTTATGAGGGTGTCCTGAAGTTCGTCAAATCTATGTGCAGTCACAAAAGTGTGTTTTAAAGTGAAAGGTAGGAAGTTTCGAGGGAACATGAGGAACTATTTTGCTCACGGAAAGTTGAGGGGTCATCTGGAAAATCCTGCCTGAGAGGGGAGGCAGGAATCCGTACAGCTTTTAAAAAAATACTTGGATGAGTACTTGTGATGTCACAACATTCATTGCTATAAATCTAGTGTAAGAAAGTGGGACGAGTGCAAATATAGTGCAGTTTTCGTGGTATGGACGTGATATGTTGAAGGGTCCCTCCGATTCTGTATGATTCTCTGAATGGCTGTGATCTGTGTGTATCCAATTCTTGTTTCATTTTCACTTGAAGAAATATGTCTTTGTTTTTGTCACAAAGCCAAACAAATAGTTCTTTATATTTTGTAAAGCCCCTTGTCAAGTTACAAAAATGGGTTAAGGTGCTTATGAATCTGATCACTTGTTTCAGTAGCTCTGAGAGTTGAATTGATGAAGCTTAACTGTTTATAAGTGTAAGTAATTCACCCAGGTAGTTAGCTCTCATCCAGTAAACATATTGTCCTGGTTTCTACAATGAGTGACTCATTTCTTGGCAATTATTCAAATATTGAAGGTTGGCTTTTAACTTTGCCACGTCATTGAGAATGTCATTTTAAATCAATTATCACATTCATTTCACTATAGAATGTAGTTTTGTATAAAGTTATGAATCCAACTCATATTATCATAGAATCCCTTCAGCATGGTACCAGGCCATTCAGCCCATCGAGCCCACACCAGCCATCTAAACAGCATCCCATCCAGACCTACACTTCGACATTTCACATGGCTAATCCACTGAGCGTGCACATCCCTGTGCACTATGGGAAATTTAGTATGGCCAATCTAACTACCCTGCACCTCTTTGGACTGTAGGAGAAAACTGGAGCACCTGGAGGAAACGCATGCAGACTCAGGGAGAGCATGAAAATTCCACACAGACAATCGCCTGAGGCTGG
Organism: Stegostoma tigrinum; assembly: GCF_030684315.1. NCBI lineage: Eukaryota > Metazoa > Chordata > Chondrichthyes > Orectolobiformes > Stegostomatidae > Stegostoma > Stegostoma tigrinum. The sequence goes on from NC_081362.1 coordinate 96,011,293, forward strand.
AATCGAGCCTGGGTCCCTTGCACTGTGAAATACAATGCTGCCCATCTGGAGAAGTGAAAATAAATGATTTTAAAATATACATAAATCACAGACCGCAGAATGCATCTCCCAAAGGACGATAAAATTTTTAAGAGGTTATTGCAATATCACATCTAAAATTATCTAGGCCCATTTCACAATAACTGTCATAACATGTAGATGTTGAAGGTAAAGTTGCTAGAATCCTACACTCTTATGAGAGAAAAATAATTAGTTGTAGTTCAGTCTGAGGGTTTTCCGTGAGCAAAGACAGGACCTCCATGTTGAACTGAAGCCATGTCAGGTACTGAACCCACACTGTTGGCATCGCTCTACATTGCAAAGCAGCCGTCCATCTACTAAATGACCCAATATGTTGCCCTTATCCATACAATGAGTAACACAGCAACCGCATTCCATCTTTCTGCTCTTCCCACTTCACTGACAAATCCCCATTACTGCTTACGTGCGCTCACCTATCACGATCCCACCTACCTCCCCCAGCTCAACCCCTCATCTCTCTACTACTTCAGAGCTCCCTTGCCCCTCCCTCACTTCTGAAAAAGGGTCCCGACCCAAAACATCAACTTTCCTGCTGCTCTGATGTTGCCTGGCCTGCTGTGCTCCTCCAGCTCCACACTGTGTTATCTCTAACTCCAGCATCGGCAGTTATTACTATCTCTTAATAAAGATTTAATTTCTTTGTCAGTTATATGAACATTAAATTATGCAGCTTAAGAATTCACCTCCACTGAAGTAGTTGCAAGTTCTTGGCCCAAAAGAAGAGGTGTGGGCCATTCAGCCCAGTGAACCTGCAACACCATATAATTCAATGATGGCTGGTCAAGCACTTTGATGCTTTTTACATTCTCTAGCTCCGTAAACCCTTATGTTTTTTATTCGTTGTTGGGACATGGACTTTGTTGGCTGGCTAGTGTTTATTTCCGTCCCTAGTCACCCCTGAGAAGGTGGTGGTGAGCTGCCTTCTTGAACCGCTGCAGTCCATGTGCTGCAGATTGACCCATAAAGCCCTTAGGGAGGGAATTCCAGGATTTTGACCAGTGACAGAGAAGGAATAGTGATGTATTTCCAAGTCAGGCTGGTGAGTGGCTTGGAAGGGAACTTGATGGTGTTCCCATGTATCTATTGTCCTTGCCCTTCGAGATGGAAGTGGTCATGGGCTTAGAATGTGTTGTCTGAGGATATTTCTTGTATTTCTATAACACATTTTCTTTACGCAGAGAGTTGTGAGAGCATGGAATGCGTTGCCAGCAGCAGTTGTGGAAGCAAGGTCATTGGGGTCATTTAAGAGACTGCTGGACATGCATATGGTCACAGAAATTTGAGGGTGCATACATGAGGATCAATGGTCGGCACAACATTGTGGGCTGAAGGGCCTGTTCTGTGCTGTACTGTTCTATGTTCTATGTTCTATGTTCTACATCTTGTAGATCATATCTCCTGCTGCTACTGAGTGTTGGGAATGGGAACAGAACTCATGGATTCGGTGCCAATCAAACAGGCTGCTTTGACCCAAATGATGTTGAGCCTCTTGAGTGTTATTTGAGCTACCACCATCCAGGCACGTAGGGAGTATTCCATCACACTCCTGACTTATGCCTTGGAGATTGCGGACAGGCTCTGAGAAGACAGGAGATGAGTTACTCGCCGCAGTATTCCTCAGTCTGACCTACTCTTGTAGCCACTGTGTTTATGTGGTGAGTCCATTTGAGTTTCTGGTCAATGTTAACCCCAGGTATATTGCTCTGTAGTGAGAAACTCATCCCAACTCCTGGAACTTAGTTGGAAAATTCACATAATTGCTCCCAGCATCAAGGCAGGCCTCTTTTGATTTTTAATTAAAGATAATTAATTGAATTTAAATTCCACAATCTGCCATGGTGGAGTTTGAACCCATGTCACGATGGCATTTCACCTTCACCACGAGTCCTGTGACATTGCCACGACACTCATACCTCCTTCTCTTGTTAATTGAAGCCAAAACTGCCATTTTTCATTTCTCACTTCACAGGAGTTAAACAGAATACACAGTCAGACATGATTCACAAACATGTACCACCCCTCTCCCACTCCTGCAAAATCCCAGCGGTATTTTATTGAATTAGAACCGACTTTTGCATGTTTTCCTGCTGCTGGCTCTGAGTTGTGGAATTGCTTTGTGGTTTCAAGAGCGGGACACAGTTGGGAGGAAGGGGAACAAATGTTGGTTTTGAAAGAGTGCTGACTTACTACTTCCTTACTGAGAGTAGGCATTGTCCTCTCTCAGAATGTTAGAGAAGGGGAAGAGGAAGAGAGGCTTCTCAGAACTCAGAGATAGAGAGGTGGGAGGAGGGAACAGAGAGAGGGGCCCCTGCAGGAATCCATATATCCACACAGGCCATTCAGAAAGCATGTTTCCTATCCTAATGTAAGCAGGGCTGAATGTATTGCTTTTGAATTATACAATCCCTGCAGTGAGGAAGCAATTCGGCCTATTGAGTCCACACTGATCCCGTGAAGAGCATCCCACCCAGACCCTATTCCTGTATTCCTGCATTCCTGCATTTCCAATGGCTAATCCACCTAGACTGCTTATCCCTGGACACTTAGGGGAAATTTAGCATGGCTCATCAACATAACGTGCACGTTTTTGGACTGTGGGAGGAAACTGCAGTATCCGATGGAAACCCACGCAGACTGAGGGAGAACATGCAAACTCCACGTTGATAGGCGCCTGAGGCTGGAATTGAACCTGGGTCCTTGGTGCTAACCACTGAGCTACCATGAAGCCCCCATGATTGCTGCAGGAAGCACTCAGAGAGCTGTGCACTTCTTGAGTCCAGACTTACAATCTCAGGCAGGATAGGGTAGTCCTGACAGTGGCTGAGAAAATGACAGTGACCCTGAGTTCCAAAAAACTGAAACATACATCCAATCTCATTGATCCCAGTTCACTGCCCACTGCTGTATCAGTGAGGTGACACATGCTGTACCCCCAGACAGTGGGGTCTCCCCTATTCTCCGAGAGCACAGACAAAGTGTACATGTGGTATTGTCAGAACCACCCTCCCTCCGCCATGAAGGACTGCACACACCTGGCCGGCCACGTGCTACATCATTACACCAACTGTAACTCCATCACAAAGCTCACAGCTACCTGAAGGGCCATTGAGTGAGCATCACCCACAGTCTGGCGAATGCCCACTCTCCCAGTATATTGATTCTGAACAAGTCCTCTGGGCCAGGGCCGCTGGAACTACCTGCTGTCTGGTTCAATGTTTCCCTTCACAAGTCAAGCAGGCGTGGCCAGTCCGCGAGCAGGGACAGCCATGCGCCACCCTGAGAAATACCGACAATGTGGCTGAGGTGTTGAACCTCGCGATAGTGCTGTTGCTTAGATGGTGCTGGAGGAGGTGCTCTGGACTCTCAAGGAGGGGCTTCTTGAAATGTGATGGGCCCCTACATACTGCGCCCAAAGATGGAACAGTGCTTGGCATCAGGGATGCCAGAAACACCTCAGGAGGAAGGGAAAAGGGGGATAACAGCAGCGACATCCATATTCCTGGCAATCCATCCACCAGCGCCCAACCTGACTCTGTTTCACTTTAATATAAATCTGAAATTTCAACAGCTCCTACATTATCCTCCCTCAGTCACTGACAGTCACAATATCGTCTCAACTGCAATTCATAAAAGACAACATAAACCAGGGATTCGGTAATAATTTGATCCAGATAAATAGTTCACATTTCATACTGACAGAACTGTTCACCCCTCTGCATTCCCTTAGTGCCTACCCTTTGCCTGGTTCAGTGCTGCCACATTGTGTAATTCCACTGAGTATGTTATAGCTGGTAGGGGGCAGCTGGCTCACAGTGGGGGCCAAAATTGGCCGCTCTGCACGACTGACTGTAAGGCCTGGTATTAGACTGCACCTGTTCTGCACTGGCTGGCAGGCACAGCTTCATGGATCTTGGAGCCATCGTTCAGAGAGGAATTGGAAATACAGCATTGTCCCTTCCCTGGAACACTCAAAATCCTGGGTTTCCCTCCCTAACAATATTGTGGGTCGGCCTATAGCGTATGGATTGCAGCCATTTATGAAGGCAGCTCACCACCACCTTCTCCAGGGCAGCTAGGGGTGAGCAAGAAATACTGGCTCAGCCAGTATCGCCCAAATCCCCAGGAAAGAATAGAATTCAAAAAAAAGAGTTGATCCTTCCCATGGACTATAAGATTTGTTTTCGTATGATCTGATTTACTTGTTTACTTAATGGGTCTCATTTTACACTTATAATGAGACATGATTTATCGTGCAACGTGGTTTATTGTTGTTGAAACACAAAATAGGTATATATTCAACTTTACAAAGCCAATCTTTCTCTGTAATATCCTAAGTGATCTTACAATTCTTCACTGTCTATGCCCTCAGGCATTCGCTTTGGGTGTGCAAGATGTTAGAAAGCACGTCCTGTCATGATTACAGCTGTTTGAACTGGGGTTGAGGCTTTACTTCCTGCTCCCAAGGTTCCTGCATCTTTTTCCTGATGTTCTCTGGAGAATGTGTGAGACCTCTCTGATTTAAATGGCTTCTCTAAACTTGGTCATTTCCAAGTACAGTAGCTTAGCAGCGGAGTAATATCACAATATAATTCGCATAATTTAATTTGAGCTTCTGTCTCAGGTATATGATAAAAGACAGTTTTGTATGTTACAATTTCCCATATTGCTCAAGCTGAGCCTAGGAGCTGAGATGTTTCAAAAACAGGCCTGTTTAACCTCAGATTTTCCTAAGATGCTGCTTGGCCTGCTGCGTTCATCCAGCCCCCCAGGATTGACTGCCACGAGGGGTCATAGTTTTAAGGTGTTAGGAGGAAGGTATAGAGGAGATGCCAGAGGGAGGTTCTTCACCCAGAGAGTTGTGAGCACATGGAATAGTTTGCCAGTGGTAGTCATGGAAGCAGAGTCATTAGTGACATTTAAGCGAATGCTGGACATGCACATGGACAGCAGTGAATTGAGGGGAATGTAGGTTAGGTTATTTTATTTTTGGATTAGGATTATTCCACGGCACAACATCGTGGGCTGAAGGGCCTGTACTGTGCTGTACTTTTCTATGTTCTATGTTCTATTTCCTGATGGTGCTGTTGAGCCAGAGAGCCTCTGGACCATGTGACCAATTGGCTCCTCTCAGAGGTAACACTTCCTGCCCAGATGGAGATCAAACTCTCACCTTAAGCCAATTACTGGTCAAACATTCATTTAATAGCTGGGTGGAGGTGGGGTGGTGTAGGCTGAAGGGGGAGAATCATTAAAATGGGGGCAGACTTACACTGGAATTTTTTCTGATGTTGATCTGGGTATGGTACAACATTTAATCTAGCCCAGTTTCACCAAATATACTCTGGTCAGACCCCACCTGATTTAAACACCCAGATCAAAATACTCATTTCCAAATTCTGTTCTGTAAGGAAAGCAGTCCCAGTTTTCCTGATCTAGTCCCAAGGCCCTTGCCTCTGGAGTCATTTCACATGAATCTTTGACTAAAACATCCTCACGTCCTTCTGAAAGTGCATGCTCAGAACCAGACACAATCCTCCAGCTGAATCTGTACCAGAATTGGCAGGGCTGCTTGCTTTTTGAGTGTTTCTTTCTGTTTATAAAACTAGGAATGCCACTTACCTTGTCAGCGATTCTCTCCATCTGTCCTGTCTCTGTCCCCCACCCCGCCGACCCCTTTAGAATTGTGCCGTTTCTGCTGCCTCTCTCCCTGTTCCTCCTGTCAAATGGAATCATTTCACATTTCACTGCACCAGATGTAATCTGCCCTTCTCTGCCCATTGCACTAGGCCTGCCTCTGTCCTTGACATTTATCACCATCTTCCACACAGTTCATAAGAATCCCAGGTTTGGTATCACCTGCAAACTGTGCTTTGTGCACCTGAGTCGACATCTTTAATATTGATGAAGGAAGACAGTGGAAGACATAGGAAGGCTATGCTGCAGCTGTACAGGGTGCTGGTGAGGCCACTCCTGGAGTACTGCAGACAGTTTTGGTCTCCTAACTTGAAATAGGATGCTGGAGGGAGTGCTGAGGAGGTTCAGTAGGTTGATTCTGGAGTTGAGAGGGATGGATTATTAGGAGAGATTGAATAGACTGGACTATATTCACTGGAATTTGGAATATAGAACATAGAACATAGAACTGTACAGCACCTTACAGGCCCTTTTGCCCACTATGTTGTGCCAACCTATTATCCCTCTAAAATCAATCTACCCTGCATACCCTATATTCTTCTATCCTCCATGTGCCTATCCAAGAGTCTCTTAAAAGTCTCTGAAGTGCCTGACTCCACTACCACTGCTGGCAATGCATTCCACAAGCCCACCACTCTCTGTGTGAAGAACCTACTTCTGAGATCTTCGTTATGCCTTCCTCCAAACAGATTAAAATTACGTTGCCTCGTAATAGTCATTTCTACCCTGGGAAAAAAGAAATCTTTGATTATCCTCTCTATCTGTGCCTCCTTTAGAAGAATGAAACATATAAAATTTTGAAGGGAGTAGATGAAATAAAAAGCAAGGAGGTCATTTTCAATGGTGGGTGAAACTAACTTCAAAAGTAAGTGGGAGCAGGTTTAGCACTGAGTTGAGGAGGAACATCTTCACCCAAAGTGTTGTGAATCTGTGGAAGTCCCTGAACAGTGAAACAGTTGAGGCTACCTCGTTGAATGCAGCAAAGATTAGCATATTTTTGAACGCTAAAGGAATTAATAGTTACTGTGAGTGGGTGGGTAAGTGGAGCTGAGACAAAAAAAGATCAGCCATCATCTTATTGAATCACGAAGCATGCTCGACAGACCAGATGGCCTACGCTTGCTCCTGCCTCTTACGTTCTTATGTTCTTTTAGTTCCTTAAGTTGACCCCTGGGGAATACCATTATAAAACCTCCTACAGTATTTTAAATATCTGTTCATCAGTGCTCTCTGTTTCCTGTCAATTAGTCAAATTAAAGGCACAAGGAGAGGGTGGCTAGGGAGCGAATAGGTCCCCTTAAAGATCAGTATGGCTGTCTATGTGTGGAGCCATAGGAGATGGAGGTAATTTTTAATAAATATTTCTCTTCATATTTATTGAAGAGAAAGTCATGAATGATAAGGAAATAAGTGAAACAAGTGGGGATGTTTTGGGCCATGTAAGCATTACAGAGAGGAGGAGTTTGCAGCCTTAAAGCACATTAAGCTGGGTAAATCCTTGAGGTCTGATCAAGTGCATCCTCAGATGTTCTGGGAGGATATGGAAGATGTTGCAGAGGCCCTTGAAAAGATTTTTGTTTCATGTTCAGCCACTGATGAAGTTCTGGAAGATTGGAGGGTGGCGAATATTGTTTCATTGTTTTAGAAAAGGAGCGAAGACAAAGCCAGGGAACTACAGGCCAGTGAGCCTGACATCAGTGGTAGGCAAGTTATTGGAGACAATACTGAGGGACAGGATCAACCAACATTTGGATTGTTAAGGGCTGATTACAGATAGTCAGCACGGATTTGCATGCAGGAAGTCATGTTCGACAAATCTTTTAGAATTTTTCGAAGAGGTAACTAAAAAGATGGATGAGGGTATGGCAGTGGATGTTGTCTGTATGGACTTTAGTAAGGCCTATGACAAGGTCCTGCACAGCAGGCTAGTCAGTCCATCGAGCTACACTCATGATGAATAGCTGATCCTGGGCTTCAAATCTCTTGATTCCCTGAGATGCCAAAAATCTGTTCATTCCAGACTTAAATATGTCTAAATATTTAACCTTGCGGGAAAGAATTGCAAAGAATCACAACATTCGGCAAGGTTCCGCATGCTAGACTGGTTAGCAGGGTTAGATCACATGGAATCCAATGAGAGCTCACCATTTAGATGCAAAATTGGCTTGATGGTAGGAGACAGAAGGTAGTAGTAAAAGGTTGCTTGTCGGTTGAGAGGCCTCATGCCATATGGATCAGTGCTGGTTACACAGCTTTTTGTCTCTTATATAAATGATTTGGATGTGAATATCGGAGGAACAGTTAGTGAGTTGCGAGTCATACCAAAATTGGTGGTGTCGTGGACAGTGAAGCTTACCTCAGTGTACAGCAGGACCTGAGGAAGGAATTTAATTTAGATAAGTGTGAGGCATTGCATTTTGGAAACGCAAATCAGGCAGTGCTTATATGCTTAATGGAAGGGCTGCGGGGAGTTTTTTCCCCCCTTTATTCATTAATGGGATGTGGACATCGCTGACTAGGCAGCATTTATTGTCCATTCCTAATTGCCCTGAGGGCAGTTCAGAGCCAAAGACATTGTTGTGGGTCTGGAGTCACATGTAGGCTACACTGGGTAAGGATGGCAGTTTCCTTCCCTAAAGGACATTAGGGAATGAGATGAGTTTTTTCCTCACAATCAACAATGGATTCATGGTCATCATTAGATTCCTAATTCCAGATACTTTTATTGAATTCGAATTCCACCACCTGCCATGGTTGGATTTAAACCCAGGACCCTGGAATATTATCTGAGTCTCTCGATTAACAGTCTAACAATAATACCACTAGGCCATTGTCTCCCTCTAACAAAGACGCCTTGGGAGCAGGTACATGGTTCTTTGAAAGTGGAGTCATAGATTTGTAAAGAAGGTTTTTGGTTCAGCTACTTTCATTGGTCAGTTCACTGAGTATAGGAATCAGGAGGTCATGTTGCGGCTTTACAGTGCATTCTTTAGGCCACATTTGGAATACTGCATTCAGTTCTGGTCTCCCTGCAATAGGAAAGATGTTAAACTTGAAAGGGTGCAGAAAGGATTTACAAGGATTTTGCTGGGGTTTGAGGATAGGAGCTTTAGGGAAAGGCTGAACAGGCTGGGGTACTTTTGCCTGGTGTGTTGGATCTCGAAGAGTGACTTATAGATGCTTATAAAATCATGAGGTATTTGGATAGGGTACATAGCCAAGATCATTTTCCTATGGTAGAGGAGTCCAAAACTATGTTGCATATGGTTAAGGTAAAAGAGGAAAGGTTTAAAAGGGACCTGACGGGCAAACTTTTTACACACAGGATGGTGCACACATGAAATGAGCTGCCAGAAGAAGAGATAGAGGCTGGCACAATTACAATATTTAAAAAGTACTGGATTGGTACAGACATAGGAAGGATTTAAGGAGGCATGAGCTCAATGCTTGCAAATGGGGCCTGATTAATTTAGGATATCTGGTCAGCAAGGACAAGGTGAGCGAGAAGGCCTGTTTCCATGCTATACAGCTCCATGACTCTAATCTTTTGAGTGAAGACATTTTTCCAAATTTCATTCCAAAATGATTGGCCCCTAAATGTGAGGGTGTGCCCCAATGTTTTAAATTCTGTAACTAGCGGAAACAATCTCTCAATTTCTACCTCATCCGGCACCTTTAGAATCCTGTACGTTTCAAAAGGCTGCCTGTTGTACTTCTAAATTGCAAAATATCAGCCCAATTTTCCTCAGCTGCTTATCCTCATTCCCCCAGTCCAGGAAACCCTCACTGAACCTTTCATCTGCCTCCAACCCAAGATTATCCTTCCTTTGATATGGAGATCAAAACTTTGCACAGTACCCTGAAAATGTTCTTACCACAGCCCTGCATAACTAGAGATTGAGTTCCTTCTAGTTTACTGCAAACCACTTGCAATAAAAACCAATATGTCATTTAATTTCCTCACTGTTTCCAGCAGCTGCAATGATAATACAGCTTCTGCTTTTTCAGGAGAGTAGCGAGGGGAGCATTAGGCATACTTGAGGGAAGATGTTTTTCAACCAGGCGATGATGTGTCTGGAATGTGCTATCTGGGAGCGTAGTTGAAAGGGAAAGCCTCACAACATTTAAAAAGTATTTGGATGAGCCCTTGAAGTGTCTCAACATTGGAGATCTAGTGTTAGGAAGTGGGGCTAGTGTAGATTTAGCAGAGTTTAATAGTGAAGATTTGATTGGCTGAGGGGCTTCGCCTGTACTGTATGATTCTATGGTTGTATCTGAAATTACAAGAGTGCCGATGAAGGTTTCATCTTGCAGAGCGCTTGTGGTAATCAGGTGTTGAGGGAGAATGCAACCTTGTATGCCTACTTTTACAACATCACATTTTTGCAATCAAATTTTATATACGTGTAAAAGGAGGAACTTGACAATTGCCCACTTGTTCTTGTACTTCTATTTCCTTTGGGCTATCTCGAACTAGATTTATCTCAATGGTGCTTTTTTTTTTAATGACTTCCTCAATTTCTTTTCCTGAATCACAAAAAGCTAGCAAGTTCAGTCTGTAATAGGGACGGCAAATAGTAACAAAAGGGGAGGTAATGGCCTTGTAGTATTATGTCTGGACTGTTAATCTAGAGACCCGGATAACATTTTGGTGACCCATATACAAATCCAGCCACAGCAGATGGTGGAACTTGATTTTAATAAAATATCTGTAATTAAGATTCTAATGATGACCATGAACCCATTGTCAATTGTTGGGAAAAACCCACCTGGTTCACTAATGTCCTTTAGGGAATGAAATTGACATCCTTACCCAATCTGGCCTACATGTGAATCCAAACCCACAGCAATGTGGTTGACTCTGAACTACCCTCTGGGTAGTTAGGGATGGACAATAAATGCTGTTTAGCCAGTGACGCGCATTAACGAATAAAGAAAAAAGATGTTGCCCTTTATTTCAAAAGAATAGAAGTATGAAAATGTGAAGACATTGTCAAAACTATACAAGGTGTTAGATCACTGCTGGAATACTGGAACAGTTCTGGCCCTTATCTAAAGAAAGATATATTGTCATTTGAGGCAATTCAGTGAAGGTTCACCAGGAGTTTAGAAGACTGAGTCAAGACTTTATTGAAACATAGAAGTCTGAGGGGACTTGACAGGGTCAATGGAGTGAGATTATTTTGCCTTTTGGTAGAGTCGAGGACCAGAGGGTATTACCTCAGACTAAGTGGTCACATATTTAAGACAGGGATGAGGAGGAATTTCTTCTCTCAGGAGGGAGTGAATCTTTGGAATTCTTTACTACAGAGGGCTGTAGAAATTGGGTCATGAAGTATATTTAAGGTTGAGACAGACAGATTTTTAATCAGTAAGGGGATCAAGGGTTTTTGGGAAAAGGCAGTAAAGTGGAGCTGCGGCTTACCAGATCAATCATGATCTCATTGAATGGTGGAGTAGACTTGATGGGTTGAATGGCCTACATCTGCTCCTATGTCTGATGGTCCTTATGCTTTCAATACACAGCCCAACTGAGAACAATAGCACTCTGCAACAAAGTCGACATTATAACCGGAAGTTAAAAGTGCGTAAGTCAAAAACTTAAAAAAAACGTTTTATTAGATGTGTTCAAACTGAAAATAAACCATCATAGCTTTATTTAAAACTGATTTCCTCTTTCTCAGCTTCCTAACAATATCTTTAGCAGGAACAGTTTTGTGTCCTTTCTTTAAATATATCTTATGCAATCATCTAAAACTGCTAATTAACTCTTCCACAAGCTACTCTCTTTGTTAATACTCTTTATCTCAATTGCACCATAAGACTTTCGCAATTTGGCCTATCAAGTCTCCTCCACCATTCAGTAGGATCATGGCTGATCTGACGTTCCTAATATCCACTTTCCTGCCCTTTCCCATCATCCCTAATTTGCGGAATGGTCCAGTATTATTCCCTCTCAGCCTTCAATATACACAAGGGCTCTGCCCCCACAGGACATAACAAGAACTGCAGATGCTGGAAGTCAGGGTCAATTCAATGTGGAGCTGGAGGAACACAGCAGGCCTGTCAGCATCTGAGATTCATCTGTGCTCTGTGTGTTCAAATCAACTCCACTTTCTGGTTGCCAACCATTTCAACTCCCCTTCCCATTCCCTTGGCAACATGTCCTTTCTTGGCCTTCTCCAATATCACAATGAGGCCACATGAAAATTGGAGGAAGAAAACCTAATATTCTGCTTTGGGAGCTTACAGCCTAAAGGCCTCAACATAGAATTCACTAGCTTCAAAATCTCCCCACCCCATCCCCACTCACCCTCCCTCTATTTATTTCTGAGCTCCCTTCCCCATCCCCAGAACTGACGAAGGGTCCTGGCTCTGTCCCCATAGCTCTCTGGCAAGATGTTCCAAAGAATCACTGTCTTGAGGAGAAGAAATTCTGCCTCATCTTAGTCTTAAATTGGTATCAGTTGTTCCAGCGGTGGGAGCCCAGGAGAAAGCACGAGGGCAGCCTGGGAAGGTAAGCGAATTGATTATAAAAGTCTTACCTCGCATGACTGCGGCCTTTCAGTTGTTTCAGCGTTGGGAGTCCGGGAGGAAGCATGAGGGCAGCCTGGGAAGGTAAGCTTCTACCCAATAAATTTGGGAGTTAACTAACACCCGAGACACTGCACACATAGTGTCTCCCACCTTTCCACTTCCTCTAACCTAACAATAATGACTAAGTGTGGTGAGCCGGGAAGCTAATTGCATTTTTTTTTCCTAGTCTCTTTGTTATCTTTTGGCTGGTCACCCAGATGCCAAATCCTCTGCGAGCAGATCGGCAGGCAAAGTCGGAGTCTGTTTGAGTATATAACAGAATAAACTTACTGGTGCAGCGAACACTACAAAACTAAAATAAAAACTAATTAATTTTAAATAATTAGCTCAGTAGCGATAGCAGGCCAGGTGATGTGTTGTAGCTGTATGATGTGGGAGCTGGCTGATCCCATTGAGAACGGCAGGGACCTCATCTGCAGCAAGTGTTGGCTGCTTGAGGAGCTCTGACTCAAAATTGATGAGCTGGAATCCAAACTCTAAACACTGTAGCACATCCGGGAGGAGAAATACCTGGATACTGTGTTCCAAAGAGGCAGTCACACCTGGTAGATTAACTAATGTTAATTCGATCGGCGGGCAGGGACAGCATTGTGTGACTGCGAGTGAGGCAGGTAGAGGAACCCTGCAGACAGGAACACAGGAGCCGCAGCCCTTGACATTGTCCCACAGGTATGAGGCACTTGCTCCCTGCGTGGATGAGGAACAGGGCTGCAGGAAGGATGAGTCAACTGACCATGGCTCCATGGCCTAGGAGGCCATTCAAGAGGAAGAAGCAAAAAGACAGATTGTAGTTATAGGGGATTCCATCATCGGGGGATAGACAGTATCCTTTGCGAGCAGGATAGAGAATCCCGCATGGTGTGTTGCCTGCCCAGTGCCAGGGTGCGAGACATCTCTGACCGGCCTGAGAGGATACTGGAGAGGGCGGGGGAGGATCCAGTTGTTGTGGTCCATGTAGGTACAAAGAACACAGGCAGGACTAAGGAAAAAGACCTGTTTCGGGATTAGGAAAAGCTCGGAACAAAATTAAAAAACAGGTCTTCAAGGGTCATAATCTCTGGATTGCTGCCCGAGCCACGTGCAAATTGGCATGGGAGGCAAGGATCAGGGAAGTAAACACATGGCTAAAAGGGTGGTGTGGGAAAGAGGGTTTCCTTTTCATGGGGCACTGGCATCAGTTCTGGGACAGGAGGGATCTGTACCACTGGAATGGACTCCACCTGAACAGGGCCAGGTCTAGTGTTCTGGAGGAAAGGGTAAATAGGATGGGTAATAGGACTTTCAACTAGTAAGTAGGGGGCGAAGGGAGAAGTGAGTGTAGAAGGAGAATAACAATTAATGTAAGCCCAAGCAGCAGGTTAGCAGGTGACGAGGAAGCTTCAACACCATGGAAAATTAGGGAAAAAAGTTAAAGGGAAGGAGAACTCAAGAGCTGTTAGTAATGGAGGTAATAGGACCCAAAAAGGAGGTGCAAAAACTGGCATAAGGACACTTTATCTGAATGCTCGGAGCATTCAAAATAAGGTGGATGAGTTGATGGTGCAAATAATGGCAAATGGGCATGATTTAGTGGCCATTACAGAGACATGGTTACAGGATGGTCATGACTGGGAGTTAAATATCCAGGGGTATCAAACTGTTCGGGAGGACGGACAGGAAGGTAAGGGAGGTGGTGTTGCTCTGATTTTTTAACAATGATATCAGGGCAGTACTGAGAGAGATGATACAGGTTCTACTGAGCAAAACGTTGAATCCATTTGGGTGGAAATTAGGAATAGCAGAGAGAAGAAGTCACTCATAGGTGTGGTCTAGAGGCCACCAAATAATGACATTGTGGAGGGGCAGGCAATAAACATAGAAACAGCTAATGCATGTAAAAATGGGACAGCAATTATCATGGGGGATTTTTATCTACATATCAACTGGTCAAACCAGGTCGGTCATGGCAACCTTGAGAAGGGGTTCATAGGATGCATCAGCGATAATTTCCTTGAACAATATGTAATGGAACCTACAAGGGAGCAAGCTATCCGAGATCTAGTCCTGTGTAATGAGACAGGAATAATTAATGATCTCACAGTCAGGGATCCTCTCGGAAGGAGCGATCACAGTATGGTCGAATTTAAAATAAATGTGGAGCGTGAGAAGGTTAAATCCAGTCCCTATGTCCTCTGCTTAAACAAAGGAGACTATGAAGGAATGAGGGAGGAGTTAGCTAAGGGAGAATGGGAGCAAAACCTTTATGATGGGTCAATTGAGGAACAGTGGAGGACTTTCCAAATGATTTTTCACAGTGCTCAGCAGGAGTATATTCCAGTGATAAGGAAGAACTGTAGGAAAAGAGAGAGCCAGCCATGGATGTCTAAGGAAATGAAGGGAAGTATCAGATTGAAAAAAAAATACATACAAAAAAGCAAAGAGTAGTGAGAAATTAGTAGACTGGGAATTCTTTAAAGGCCAACAGGAAGCCACAAAAATGTTATAAAGTAAAGTAAGACAGATTATGAGAGTAAACTAGGTCAGAATATAAAAACAGGTAGCAAAAGTTGCCCGAAACATCAGCTTTTATGCTCCTAAGATGCTGCTTGGCCTGCTGTGTTCATCCAGCTCTACACTTTGTTATCTCGGATTCTCCAGCATCTGCACTTCTTATTATCTCTAGCAAAAGTTTCTATTAATATGTAAATCATAAAAGAGTCTTGAAGGTAAATTTTGGTCCTTTAGAGGGTGAGAATGGCAATTTAATAGCTAGGAAGGAGGAAATAGCCGAGACATTAAACAATTATTTCATATCAGTCTTCACAGTGGAAGACACAAATAATATGCTGAAAACTAATGGCAAGAAGGTTATAGCAGGTGCGGACCTAGAAACTATCATTATCACTAAGGAGGCAGCGCTGGGCAAGCTAATGGGGCTAAAGGTAGACAAGTCTCCTGGCCCTGATGACATGCATCCCAGGATACCAAAAGAGGTGAAGGGGGAAATAGCAAATGCACTAGTAATTAGTTACCAAAATTCACTGGAGTCTGGGGTGGTTCCCGCAGATTGGAAAACAGCCAACGTGACGCCACTGTTTAAAAAAGGAAGTGGACAAAAATCAGGTAACTATAGGCCAGTTAGCTTAACTTCAGTAGTGGGGACATGCTTGAATCTATCATTAAGGAAGAAATAACAAGACATCTGGATATAAATCTAGAACAACCAGCATGGGTTCATGAAGGGTAGATCATGTTTAACTAATTTGGTGGAATTCTTTGAGGACATTTCTTGCATGGTGGACAATGGGGAACCTGTGGATGTGGTGTATCTGGATTTCCAGAAGGCATTTTACAAGGTGCCACACCAAAGTCTACTACATAAGATAGTTGCACGGTATTGCAGGTTATGTATTGGCTTGGATAGAGGATTGGTTGACCAGTAGAAAGCAAAGAGTAAGGATAAATGGGTGTTTTACTGGTTGGTGGTCAGTGGTTAGTGATGTGCCTAAGGATCAGCGTTGGGACCGCAATTGTTTACAATTTACACATATGATTTGGAGTTGGGGACTAAGTGTGATGTGTCAAAATTTGCAGGTGACACTAAGGTGAGTGGTAGAGCAAAGTGTGCAGAAGACACTGAAAGTCTGCAGAGGGATATAGATAGTCTGAGTGAGTGGGCAAAGGTCTGGCAGATGGAGTACAATGTTGGTAAGTGTGAGGCATCCATTTTGGTAGGAATAACAGCAAAATGGGCCATGTTTAAATGGTAAAAAATTGCAGCACACTGCTTGTGCATGAATCGCTGAAGGTGGGATTGCAGGTGCAGCAGGTAATTAAAAAGGCGAATGGAATTTTGCCTGCCATCGCTAGCGGGATGGAGTTTAAAAACAGGGAGGCTGTGCTGCAGCTGTATAGGGTCCTGGTGAGGCCACATCTGGGGTACTGTGTGCCGTTTTGATCTCCTTACTTGAGAAGAGATATACTAGCACTGGAGGGGGTGCAGAGGAAATTCACTCAGTTGATTCCAGAGTTGAAAGGGTTGGATTGTGAGGAGAGACTGAGTAGACTGGGATTATACTCATTGGAATTCAGAAGAATGAGGGGAGATCTTATAGAAACATGTAAGATTGTGAAGGGAATAGATGAGGTGGAGGCAGGGAGGTTGTTTCCGCTAGCAGGTGAAACTACGATTAGAGGGCATCGCCTCTAAATAAAGGGAAGCAGATGTAGCACTGAGGTCAGGAGGAACTTCTTCACCCAAAGGGTTGTGAATCTGTGGAATTCCCTGCCCAGTGAAGCGGTTGAAGCTACCTCGCTGAATGTTTTTAAGGCAAGGCTAGATAAATTTTTGAACAGTAAAGGAATTAAGGGTTATGGTGAGTGGGCAGGTAAGTGGAGCTGAGTCTCAAAAAGATCAACCATGATCTTAGTAAATAGCAGGGCAGGCTCGAGGGGCCAGATGGCCTACTCTTGCTCCTAGTTCTTATGTTCTTATGTTCTTATCTCTTTATTCTGAGACTTCGGCCTCTGGTCTCTTATGATGAGAAACATTCCCTCAGCATTTACTTTTGTCAAGCCTCTTAAATCCTGTATGTTTCAATGAGATCATCTCTCACTCTTTTAAGCCCCAATGAATAGAATCACAACCTATTTCGCCTTTTTTCATAAGACATGCCAGGGATCATCCCAGTGAACTTTTCTGAATGGTCTCCAAGGAAATGATATTTTTTCTTACATAAGGGACCAGAATTGCTTACAGTACTCCAGATGTAGTCTCACCAGCCTTTGTACAGTTGCAGATGCTGGAGAATCCGATTGACCTGTCTGTCCTCCCTGGGCTGACCAATCTCTTCCCTACCTCCCCACCTACACTCACCTTTACTGGCTCCATCCCTGCCTCTTTGACTTGTCTGTCTCCTCTCCACCTATCTCCTCTGTCCACCTTTGATCCTCCTCCCGCTCTCTCCCTATTTATTTCAGAACCCCCTTCCCCTCCTACATTTCTGATGAAGGCTCTAGGCCCAAAACGTCAACTTTCCTGCTCCTAAGATGTTGCTTGGCCTGCTGTGTTCATCCAGCTCTACTCTTTGTACAGTTGCAGCAAGATTTCCCAATTCTTATGATCCAAAACCTTGAGATTACGGCCAACGTTCCATGAGCCTTCCTGATTACCTGCTGCCCCTGTGTATTACCTTTCTGTGTTTCATGCACAAGGACACTTCCCCCAAGTCCCTTTGTGTTGCAGCATTCTGCAGTTTTTCTCTATTTAAAAATATCCTGTTCTTCTGTTCTCCCTTCCAATATGAACGACTTCACATTTTCCCATGTAACCCTCCATTTGCCAGCTATAAGCCCACTTAGTTAATCTGTCAATATCTCTCCGTAAATTTTTTGTACCTCTCTCACAATCGGCCTTTCCACCTATTTTTGTGTCATCTTCAGATCTGACTACAATAAATTCACTTTCTTCCTCCCAGTCATTAAGATATATTGTAAACAGTTGCAGTCCCAACACTGATCCCTGGGGAACCCTACTGGTGTTAGGTCTCCAATCTTTATCCCCACTCGCAGTTTCCTACACATGAGCCAATTCTCTATCATTGCTATCCAGCATAAGAAGCCACCAAGGAAACGTTGCATTCATATAACATCTTTCACATCGGCCAGATTTACCAAAGTATTTCACAGCTTGTGAAGTAATTTTGAACTGTGATCACTTTTCTGAAGCAAGAGATATAGCAACTATTGTTCAGATAACAACATCCTGAATAGGAATAGATAATCTGTCCTTGTAGGATTGATCAACACACAAACACACACACACACACAAGCAAATCTACAGGGTAAATTTGTATTTGCAGATGCATTCTGTTTTGTTCACAAAGTACACAATTTATAGATAGTCAGTTAATGTGACATTTTACAAATTCCTGCTTTAGAAATAAAACCAGTCCAAACCAAAATACAAACAGATTCTAAACAAGGCCTCACACTTTACAAGCATTATCTGAGCTAAAATGTCACCTCTTCTTCACACTGATAAAACTTTTATTTCTCTCAGGACAGTGACTTGAAAGGAATTAGGTGATTTACATATAGTATTTATCATTTAAAAAATTTTGATAAAAGATTTAGCAGCATCTTATGTTTGTTTAATACATCTTCATCAGTGGTGTGACTGATCTTTACTAACAAATTCTGTGCCTGATACTATCTCTCTCACTAACACCTGAAGAAAGAACGATGCTCTGAAAGCTTGTGTTTTCAAATAAACCTGTTTGACCATAACCTGGGGTTGTGCGATTTCTGACCTCATTCAACAGGGAGCATGGAGGTTTTGTGGCATGCCCAACAGTACAGCTGTCCCATAGTGCTGCATTGGAATATCATTTAATTTGGCTTGATTTGCTTTATTGTTGTCGCATGTACCTAGGTACAGTGAAAAGTTTTGTTTTGTGTGCAGTACAGGCAGATCATACAAAGTGCATTGAAGGTAATTGAAAAGGCCAAGGAGTGCAATGTCACAGCTGCAGAGGAGTTACACAAAGAGCAAAAGCAACACTAAATGGAAAATTTGAGAAATCAATTTAAAGGGCTAATAACAGCAGGGATGAGCAGTTCTTGAACCTATTGGTATGTACGTTCAAGCTTTTGCATCCTCTGCCTGATGGAAGAGGTTGGAAGAGATTATAACTGGGGACTTTGATGATGTTGTCTGTCTTCCTGAGGCAACAAGAAGTATAGTTTGCATCATTGAATAGAAGGTGCGAATTACTGCAGATGCTGAAATCTGTACTGGGCACAGCATGGTGGCACAGTGGTCAGCACTGCTCCCTCATAGAGCCAGGGACACAGGCTCAATCTGGCCTTGGGCAAGTGTCTGTGTGGAGTTTGCACATTCTCTCCATGTGGGTATGGTTTTGCTCACAAGCCACAGGTAAAGTACCTGATATGTGGAGAATAGCTAATGTGGTTCCTTTGTTCTGGTGCTTCTGGTCCAAAATGGTGCCAGAGCAGGGCTCCTTGTACGCTCCAACTGCTTCTCTCTTTCTTATTCTCCTCTCTTTATCTTAACTTACTTATCATGTCCTAAGCTTGGATGGCATCAGCGAAACAGTGCAAACTTTGATCAGTCTCAAACCAGGGCCAGG
This sequence comes from Stegostoma tigrinum, assembly GCF_030684315.1. Lineage (NCBI taxonomy): Eukaryota > Metazoa > Chordata > Chondrichthyes > Orectolobiformes > Stegostomatidae > Stegostoma > Stegostoma tigrinum. The sequence continues at coordinate 96,030,795 of NC_081362.1, forward strand.
GTACAGACCTTGTGTGGGCCTATTGGGACCCTCAAGCAGGCCCAGGGTGAGGACTTCGAGGCAGGCCTAGGGTGTGGACCTGAGATGGGTCCAGGATGCAGACATTGAGCTGGGCTCAGGGTGTGGACCTTAAGGTGGGCCCAGGGTGCAGACCTTGAGGCAGGCCCAGGGCATGGACCTCCTGCCGGACCCAGTGAGGAGAAGAATGAACGCCTTCTTGCTTTACTGCAGCAAGCACAGGACTTGGAATTGGTGGCTGCTACATTGGCAAAGGCAAAGTCAGGAAGTAGGACTAGTGGCAAAAAGATAGAGCAGTGATTTTGTTGTCGGTTGCACGCTGTGCTGGAGGTGACAAAATGATGCTGGAAGGGCACCATGGCAATGTTGACGAGGTTTTCCCAGCAACAAGTGGGGTGACTGACAGTAGTTCTGGTGCAGGAGGCAACGAGGCGGTTACAGAGCAGTATCAGACCAGAGGCAAGGATGGCACCCAGCAATGGGCAGCTTCGATGTTGGTTGAGTCCAATGTAGGTGGCAACAGAGTGGTGTGGATGGATGTCGGTGTAGGGGTCGTTGACAGCGATGAGCTGGCTCAGGACTGATTGACTTTCTTCAAGTTAATCTTCCTTTCTCATATTCTTAAATCATTCAAAACGGCATCATTTTGTGGCAACAAATGTAAGCTCTTCATGGCATTCATATTTTTACCGCAAAATACCTGTGACAATAAAATCAAAATCAAAATCAAAATCTCGTGGGGCAGCAGGGATAGGCCAGGTAGTTATGAGCTGTTATTTTGATGTCAGTGGGAGAGAATTCATTGGTAAAAATTCTGAAGCGCAGGATTAATTAATACCTGGAAGGGATAGATTAGGAATAGTCAGTGCTGATTTGCGGAGATCCTGTCTGACTAATTTAATTGAGAATTTTGAAAAGGTGACAAAATAAATTGATGAGGATAGTGCAGATTTTAGCTACAAAAGAATGTCAGATGTTGGAAATACTGTGGTGAGTAACTCACTTCCTGACTGCCCAAAGCCAGACCACCATTGCAAGGAGTGTGATGGAATATTCCTCACTTGCCTGGATGGGTGCAGGCTAACTACATTCCAGAAACTTGACACCATCCAGGACAAAGCAGCCCGCTTGATTGGCACTACATCCACAAGCAATCATTCCCTCTACCACTGATGCTCAGGAGCAGCAGTGTGTATTATCCTCAAAATGCACTGCAGAAATTCACCAAAGATCCTTAGGTAGTTCCTTCTCAGCACACAACCACTTCCATTTAAGAGGACAAAGGCAGCAGGCACATGGGAATATCACCACCATCAAATTTACGTCCAAGCTGCTCACCATCCTGGCGTGGAAGTATTTCATCGCTCCTTTACTCTGCTTGTGTCAAAATCCTGGAATTCCCCCTTTAATAACATTGTGGGCCAACCCTCAGCAAGTGGAATTTCGTGGTTCAAGAAGGCAGCTCACAACTACTTTCTGAAGGGCAACTGCAGATGGGCAATAGGTGCTGGCCAGCCAGTGACGCCTACATCCCACAAATGAATCAAAAAAAATTATGTGGTTTATATTAACCTCAGCAAGGCCTTTGACAAAGTCCCATATGGAAGGCTGGCCCAAAATATAAAAGCCAATGTGATTCAAGGAGGTTGGCAAGCTGGATCCAAAACTGGCTTGCAAATAGGAGGCAATGGATGATGGTGGAGAGTTTTTTTTGTGCTTGGAAACCTGTGACTAGTGGTGTACCACAGGGATCAGTGCTGGTACCTTTGCTGTTAGCTCTCCATGTTAATGACCTGAATGTGAATGGAGAAGGCATTAACTGTAAATTTGTAGATGACATGAAAATTGGTGGCGTTGTTGATAGTGAGGATGGCCTCAGTCTACAGTTTGTTACTGATCAGCTGGTAAATTGGACAGAGCAATGACAGGTTGAATTTAGTCCTGATGAGTGTTAGGTTATGCACTTTGGGAGGCCTCATAAAGGGAGGATAGACACAGTGTGTGGTAGGTCCTTAGGGTACATTGGGGAACAAAGGGACCTTGGTGGGCAAGCACATTCATCCCTGAAGGTGTCAGCACAGGCAGACAGGGTAGCCAGGCTGTAGAATATAGGAGCAGGGAAGTCTTGTTTGAACTTTATAAAATATAGGTTCACCCACAGATGGAGCACTGTGTGCATTTCTGGCTGCCGCACCATCAGTAGGACATGATTGCCACTGGAGAGGCTGCAATAGAGATTCACCAGGATGTTGTCTGGGTTGGAAAAGGAGGAGAGACTGGATAGGCTGGGCTTGTTTTCCCTGGTGCAGAGGAGGCTGAGAGGGGATTCTAATAATGGCATCCAAAATTAAGAGAGGCATATATAGAGTAGATTCTGAGAACCTTTTCCCCTTGGTAGACATATTTAAGACCACAGGGCTTGGGTTGAAGGTGAGGAATAAATAGTTTTGAGGGAAAATCATTTTCCCCCAGAGGGTGGTAGAAATATGGAAGGTACTGCCTGAGAGGGTGGTGGAGACAGACACTCTCACTTTATTGTAGAAGCTTCTGGATGAGCATTACTAATTCCAGGGCACAGATAGTTATGGGTCAGTGCAGATATATGGGGTTAGTGCAGTTTGATATTTGTTGGTTGGCATGGACATGGAACAAAGGGCCTGTTTCTAAACTGCATGACTCTATGACTCAATGATTGTATTTCGAGAATCTGTGATTTTTTTTTCATATCTGCTGGGAGTTTGAAAGAGTGAGAGGTGACTTGATTGAAACATACAAGATCCTGAGGGGACTTGACTGGTTAGATGTGCAAAGGATAGTTCCTCTTGTGGGAGAATCAGATCTAGGGGGCAGAGTTTAAACATAAGGGTTGTGCATCTTGGCAGAGGCACATTTATCATAGAGGGTCATACATTTTTGGAACTCTCCCTGCAAAAGGTGGTGGAAGCAAAGTCCTTGGATATTTTTAAAACAGAAGTGGATAGACTCTTCTTTAACAAGGGGTTGAAACATTATCTAGGATAGGTGGAATGTGGAGAATCAGATTATCCACGAACGTTTTGGAACAGGCTTGAGGGGCTGACTGGCCTATTTCTGATCTTAGTTTGTCTGATCCTTTGGATGTTTGTACATTAACACGGGCTTGGACGTTGAAGGAATGAATCCTTGTCAGAAACCTGCCCATCAATAGTTGTTAGAAGATGGGGGAAGAGTGAGGAGAATTGGGTTGGGGGAGAAGGCTTTGTAATATTCACTGGGAGAAAGCACTGCCTGGGATCTATGCACTGCATAATCCTGTCTACTGACCCGGTTAACCCATGCTCATCTGACCCAGGTGGGACACCTCTGCTGCCCATTTAGCTTCAGTATATGTTTGAGCTGTCACTTCCTAACAGACTAATAAATAACTCACAAATCACTTATCATTTGGATCCCACTTTGTGTAATCCGTGTGATCGCAGCCTAAAGCTGACACAGAGCCTATGGATTTTGACATGATCATGAGTCACTGCATTCAAATGAAAAAAGTATTTAGGTATGATCAGGACAAATTTAATTTCATTTCATTGTCATTGATTGGTGAATTACTTTCCGAGGACAGTCCCAATTACTCATGCCTTCCTCTTTTCGTGGTTTTTATTCAAGCTGTAACAACTGAATAGAGAAGTAGAGTGAAATGCAGCCACGTCTGCAATATTGGCAGTGTCACAGCAAGGCAAAACAGCAAGGCATTTAGAATTCGAGAAATAAGTTCGCTTAATATGTCTGTTCACTTAAAATTCTCAACCCTGACTCTGATCCTCTGCCTCACAGTGGGTAAGTAAATGTTCAGGACTGGCTTTTCATTTTCATTACATTTTTGAGTTTGATTAATGTATCAGACAGAAGTATGTGGGTTGGGTATTTTGTTGTCACATTGTTTTGTTCCAGAACTGAGATCTTAATTTGGTTTTGTTGTGGTTCAGTGGGCAAATAATATGTCATATTTGACACTGAGTGACACAGGTCAGTTGTTAGTATGTAGGAGGTGACCGAATTTGGAGAGAAATCATCTCACTTGCAATTTTCTTCAAGGTTGAAAAATCATTCAGCTGTTTTATGCAGACTTTTGATGAACAGTCGCTGTCATGAGGCAATGGAATACGGGCACCATTGGTAAGGTCATGACAATATTATCTGAAAGGAAAAGCCTACATGAGAATCAGAGATAGTGTAAAAGAAAAGGAAAAAGGAAACAAGGGGATGAGATGAGGAGGAATTTCTTCAGCCAGAGGCTGGTGAATCTGTGAAACTCATTGCCAGAGAACAGAGAATAGATTTGAAAAACATAACAGCCATGATCAAATGGCAGATGAGACTCAATAAGCCAAATGGTTTAATTCAGTTCCTATGTCTAATGGTCTTATGGATTTGGAGAAAATGTGAACGTGAATACAGAAAGTAGCTTGTGTAGAAGGTAAAAAGAAATCTTTTCAATTATGTGAAGAGGAAATAAGTGGCTTAGTTGGACCGTGGGCCCACCAAGGATAGATGTTGGCAATAATGATTAAAGAAGAAATTGCCAGGCTTCTCATTGAAAACTTTGCAGCCCATCCAAACTCAAAAAAATGGAATTACATTGTTTTTACATTGGTTTAAGAAATGAAGTAGCCATCAGGCTTGGAGATGAATAACTCTGCATGACCTGATTTCTGTGTCAGGACATTAACAAGACAGAAGAGAAAATGATGATGGTGTTCACATCATATTTGAAATTTTGTAAAACTGGAGATTATGTTCTTGAAATTGAAAGCCACAAATGTCACTTTATGTTTGAAGAAAGGAAGGAAGCAGTCAACAAATATTTACCAGTGTGCGTGTGCTTCGTGTTGGGTTGAGGCAAGTTACCAGAATATAGAGTGATAAGCTGTAGCAGCAAAAGGAGGCGATTCAGCCTATCAAGTCTGCTCTGCCATTCAATTAGATCATTGCTGACCAATTCTGCTTTCCTGTCTTTTCCCAATAACTCTTGATTTCCTGGAATGATTAAAAAAATGTCTATCTCAACATTGAATCAGAGATGGAGAGATTGAACATATGGGCAAGTATAATCAATCTGTCTGAAGTGTCCCTATTGATTTGTGAAAGGTTGGTCACACCTGCTGATCTAGTTGAATGTGTTTAGCAGGTTGTCACTGGACTAAACAGGGCAGTGTATATGGGTTCAACCAAACTGGTCGTGACCCCAAGAATGTGTGAAGTATTATTTTTAACAAGGATAATGGGAGTCTGCACATTACTTCATAAAGAGGCATCTAAATAGGGTTTGGTAGGTGTGAAGACATAGGTCACTAATGGCAGCGATACAGATAGACAAGTTCATAAAAAGCAACTCTGACAGGACCATTTCAATTTGCGAGATGTAAGATACAAGAAGGTAATCTGAAGTTGCAGTTAACATTTGTCAGACCACTCCTGTGTTATGCATACCATTCTGTCCGTCATGTTGTGGAAATGATATAGAATTTCTGGAGAGAGTTGAGAAAATATTGGTAGGGAAAATGTTTGCAGAAATATGGGTGCCCAGTGTATTAATCAAGAGAAAATTAACAGCATTGGCTTTGTTATGTTTGAAAACAGATGTGACCTAATAGGAATAATTAATGCAATTTGTGGTGAAGAGGAACTGCCCATACCCTTAGACCAGGAGGCCTGGGCTCAAGTCCCCACTTGGTCCAGAGGTGTATAATAACAAGTTTGAACAGGTTGGTCAGAAAAATAGGGAGAAGCTTCATTTCTGTTTCTAATTTTCTACAACATCGCTAGAAGTCATCAATGTAAGAAAATCACAAAGGTACTGCATCAAACAGGGAGTGCTGCGTATGTTACCCTCATTGCCACAGAGATTGTTTGAGGTAATTTAGATACAATTTAAAGGAAACCCAGACCCTTTAAAGAAGGGAGAAGTGAGTAGAGAGTTAAAATGATGGCTTGAGCTAGGGAAAGAAAGGACGAGGCTTGAAAAATCTTTGACATGAATGTAGGCTGACTGTTGGGCTGAATGGCCTATTCAATTTCTGTACCTTTAGAGAATTTGACAACCTATTTATGGTATTATTGTGAGGCTATTAATCCAGAGACACAGGTGGTGTTCTGAGGGCAGAAGTAGAAATTGTTGGAGAAACTCAGCAGGAGTGGTAACGCCTGCCAGAAAGAAAAATAGATTGAGCACTTTGAGTCCAGTAACCTTTCTTTTCTTTCATTCATTCATGGGACGAGGGCGTCACTGGCTAGACCAGCATTTATTGCCCAGCCCTACTTGCCCAGAGGGCAGTTACGAGTCAATCACATTGCTGTGGGTCTGGAGTCAGGTGTAGGCCAGACCAGGTAAGGATGGCAGTTTCCTTCCCTAAAGGGCATTAATGAGCTAGACAGGTTTTCCTTCAACAATTAGCAATGGATTCATGGCAAACATTAGATTGTTAATTCCAGGTATTTACTGAATTCAAATTCCACCATTTGCCATGGCTGGATTCAAGGCTGGGCCCCCAGAATGTTCCCCGGGTCTCTGGATTAACAGTCTAGTGATAATATCACTAGCCCATTGCCTCCCATCTACTAGAGTTTCGTGGGAGAGAATAGAGGACTGGAGATGATGCCCAGAGAGAGAGAGAGAGAGAGAGAGAGAGGAGTGAAAGGCAAACAATGAGAATGCCTATTCTTTTCATCTATCTCTTTCTGGGCACTGTCTCCTTGTCCTTTCTTCTCTTCTCCCTACCCTCTGCAAACCCCATCATCATCAAAAATGCCACCCTTCCCTGGCTATCTTCAGTTTTGACAAAAGATCACTGGACTCTTTCTTTCTCTCCACAGATGCTGCCAGACCTATGGAGTTTCTCCAGAAATTTCTGCTTTTGTTTCTCCAGCACCTGCAGTTCTTTGTTTTTATTTCAGATAGGCTGGGGTTGCTTTCCTTCGAGCAGCCAAGGTTGACATGGGACAAGATAGAGATGTGTAAAAGTACTACAGGCTTTATGGGGTAGATAGGAAGGCAACTTTTCCACCAGTGGAGGGGTCAGTAACTTGGGGTGGGGGAAAGCCCAGAGATGTAAGGTGAGAGGTGGAAGGCTAAGAAGAAAATTGAGGAGAAAGTTTTCACTCAGAGGCTGTGGGAGTCTGGAGGTCACTTATTAAAAAGGTGATTGAACCAGAAGCTCTTGAAACATTGACTAACTGCACCTCAGAGACCTGCAACACAGAAAAAGGCTTGACAGCCTATCGTGTCTGTGCTGGTCAAAAACAACCATTTGACCATTCTAACCTCACTTTGCAGCAGGCTAGGTGGGTTAGTCATGGTAAATACAGAGTTGCAGGAATAGGATAAGGGGCTGATTGCTCTTCAGCAAATTGGTACGGACTCAATGGGCCAAATGGCCTCTTTCTGCACTGTAATCATACAAACTGTACAGTGCTGAAACAGGCCATTCAACTCATTGAGTCCACACTGACCCTCTGAACAGCATCCCACCCAATCCCCAAATGGAATTTTTAACATGGCGAACTCACCTAATTTGCACACCCCTGGACTCTGCAGGAAATTTTTAGCATGGTCAACCTACCTAACCTGCACTCTTTACACCATGGGAGGAAACCAGAGCACCTTCAGAAAGCCCATGCAGAGGCAAGGGGAATGTACAAATTCCACACAGACTGTCAACCAAGGCTGGAATCAAACCTGAGTCACTGGCACTGTGAGGCAGCAATGCTAACCATGGAGCCACCATGCCACCCTTACAAATAAGAATACAATTGAGAAGTTTTAGATTCACTGAACTCACTATATTAGAACATTCAAATTAATATTAATTGTCCTCTTGGACACCAATGTCATAAAATTGTCCAAGATATCTAAGTGTTTAGATTTTTCGTTGGGTAATGAAGAGCCCATTGAAATTGTATCAGAGATAATGGGAACTGCAGATGCTGGAGATTCCAAGATAATAAAATGTGAGGCTGGATGAACACAGCAGGCCAAGCAGCATCTCAGGAGCACAAAAGCTGACGTTTCGGGCCTAGACCCTTCATCAGAGAGGGTGAGGGAACTGGAATAAATCCCCTCCCTACCTCCCCACCTACACCCTCTCCACCTATCTTCTTTACTCTCCATCTTCGGTCCGCCTCCCCCTCTCTCCCTATTTATTCCAGTTCCCTCCCCCCATCCCCCTCTCTGATGAAGGGTCTAGGCCCGAAACGTCAGCTTTTGTATCTCAGGCAACCAGCTTGTAACTGATGTCCATTTCAAGCCCACCGACTCCCACAGCTACCTAGAATACACCTCCTCCCACCCACCCTCCTGCAAAAATTCCATCCCCTATTCCCAATTCCTCCGCCTCCGCCGCATCTGCTCCCACGATAAGACATTCCACTCCCGCACATCCCAGATGTCCAAGTTCTTTAAGGACCGCAACTTCCCCCCCACGGTGATTGAGAACGCCCTTGACCGCGTCTCCCGCATTTCCCGCGACACATCCCTCACACCCCGCCCCCGCCACAACCGCCCCAAGAGGATCCCCCTCGTTCTCACACACCACCCTACCAACCTCCGGATACCACGCATTATCCTCCGACACTTCCGCCATTTACAATCCGACCCCACCACCCAAGACATTTTTCCATCCCCACCCCTGTCTGCTTTCCGGAGAGACCACTCTCTCCGTGACTCCCTTGTTCGCTCCACACTTCCTCTACATTGGGGAAACCAAGCGGAGGCTTGGGGACCGCTTTGCAGAACACCTCCGCTCAGTTCGCAACAAACAACTGCACCTCCCAGTCGCCAACCATTTCCACTCCCCCTCCCATTCTCTTGATGACATGTCCATCATGGGCCTCCTGCACTGCCACAATGATGCCACCCGAAGGTTGCAGGAACAGCAACTCATATTCCGCCTGGGAACCCTGCAGCCATATGGTATCAATGTGGACTTCACCAGTTTCAAAATCTCCCCTTCCCCCACTGCATCCCTAAACCAGCCCAGTTCATCCCCTCCCCCCACTGCACCACACAACCAGCCCAGCTCTTCCCCCCCACCCACTGCATCCCAAAACCAGTCCAACCTGTCTCTGCCTCCCTAACCGGTTCTTCCTCTCACCCATCCCTTCCTCCCACCCCAAGCCGCACCCCCAGCTACCTACTAACCTCATCCCACCTCCTTGACCTGTCCGTCTTCCCTGGACTGACCTATCCCCTCCCTGATGAAGGGTCTAGGCCCGAAACGTCAGCTTTTGTGCTCCTGAGATGCTGCTTGGCCTGCTGTGTTCATCCAGCCTCACATTTTATTAGCCCATTGAAATTGATTATTTTTGCTTTAGATGTTCATTTGGTTAATGGCTCCAGAGCTGACTAATGGCTGGTCCAAAAATCCTCCTAATGAAAATGGAGTGGCTGAGGCTGAGGGGAGACTTGATAGAAGTTTATAAAATTATGAGATACATAGATCAGTTTGATGGTTCGAATCTTTTTCCCAGTGTTGAAATGTCTAATACTAGGAGCTGTGCATTTAAAGTGATTAGATTCCCTACAGTGTGGAAACAGGCCCTTCAGCCCAACAAGTCCACACTGCCCCTTGAAGCACCCCACCCAGACCCATCCCCCTATAACTCACACACCCCTGAACACTACGGGCAATTTAGCACAGCTGATCCACGTAGCCTGCACATTTTTGGACTGTGGGAGGAAACCAGAGCACCCAGAGGAAACCAATGGCGAGACATGGGGAGAATGTGCAAACTCACGCAGACAGTTGCCTGAGGCTGGAATCGAACCTGGGTCCCTGAGGCTATAAGGCTGCAGTGCTAACCACTGAGCCACTGTGCCACCCCAGTGAGAGGGGACAAATTCAAAGGAGATGTGAGGGGCAAGTTGTTTTGCACAGGGTGGTAGGAGGTTGGAATGTACTGCCAAGGGTGGTGATGGTGGCAGGTATAATAGGGGAATTTTAAGGGGCTTTTAGATAAACACATGAATATGGAAGGAATGAAGGGGTATAGACCAAAGGCATGCAGAAGGTATTAGTTTAATTTGGCGTCATGCTTGACACAACATCGTCGGCCGAAGGGCCTGTTCCAATGCTGTACCGTTCTCTGTTCTACTGAAAACAACTTCAAGCTGTTCAAACATTTCTTCATTGCATCTGTTCTTGAAGTGTAGAAATTTCCTTTTCACAAACCGTATTTCCTCAATCTCTTTTGAAATATGTCAGTAACTTACAGCTAAATTGAAGACTGAGCAATTCTTTAGCAAGAGAACATTGTGAAAAAGAAGTAAAACTCTGGGGAATTGCAGCAATAAACATCTTTATAGAAATGTTCTGGTAAACAAAATCTTCTTTATTTTTACAACTCAATTGGTCAGCAGGTCATGCCTGAGAAGGATTGGGTATAGGAGTGCAATACAGGATATTGTCCACCAAATTCCCTCTTTGGGGGGATCAGCGGAAAGTGGATAACCTGAGGATGTTTTCTCTTGCCTGGGAGTCAGAAACAAGTGACCACAGTTTCACAAGAACAATTCTACCTTTTAAAGCAAAGACGTGGAGAAATTATTTCTTTGAGGGAAGTTGGATTGTGGAATTATCTCCACCAGATCTAGTGGAGGCTGGGTGATTGAGATTATTGAAGATTGCGTTCAGTCGAGTTTTGATAGTCAGGACTGCAGGGTTAGGAACATTGAAAGAGTGAGGTTAAGAGCAGGAATGGATCATTCACGTCTGCTTTGATATTCATTATGATCATGGCTGATCATCCAACTCAGTAGACAGTTCCTGCTTTCTCCCTATATCCTTTGATCCCTTTCCCCCAAGTGCTATATCCAACTCCTTCTTGAAATAGTAAAATGTTCTGACCTCAACCACTCTCTGGGTAACTTGTTTGGCTAGTGCACAGACAATGGGTCAGACAGGTTGTTTTCATGCTATTCTCTGTATAATAATATTTAATTCTCTGTATAATAATATTTAATTCTTTCATGACTTGGACATATCTGGCTGAACGAGTATTTATTGCTTGTCCCTAGTTGCCCCTTAAAGGTGGTGTTAAGCTGTCTTCTTGGTCTGCTGCAATCCATGTAGGTTAAGCCATCATGCCCTTTGGAAAGGGAATTCCATGATTTGGACCCAGTGACGTTGAAGGAGCAGTGGTTCTTGTGACTATATGTCCCTTTCAGGATTGTAAATCCAGCTTCAAAACCTCATACTTAAATTATTTTCACATCATATTTAAATGATTTTCTGTTTCCGTCACTCACAGGACCAACTATTTTAGGCCCTTCAGTTTCTTTGTTTCATTCCATCCCTCTTGATATTCCCCTTGAACCTCCTCTCCTCCTTTCTGATGGAGTAAACATTGATAAATGCCACATCCCTGTAGGGTTTCACCCAAATGACAAGCAGTTAAAGTGACCCTTGGTGAACAGTCTGGAAGAGTTAGAGTTTTAACTTTTTACTTTGGGGTCCCAGCACAATAGACAAAGGAATCACACTGGGAAGATGTTTAGCGAGCTCTTTGATTGAAGCACTGCAGGGTCTTTCTAGTAAGTTTTTGCCAAGTCTGGATACGGAGTTTGAAGTCTTGCTCTCCTAACTCTGAATTCCAAGGGCAGTTACAGAACTGCTTCAGACCTGACTAGAATGAGGCACTTCAGTTTCTACCTGCCTCATGCAAAACCATGGTTAGAGACTTCCTTTTACCCCTTTTGCAGGAACCAACTGCTCATTTTTTTTATGTGTTTCCGTGTTTCACTCACTTCCTTGTTCAGTTTTTCTTTATTCGATGCCTTCAGTTGAGGATTTCTCAACTTCTGTAAAACCCAGAAAGGTTTCCTTTCTTGTTGAAGTTCCTGTTATGTTTCTATTTCAGTGTTGCTCATTTTTTGAAGCTGTCTACAAAAGAAGCAAGTTAATTTATTGATTCTCTTCAACTTCAAACTTCCATTTCCTTGATAAACATGAATCAGCTGTGTTTCTTCTTGACAGTTTGCGAGCTGCTCGCATAGCTTTACCTTTAAGACCATAAAACTGTCAGAAAGAGAATAAGGAGTAGGCTATTCAACACTTTGAGCCTGCTCTGCTATTCGATAGGGTCATGATATGAAGGTGCCAGTGTTGGACTAGGGTGGGCAAAGTCAGAAGCCACATGACACCAGCGATTATCCTGCAGGTTTATCTGAAATCTGCAATTGCTGATTTCAAATAAATCTGTTGGATTATAGCCTGGTATAAAGTGACTTCTGATACTAAGATAATAGCTGATCAGATTCTTTTATGTATTTGCCCATGGAACGTGGGTGTCTCTGGCAGGGCTAGCATTTATTGTCCATTCCTAACTGCTCAGATGTACCTTGATTTTGCTTTGAAGTTTGAGCCTTTCCTCATAATTATTTTGCCATTTTTCTGTTTGTCCCCTGAAACTAACCTTTTCCTCTGCAGATTTGCAATTTCTCCAATTTCTGTGTTGATTCCCATTTTGCCATTTTATAACATGTCTGTGTGAGAGGTCCGGATTGTGATTTCTCTTTTTTTTTGATACTTGACATTCTTTTAGATAAACCTTGATGGTTACCAGAATACTACTGTTGAATTCCTCCATGACCATGATTTCCTTCAAACCCTCGAAATTCTTTTCTAACTTTGATCAAAACTACCAATCCCATAATTTTATTTTCTCTCATACATTCTACAAATTTTTGGTAAAGTTTATTCTGTAAAACACTGAAAACTAATTTTTTAAATTTTAGGAATAAGCATTGAGTGTTCATGTTTAAAAACTTCAGAGTCTGTAGATTGTTCTTCTGGTAAACTGGTGTACACATATCTGTATCCATCAGGACATTCGTTAAAATTAAGGTTCAAATATCTTTTCATCACTTCAACATCTCAGCCATATTTTAAAATGATGAAGGCAGAGCACAGGACTTTGTATGGACTTCAACAAGGCATTCGGCAATGTTCCACTTAGGAGATACTTTAGTGAGGTTAGATCACAGGGAATCCAAGGACAACTATCAATTTGGATGTTATTTGGACTGTAATGGGTGATGTCCCACAAAGTTCGGTGCTGGGTCCACTGCTTTTTGTCATTTATATAAATATAATAGACAATAGACAATAGACAATAGGTGCTGGAGTAGGCCATTCAGCCCTTTGAGCCAGCACCACCATTCATTATGATTATGGCTGATCATCCACAATCAGTATCCTGTTCCTGCCTTATCCCCATAACCCTTGATTCCTCTATCTTTAAGAGATCTATCCATCTCTTTCTTGAAAGTATTCAGAGAGTTGGCCTCCAACTGCCTTCTGGGGCAGAGCATTTCATAAATCCACCACTCTCTGGGTGAAGACGTTTTTCCTCAACTCTGTTCTAAATGGCCTACCCCTTATTTTTAAACTGTGGTCTTTTTAAAATGGTCTTGATGTGACTATAGGAGGAATGATTAGTGAGTTTGTAAATGCCACCAAAAATGGTGGTGAAGTGGACAGTGAAAATGGTTATTTCAGAGTACAATGGGCTGAGTGGCAGAGAGGTTTAATCCAGATAAATATGAGGTGTTGCATTTTGGGATTTTATTCATTCATGGGATGAAAGTACCACTGGTTAGGCCAGCATTTATTATCTATCCCTAATTTCCCATAGGGAATTTAAGAGTCAACCACATGTCCGCTGGGAGTCACATGTAGACCAGATGAGGGAAGGTTGGCAGTTTCTTTCCCTAAAGAACATTATTGATTGATTGACAGTCACTTGTACTGAAGTACAGTGAAAAGCTTTGTTTATGAGCAGTCCAGGCAGATCACAGTATAGGTCAAAGCATCGTAGACAGAGGTACATAGAACATAGAACATAGAACAGTACAGCACAGAACAAGCCCTTCAGCCCACGATGTTGTGCTGACCATTGATCCTCATGTATGCACCCTCAAATTTCTGTGACCATATGCATGTCCAGCAGTCTCTTAAATGACCCCAATGACCTTGCTTCCACAACTGCTGCTGGTAACGCATTCCATGCTCTCACAACTCTCTGTGTAAAGAACCCGCCTCTGACATCCCGTCTATGCTTTCCTCCAACCAGTTTAAGACTATGACCCCTTGTGTTAGCCTTTTCTGCCCTGGGAAATAGTCTCTGGCTATCAAATCTATCTATGCCTCTCATTATCTTGTATACCTCAATTAGGTCCCCTCTCCTCCTCCTTTTCTCCAATGAAAAGAGACCGAGCTCAGTCAACCTCTCTTCATGAGATAAGCCCTCCAATCCAGGCAGCATCCTGGTAAACCTCCTCTGAACCCTCTCCAAAGCATCCACATCTTTCCTATAATAGGGCGACCAGAACTGGACGCAGTATTCCAAGTACGGTCTAACCAAAGTTTTATAGAGCTGCAACAAGATCTCATGACTCTTAAACTCAATCCCCCTGTTAATGAAAGCCAAAACACCATATGCTTTCTTAACAACCCTGTCCACTTGGGTGGCCATTTTAAGGGATCTATGTATCTGCACGCCAAGATCCCTCTGTTCCTCCACACTGCCAAGAATCCTATCCTTAATCCTGTACTCAGCTTTCAAATTTGACCTTCCAAAATGCATCACCTCGCAATTATCCAGGTTGAACTCCATCTGCCACCTCTCAGCCCATCTCTGCATCCTGTCAATGTACCGCTGCAGCTTACAACAGCCCTCTATACTGTCAACGACACCTCCGACCTTTGTGTCGTCTGCAAACTTGCTGACCCATCCTTCAATCCCCTCATCCAAGTCATTAATAAAAATTACAAACAGTAGAGGCCCAAGGACAGAGGCCTGTGGAACATCACTCACCACTGACTTCCAGGTTACATTGCACAGGTTATGGCACTTGGCAAGATCAATCATTATTTGGGGCTAGAGACTCCACTCATCAGTCTAATAACAACCAGGAAGAAGTCGTTCCTGAACCTGCTGATGCACGTATTCAGACTTTTGTATCTGAGCCATATTGGTTTTTCCACAACAATGGTTATAAATTAAATTCTTAAGTCCAGATATTTTGTTGAACTCGAATTCCACTAGCTGCTGTGGTTGGGATTTGAATTTAGGCCTCCACGATATTACCTACGTTAACAGTCCAGTGATAACACCACTAGGCCATTACCACTCATCCATCAAATGGGATAGTAAAGAAGACATTTTGTATACTTGCTCTTATTGGTCAGTGCATTGATTATAGGAGTTGAAATGTCCTGTTGTGGCTGTAAAGGAAGTTGGTTAGGCCACTTTTGGAGTATTGCTTTCAATTCTGGTCTCGCTGTGAGAGGAGGGATGTTGTTAACCTTGAAACAGTGCAGAAAAGACTCACAACTCCAGGTTGCTGGAGTTGGAGGGCTTGAGCAACAGGGAGAATCTGAATAGGCTGGAGTTATTTTCCCTGGAGCATTGGAGACTGGCGGGGTGACCTTATTGAAGTTTATAAAATCGTATGGGGCATTTGTCCCAATGTGGGGAAGCCCAAAACTAGAGGCCATCTGTTTAAGGCGAGAGAGAAAAGATTTATAAAGGACTTAAAGGGCAATTTTTTTACACAGTGGGTGGTACCTGCATGGAATGAACTGCCAGAGGAAGTGGTGGAGGCTGCAATTGCAACATTCAAAAGGCATCTGAATGAGCACATGAATAGGATGGATATGGGTCAAATGCCGGCAAATGGGACTAGATTGATTTGAGACAACTGGTTGGCATGGATGAGTCAGTATGAATGGTCTGTTTCCATGCTGTTTAACTCTATGACTCTATGAGATGAAATATCTTTCACTTCTGCCCACTGGAAGTGTAGATACTGAGTACAAATTTTGATCAAATCCCTGATTGGAATCAGAATCAAGGTTTGAAATTCTATTGCCTTTTCTCTCAATTAAAGTTTTTGTCTAGCCCAGACATGGCTTCCTCTTTCATTTGAAGTTTCAGATTTTTGAATTTCTGAGTCCATTGTTCGACATTTATCTCGCTCCTGTTGTGTTCTTCTTTCCAGTTCTCTCTTCTTTTCTTTCTCTGTTTCATTTTGTTTTCGTTTTCTCCTCTCTTCTCATTTCCTTTTTCATCACCTTCCTTGGCAGCATGGTGGTACAGTGGTTGGTGCTAGGATCTTGGGTTCAATTCCACTCTCAGGCAACTGGCTGTGTGAAGTTCGTACATCCTCCCTGTGTCATTGCCGGCTTCCTGTGGAGCTCTGGTTTCTTCTCGCAGCCCAAAGATGTGCATTGGCCGGTTTAAATTGCCCATAGTGTTCAGAGATATGTCGGTGAAATAGGTTATATGGGGCTGGGTGGGGTGCTCTGAAGGCCAGTGTGGGGTTTGTTGGGTCAAAGGGCCTGTTTCCCCTCTGTAGGGATTCTATGAGCTGTTCTGGTTCATATTACTTCAATCCTAACTGAATATTAGCTAATGATACATAAGTTTCTGATATCCCTCTTTTTAATTCTTAATGCTGAGTACTCACTGTTAAGCATCTCATCCTTATCCCTCCATTTCCACCTTAAATTTACCCAATTTCAGTTTAGCTACAATCAAAGATCTCAAATAATGCAATGATATATTTTCTACTTGAAGTTACAGCACCAGTCAAAGCCATTTTGAAAGTTCAATCAATATTATGCCTTTTTGTGAGACTCTTAAACTGGTAAAGCAGCAAATGCATTTCTTAACATTGATTCCTTAAACTCCATCTCCAAAATTTTCTGTATCTAAAGTTCCCATTAAACCACTCAGCCACTTCTTTTCTCCTCAGATTTATTTGGAGGCTGCTATGTTAACAGCACCCTTTCTGCCAGAGGCCTATTCTCTTTGACAGAAAACTTGCAAACTCACTGAATCGAGCCTCCTCAGTGTTTCTCAAAATATAGGTTCCTGTTAGAGTTAAAGGCAAGGCTGGTAGATTAGGGAACAATGAGGCTACAGTCAAGGATAAAAAAGAATCATATATTAGATATAGACAACTGGGTTCAAATGAAACTTTTGAAGAATACAAAGAGTGCAGGGGCATTCTTAAGGGAATCAGGAAGACAAAGAGGGGATTTGAGATAGTATTGGCAGATAAGGTTAAAGATAATCTGAATGATTCTACAAATACATTATGAGCAAGAGAGCACTAGAGAGAGGGTAGGACCCTTTAAAGATCAAAGCGGTCATCTTTATTTTGCACTTCAGGAGTTTTTGGGAGTGATATCAGTTTTAACCATTGAGAAAGAATGGGAGGCTACAGAGCTCAGAGAAACAAATATTGATGTTTTGAAAACAGTTCTCGTTACAGAAGAGGAGGTGATGGAGGTCTCAGATTACGTAAAGATGGATAAATCTCCAAAACCTGACCAAGTGTTTTCCAGGATATTGTAGAAAGTTAGGGAAGAAGTTTCAGGCCCCCTAGGAGAAAATATCCAAAAATATGGTTGAAGAACTGGAGGATTGGAGAGTAGCTAAAGTTCTGCCATTGTTTAAGACAGACTGTAAGGAGAAGCCTGGAAACTGTAAACCTGTAAATCTGACATTGGTGGTGAGTAAGTTTTTGGAGGTGGATTCTGAAAGATAGGATTTAGATGCTTTGGAGAAGCAAGGATTGATTGGGGATAGTCAGCATGGCTTTGTGCTAGGGAAATCATGTCTTACAACTTGATTGAATTTTTTAATGAAGTAACCAAGAGATTGGTGAGGGCAGAGTGGTAGATATTGTTTACTTGGAGTTTGGTGAAGCCTTTAACAAGTTTCCTCATGGCAGACTAATTAGTAAAGTAAGATCACATGGGATTCAGGATGACATGGCCAATTGGATACAAAATTGGCTTACTGGTGGAAGACTGAGAATGATTGTGGAGGTAACACGTTTGTGAAGCTGGATGGACACAGCAGGCCAAGCAGCATCAGAGGAGCAGGAAAGTTTGATGTTTCGGGTCAAGACCCTTCTTCAGAAATGGGGAAGGGGGAGGGAATTCTGAAATAAATAGGGGAGACGGGGGGGGGGGCGGAGGCAGATAGAAGATGGATAAAGGAGAAGATAGGGTGAGAGGAGACAGACAGGTCAAAGAGGCGGGGTTAGAGCCAGTGAAGATGAATGTAGGTGGCGAGTTAGGCAGGGGATAGGTCTGTGCAGGGAGGACGGACAGGTCAAGGAAGTGGGATGAGGTTAGTGGGTAGGAGATGGGGGTTGGGCTTGAGGTGGGAAGAATGGTTAGGAAGGCGGGGACTAGCTGGGCTAGTTTTGGGATGTGGTCGGGGGAGGGGAGATTTTGGAGCTTGTGAAGTCCACATCGATGCCCTTGGGCCGCAGGGTTCCCAAGTGAAATATGAGTTGCTGATCCTGCATCTTTCAGGTGGCATCATTGTGGCACTGCAGGAGGCCCAGGAAGGACATGTCGTCCGAGGAGTGGGGGGTGGTCGGTGGGGGGGGGGGGGTGGGGGGGGGTGCGGGGTGCGGGGTATTTGAAATGGCTCGCAACTGGGAGGTGTAGTTGTTTATTGCGAACTGAGTATAGGTGTTCCTCAAAGCGATCCCCAAGCCTCCGCTTGGTTTCTCCGATGTAGAGGAGGCCACGCCAGGAATAGTGGATACAGTATATCACATTAATAGATGTACAGGTGAACATCGGTTTGATGTGGAAAGTCTTCCTAGGGCCTGGGATGGGGGGGGAGGGGGGATGTATAGGGGCAGGTTTGACACTTGCTTTAGTTGCAGGAAAAAGTGCTGGGAGTGGTGGGACTGGAGGGGAGTGTGGAGCGGACAAGGGATTCTCGGAGAGAGTGGTCCCTCCAGAAAGCACATAAGGGTGGGGAGGGAAAAATGTCTTTGGTATTGGGGTCAGATTGCAGATGACGGAAATGTCGGAGGATGATGTGTTGGATTTGCAGGTTGGTGGGGTGGTATGTGAGGAATTTGTGATGATACGTGATGATTGTGGAGCATTGTGTTTTAGACTGGAATCCTGTGACCAGCGATGTTCCACAAGGATCAGTGCCAGGCCCACTTTTGTTTGTCATTTACATAAATGTTTCAGATGTGAATAAAGGAGGCTTGGTGAGAAAATTTACAGATGATATCAAAATTGATGGTGTAGTGGACAGTAAAAAAGGATATCTAAGATTACAAAGAAATCCTAATCAATTGGATTAATAGATTGAAGAGAAGCATTAAAGGAGGCAGTGGCCAAGTGGTATTATCACTGGACTGTTAATCCAGAGACCCAGATAACATTCCAGGGACCCAGGTTCAAATTCTGCCATGGCAGTTGGTGGAATTTGAATTCAATAAAAATATCTGGAATTAAGAATCTAATGGTGAACATGAACCTATTTTCAATTGTTGGGAAAACTCATCTGGTTCACATGTCCTTTAGGGAAGGAAACTCAACCTCAGATGGTCTGGCCTACATGTGACTCCAGACCCACAGCAATGTGGTTGACTCAAAACTGCCCTCTGGGTAATTACAGATGGGTAATAAATGCTGCCTGGCCAGTGACACCCTCATCCCATGAATGAATAAAGGAAAAAAAAAAGAGTTTAATTTAGATAAATGCGAGGTGTTGCATCTTGGGAATACCAACAAAGAGAAAGCTTATACAAGTCATGGCAGTGCCCTGAGCAGTGCTGAACTCAAGTTCCACCCTCTGCCAAAGCAGGACTCAAACCCAGATCTGCAGAACAATATCTGGGATGCTGGGTCAATAGTCTAGTAATAAAACCAAAAAGCAATCACTTCCCCTAAATGGTCAAGTTGTTGCCAGTGAGGATCAAAAGGAGATGTTGAAGGAGAAATTCATTTCATTGGCCTTTGAAAACATAAATTTCAGTTTGTGGGCAGTTGAAATAACCATTCTCTGGGAGAGCACTGGCTCCTGATTTTTGGGAAACGCAGACTGTCTGTGCTACAGGGAGACATTCCTGTACATTTCTGATCCTGACTCGAAATGTTTCAGTGTCTTAAGAGTGACAGGGTTTTCTGTGCAAACCGTACCATTTCTTTATTGTATCTGTCAGGTTTCAGGAGCACAAAGTTAGGGCCAGATTGGACTAGAGGCTGAAAAACAGTCGGATCATTGTCTTCAATTTTGCAATCTTCAGACACTTTGTATTGTGGGGAAGCCTGGTATTAATTTTCTTCACCCCATTTTCCTACTTTTTCTTCTGTATACTCTGTTACTGTGTTGTGGCCGTATTCTAACACCTCATCCCGTGAGATCAATATTATCTAGAGTGTGGAGGCCAGGGGAGGGGAGTGGGGGAAGGGAGGGGCAGGAGTTATTCATGTGCAACTCCTCTCCAGTTTCAAAATCTCCCCTTCCCCCACTGCATCCCTAAACCAGCCCAGTTCATCCCCTCCCCCCACTGCACCACACAACCAGCCCAGCTCTTCCCCCCCACCCACTGCATCCCAAAACCAGTCCAACCTGTCTCTGCCTCCCTAACCGGTTCTTCCTCTCACCCATCCCTTCCTCCCACCCCAAGCCGCACCCCCAGCTACCTACTAACCTCATCCCACCTCCTTGACCTGTCCGTCTTCCCTGGACTGACCTATCCCCTCCCTACCTCCCCACCTACACCCTCTCCACCTATCTTCTTTACTCTCCATCTTCGGTCCGCCTCCCCCTCTCTCCCTATTTATTCCAGTTCCCTCCCCCCATCCCCCTCTCTGATGAAGGGTCTAGGCCCGAAACGTCAGCTTTTGTGCTCCTGAGATGCTGCTTGGCCTGCTGTGTTCATCCAGCCTCACATTTTATTATCCTCTCAGGACTAGTTCACAGAGTGAGCACTTCAAGATAAGTGAGTGCAGAGGTCTCTGGTAGGATTTCTGGGAGGAATGAGAAGACAAATTTGGTGCAAAGGAGGTTTCTTATGACCACATAGAGCAAATTATTTTAATGTGCCTGTCTGATCTTTCCTGTATCTATAGCTAGGCTTGAGGGAGTCTCTGGATTAGCACCTGAGCCATGTGCAAGCTGAGACAGGCCAAATCTGAGTGGCCAGATCAATGAATAGCACTAGACTAATGTGCGAGAAGTGGGTTCCAGGTATCCCAAATGGGATTTGTACCAGTGTGGTAGGTTCCACATGAACCTCGCTGGCATCAGTGTTCTCATCAGCTGTAAAACTATGGTAGTAGAGACAGCTTAAAACTGAGAAGTGGGATCAAAAGTTCAAATTTAGGAAGAGGCGACAGATCAATAATGCAGAAAGATGGTAAGAGAGAGAAAGATATTTAGAAAGCAAGTGACACACTTCCAGAAGGAGCTATGGTCACTCTGAAGGCCCATGTGGATGTCTCCTGCTCCTAATTCACAGCTTCTCATGTAACTGAGGAGAAAGCTATTTCGCAGATTAAGGAGGAAGTCTGTGGGGGAAGTTTCTGAGCATGTGTTGGGTTGATTGACCAAATTTAACCTGTGAAAGCATACATGAGTCAGGGAGGGTGTCTCTAATCTGGAACTAATATTTTCTAATCATTTGCTGGATGTGGGTGTCATTGGTTGGACCAGCATTTATTACCCATCCCTAATTACCCAGAGGGCAGTTTAGAGTCACCCACATTGCCGTGGATTTGGAGTCGTATGGATCTCTGTCAGTTAAGGATGGTGGATTTCCTTTCATAAAGGACATGCAAGAAACAAATTAGTTTCTCCAACAATCTACAATAGCTGCATGGTTATCATTTGACTCTTAATTCCAGATATTTTTACTGAATTAAATTTTGGGAAGAGGTGATAATTCACCAATGTAGAACCAAGATAAGAGAGAAAGTTGTTTTCATTGGAAGTGTAAAACAGGCCATAATAGGAAGGGATAGGCCAAACAAATCTAAATGTATATCAGCAGACAAGATTATGAGCTATAATCATACAAACACAAGTCTTATCTAAATGCACTTTGCATTCAATGCTAAACAGAAAGGCTGGAAAGGAGGAAACAGTGGTGCAGTCGCTCTGTTAACTAGTGATGGTATTAGAAGAATTAACAAAGTTCTGCATCCTAGTTTCCCAAAGAGGTTTGTGTGGAAATAAGAAATGATGAACATAAGAACACTTATAATAAAATGACATACAGGCTCCCTAACAGTAACCATGTACTTGATTGGAGTGTAAAGTTAGAAATAATGGAAGCTTGATGGAAAACTATGGTGATAAACGTGGCAAATTTTAATCTCAATATAGACAGGAAAACATAGATGGGCCAAAGCAAACTCAATGAGGAGGTCATGGAATGCTTTTAGGATAATTTTTTTAAAACGACATGTTCTGGACCCAACTAGACAGTGTTGTACAACAATATATGATTAATAATCTAATGGAGAAAGCAAACCTAGGTAGCAGTGAATATATTCTGATTAAATTTTACATTCAATTTGATGGAGAGGAGTGGATTTAAGACTAATATTTTAAACATAAGTAGGGCTGTTATGAGGAAATGAAATCAGAGTTAGCTATTGTGGACTGATGTAGCGGCAGAGCAAACTGTCAACAAAAGTGGGTTACCAAAAAAAAACAACAAAAATTGGCCCAGAGGTTATTAAGGAGAGAAAATTGGGGAATAAGAGAAAGTTAGTTAGAATTATAAATCAGTAAAAATTTCTGTAGTCGAGAAAGAAAAGTCTTAAGATGCACATTGGGGCAGTAAGAAGTGAATGTTCGGAAGTAGAGCTGGAAAATGTGGAAGGGTATCTTGTATCAGTCTTCACCACACGGAGTATAAACGATATTCAAGAAGTAGCTTTAAACTTGGAAATGAAAGACAGGAGAAACTCAAGAATATTACAGTTACTGGAGAAGTGGCACTGAGTAAATTTTTGGATCAATATGTTGTCAAGTCTCTGGTCTTTATGGACTTCTTTGTAGGATCCTAACAGAGGTAGCTGGTGAAATAATTGATGCATTGGTTTTTGATCCAGTGGATCCAAGGAAGTTTGTGTCAGACAGAATCAGAATACAATGGACCAGTTAGCTTGACATCAGCCAAAGGGAGAAAGTTAGAATGTATTGTTAAAATATAAGACACTTCAGCAAAGTCAAGATAACCTGAATGGGCTTGTGAAGGGAAAATTACGTCTAACCAATTTATTTTTATTTAGTCATTAATTTGGAAATAAATTACCCAAGTATTGCTGAAAACAGGTACATTTAGACTTCTAAAAAATTAGCTTTTGAAGAATCTAGTGATGTTAGCCAGGTGAGTATTTTTTACCATTCCGTATTTGGCCTTGCTCCAAGAGGCCTACTGGGCTATTTGAGAAGGCCAGTTCAGAGTCAAACCATAGTTGTGGGTCTGGAGTCACATGTATGCCAGACTACGTAATGACAGCAGATTTCCTTTTGTAAAGGACATTCATAAACCAGATGAGTTTTAACAACAAATGACAATAGTTATGTGAGCGCCATTATGCCAGTGTTCGATTTGATATTTTTATTGTACGTACACTCAATGAGTTGCCAAAGTGGGACTCAAATTCATGCCCCTGGAATATTGGCCCTAGATTCATATTATTCCTATGGCATTGCCACTAGGTCACCACTATCCCCTCTATACCCATTACAACAATTTGAAAGAAGCACCAAATACAGGGAAGGACTTCTGTATGCCAAGACCGACCTGATTGTTTTGGAGGTGGACAATGGATGGACATGTATGATTGACCAAAATTTGGACATTTGGCACTTAAACTCATCTATCATATTGCTCATTTGTGGTGGACAGAATGCCTTCATGGCTCAAAGTTAGTGTTGTGTTATTTGTGAATGCCACTTGTGTTGCTCCTGTATAGTAAAGTGTGAAACAGCCAGTAACCAGTTACTTTGGCTTTTTACAACAAGGCAGAGAGACAGGCCATTCCCACATAGCCTCAGCTTGCAAAAAAAAACACAGTATGTCCTACATTTGATGCAATCTACCACTGGTCAGCATATGCTAAATAAACATGAGTGTGCCATGGATTATACTGACAATCAAATTTAGGATTGTCAGCCAACCTTACTATGAAAGCTACATACATTTATATGTTGTACCCTTTACGTCACATGCAGAAAGACTAGGCATGCACATTGTGCCTTTTGCAACCAAAACAAAAATGCTGATATTCAACCTCTGGTTAATTTCTCTGGGTGTTGCATTAACTATACAGAGCTAGCATCCTGCCTGGTTTAAGTTGAAACAAAGCTTGACAATTAACTGTCAATCATCAACTAACTGGTGCATTATTTCTGACAACATCTCACCCAATTAGAGTTCACTTCTCAATCAATCGGTGCTCTCATATACCATGAAAAAGTTTGTTTCCCGTTAGCGGTAGTATTTCTCATGAGCTGTCCTGGTGAGCACAAGACAAAAAGCTTCACCAGAATGTATCTTGTTTCAGCAATTCTCAAGCTATTAGAGAGCTTTGAAGATGTAAGATATGCCGTCGATAAACCAGAACCAGTGGATATACTATACTTAGATTTCCAGGAAATACTTGGTCAGGTGCAATGTCTGAGGTTATTGTGGAAAATTGTGAAAAGCCCATGAGAAAGGAGGTGACATAATTAGTTGAATAGAAAATTGGCTAGCTGACAGGGAACTGAAAATTTGCATACATGGGAATTTTTGTTTGGTTTTGCAAGAAGTAATGCGTGGGGAGGCTCAGAAATCAGTATTGACGCCTGAACTTTTAAAAATGTATATAAGTTACTAAAGTGAAGGGTTAGAAGTTACTGTTGATGAAATTATTGATGTCACAAAGGTACGTAGTCAAGTAAGTTGGGAAAAGGACAAAAGGAGGCTACAAATTAATATAAATCAGTTGTGAGTAGGCAAAGATCTGGCAAATGGTGTGTAAAATTTGAAAATTACTTTTTTGGCAGGAATAATTAAATAAAGGATATTAGCCAAAGCTGAGCTGTTGGGTGTCTTCATGCAGAATTGTAAGAGATACATTTTCAAGTACAGTGAATATCTAGGAAGACTAATCGAATGCTGCCATTTGACCTGAGGGGAGTTGAATACTAATGAAAGGCAGTGATGTTTCAGTTATGCAGGGGACTAATGTGGACACATCTGGAGTACTGTGGCATTTCCTTATTTAAGGAGATGTGTTGGAATATAGTTTAGAGAAGGTTTACTAAACTAATGTTTGCAATGGGTGGACTGTCTTATGAAGAATGGTTAGATTTTAGGAGACTGGATTTTCAAAAAGTAAGAGGTGAGTTAATTGAAATATCAGATCCTGAGGGGACTTGTCCAGGGAGATGTGGAGAGGATGTTTCCTCTGACAGAAGTATCATGAATGACATGTCAATGCTTAAATGTCAAGGCTAGCTCATTGAAAACAGGTGTGAGGTAGGTTTAGCTGGTAACTATTGCATGGCAAGCAGGCTTGAGAGGCTGAGGGCCTACTTCTGCTCCTAATGAGCATTGTTGCAAAGTTGGGAAGAGTACTTGTGGATTGGGAGGCAGGAAGTTAGAATTTGGTGTTTGTAAAATACTAGGGGGGAAGCATTGCATGGTCCCTTTAAGAGATCATGTGCTTTTTCTGTCCTTAAAGATTTAAAATGGATGTCTGTGAGCAGCAGCTTGAAAGTTTGCAAGTACACAGACAGCACCTGAATTGAAATATTTGCATCAAAAGACCATTCAGTTAGCAGATCAAGAAGCAGTTTTTAAAAATTTTATCAAGAAAACAAGTTTTTGTACTTAGATAATCAATTTGAACCAGGCACTTAGATGCCAAAAACCTATCAAATTTAAGAATGATGGTTTTGACAACATAAGACCAATCCTAATGTAAGAAATATTGATGTGTCATCAAGGGTATTAAAGAATGGGACGGTTGGATGAGGACCTCAGAGCTAACTTCCATCTGCTAGAATTAACAGCCCTCAGCTCTCAAGAGAGAATTTTTGGCTTTTACAGTTTCCTCTATGTCTTAGAAAAAGCACCATCTAAATAATAATGGTATCAAGGCACAACTAGTTAATATTCCTGAATAGAAGAATTCACAGTGAAAGCATTCCTGACAGAAGGGTCAATGGAGAAGGCACAGAACATTCCAGAAGACACTTAACCTGGCTGTAATTTCTAGAGGCTAAATTCTATTTTTGAATTGATATGCGAGATATGTATTTATTAGAACAGCATACTGTTAGAATATGACCTAACACAGCATGGAGCTGGAGAAACATAGCAGGCCAGGCAGCATTAGAGGAGTAGGAAGGTTGATGTTTCAGATCGGGATTCTTTATTCAGGAATATTTAGTAGTTAAGAAGGGAGTTAGTTAGTTTGTTGATAATTTAACAAAATTAATTACTAATAGAGATAGATAAATAAATAGCTACTTGTTGATTTTAAAATGAGTGCAAGGGATTTATTTTGTTTAACCACTAGAAGCTGATGAAAGACAGGTTGCACCATTTTTCACAATCCTTTTACAGATTTTTGGGTGAGGTGCTCCTCTTCATTTGTTTCAGCTTTAGTTCTCAAGGGGAGGTCAATCTCCACTTTATAAAAGATTGGGCGCTCATGTCCTGGATCTTGACAGATTTGAACAGATTTAGGGTATGAAAGGTTCCAGCAAGTTTAAACAGACTCGGGGACTAATGTACTCGATCTTTAAATAAAACGTAAGTGAGAAATGTAAAATCTGATAAATTTTGTTTGCTTGTTGTTGGTTAAATTAAAAGTGGGGAAAAGGCTCTCAAAGTTGCTAAAGAGATTCAGCGTGTCAAAGATGCTTCCCAAATTTTCCAAAGAAGTTTAGAAAGACAGCTAATGGTGACATTTGTAGAATTAGCAAAGAGGCTAAAATGGGTTTAACTAGGGATCAGAAGAAAGCTGAATTATAATTGAATTAGCCAAGCATTTAAGTGTGTTAGAGAAACGTCAATGTACAGTGGAGTTAGAAAAAATTACATTGCAAATGAGACCATTGGAGTTAGAGGACAATTAAAGGGAAAAACGAGTCCTAGCTGAAGATAAAGAAAGTGAACTGAAACAGTTTGCATTATGGTTAAAAACAGAGGAAAGAGAAAAGGAAGGAGTCGCTCTAGTTGAAGAAAGGCAAAAAGAGAGAGAAGAAAGGGAAAGCATGATCGAGTTGGAAATGATTGAGTTGGAACTTAAAAGTACAAGATAGAAGTGATGACAAACAAACTCATCGTGACCAACAGCCTGGAAGGGATATGTATAAATATGCCCAAACATTAACAAAATTTGATGAAAACTTTGTAGAAGCCATTTTCATTTCCTTTGAGAAATCGGCAAAACAGATGAACTGGCCAGAGAGTTGTGTGGATCATAAAGGCCAATTTTACAGCACATTTGCTTCCAGATTAATAATCTGCAGTATCTTGCTTAGGCTAGCTCTGAAGAAGGGTCACTAGGCTGGAAACGTTGACTCCGTTTCTCTCTCCACAGATACTGCCAGACTTGCTGAATGTGTGAGTGATAATGGGAACTGCAGATGCTGGAGAATCCAAGATAATAAAATGTGAGGCTGGATGAACACAGAAGGCCCAGCAGCATCTCAGGAGCACAAAAGCTGACGTTTTGGGCCTAGACCCTTCATCAGAGAGGGGGATGGGGTGAGGGTTCTGGAATAAATAGGGAGAGAGGGGGAGGCGGACCGAAGATGGAGAGAAAAGAAGATAGGTGGAGAGAGTATAGGTGGGGAGGTAGGGAGGGGATAGGTCAGTCCAGGGAAGACGGACAGGTCAAGGACGTGGGATGAGGTTAGTAAGTAGGAGATGGAGGTGCGGCTTGGGATGGGAGGAAGGGATGGGTGAGAGGAAGAACAGGTTAGGGAGGCAGAGACAGGTTGGACTGGTTTTGGGATGCAGTGGGTGGAGGGGAAGAGCTGGGCTGGTTGTGTGGTGCAGTGGGGGGAGGGGACGAACTGGGCTGGTTTTGGGATGCGGTGGGGGAAGGGGAGATTTTGAAACTGGTGAAGTCCACATTGATACCATTAGGCTGCAGGGTTCCCAGGCGGAATATGAGTTGCTGTTCCTGCAACCTTCGGGTGGCATAATTGTGGCAGTGCAGGAGGCCCATGATGGACATGTCATCAAGAGAATGGGAGGGGGAGTGGAAATGGTTTGCGACTGGGAGGTGCAGTTGTTTGTTGCGAACTGAGCGGAGGTGTTCTGCAAAGCGGTCCCCAGACCTGCCGAATTCTGTTTTTGTTTACTTCAGATCTCCAGCACCGACAGTACTTTGTTTTAATTTTACATTTAAAATAAGTCGCCGATAAAACCAATGTTAACAACACAGAATATGTGTCTGTCAATGTTCAGGCATTTTGAGAACTGCTATGATTTGAAGGTGTTTATTATGTTCTAATCTCAGTTATTTTTGATTCACAGGTCGGGTAGATACACAGACAACTCTTCTCCAATCCCCTGAAGCTGTGACAGTGACTGAGGGTGGCACAGTGACATTTCGCTGTGATTTGCGAAGCAGCAATGCTGATTCCACTGTGAACAGATATGATCTACACTGGCACCATTCACGTGGTGGGCTGAAAATATTGAGTCATTATGTAAACGGCCGTGTTTACCGATCGAGAGGATTCTCTGAGCGGTTCCAGCTTTCCAGAAATGTAACCAGTAACAGTTACATTCTGACCATCAGAGACCTGAAGCTCACTGACAGCAACACCTACATCTGTGAGATTTGGGGGAAGATCTATGGAAACGGAACCCGCCTGAATGTAACCAGTAAGTACTCTCTAATATTATATTAATTTTGTTCCAAATATAATGATTAAGTTACCATCTCGCAAAGAAATGAATGTGACATCATCGTCACTTATACAGTAACAACAGCGGAAGTTATGGCCTCAGAACAGAGTAAAATTTGTGTTGAACTGAACAAATGAGCATGTGAATGTGATACAACATCTTACACAGAGTTCAGTTAGTATTGCAGAAAAGGAGCAATGATCAGAATAAATGAAGCTGCCTGATTATGTGCGGACTTTGACCAGGATATACATAAAAAGCAAATACTTATTACCAAATGTGAATCCATTGATGAAACCTAATATATCTTGTGACTATACCCTACAATGAACAACCTTGTCAGTTGTAAATAGGAAAAGTGGAATCATATTCCTCATCTACTGCACTGTTAAGAGACAGGGCTGCCTGGAAACTCTTTGCTAATGAGGTCTCTCTCTGTGGTTGGGGTATTTGAATGGAGTAGTCACAGGACATAGCACTCCAGAGGAGGCTGGGACCCAAAGAGGCAACAAGGTCAACCTACAAGGAGTCTGGAATCTGTGAGTTGAAAATGGACAACTTAAATAACCACTATAATATGAAGTATCAAACTGGCTGTAAATGCAATAACCTTAGAGTTTCACCCATTGGGGAAAATATATTGAACATTCAGGATGTTACTCATGATTTTCCAGTGGAAAATTCCTGTAGAAATTAGTTCTTGTACAGTTAACTCTAAATAGACAGAGAAGCTAAATCCCAAGGAAATAAAAATTGTTGTCTTTGGGAATTAATTGGGTGATGTGTGTAGGGAGCAGTTAAAGTCTTAAAAATCCAACTCCATCCCAAACAAACTTTGCGCCCATCCCTTTCAGCTTGATTTGGCTCAGATGGTCAGTGGATGGCCAGTATGGTCCTGGAAGGCAAACTCTTCCTTTAAATATTACAGTGAGGTTGTGAGCCTTAGTGTTGCTCAGATCTACACCTTTAACTGTGGTCATCAGCTTTCCCAAGCCTCAGGAAAACTGACAGCAAGATCCCAGCCTGGACCTCAGTGGATCTGTGATGGCAGGGACTTCACACCCACCTTCCAGGAACATTGGGCTGTCTCATGAAAGGGCAACCGCAAACATGCAACCCAGGTCTCGAAGAGATCTCCACCCTTCCATAGCCCTCTTCCACCCACTCCTACATCACCAGCACCTGAAATCGGGCCCCAGCCATGTTGCCACCTGCAACTAATGCTGCCCACCTTTCCAGGTCCCAATCCACCCCAACCCTCGTCCACACTGGGATTGTTGAAATTTCACCTCACCCTCCCTCTCAGCACTCTTTCAGGAGCAGGCTATGTCCCAGACCCCATCATCTCATACCCCTGCCCCCTCCAAAGCAACTGGAAATTAACCCTGGTGAAGCCACAAACACACTGTGCAGTTAAAACCTTTCCTCTGTGCTTCCCATAATTGTTGCATACCCCTCAATCACCACAGGTTCCACCCTGCATTCCCAAGGACCTCATAGATTCAAGAAAAAAACTAGGTAAAAGGTGAAAGGGTTACACTGTTAATCAAGCTTGAAGTCAAAACATTGAATGTTTCCAAGAAGGCGATAGATAAAGTTCTTTGAGCTAATGGGATCAAGGGATATAGGGAGAAAACAGGAACAAGAGACCGATTTTAGATGACCAGATGAATGTTGGAATGGGCTCAAAGGGCCAACTCCTAGTCCTAGTTTGTTCGTCTCTATAGCATTGGTGCAACAACTGGAGACGCATTGTTCCAGGAGATCGTGATGTGGAATTGGTTTGAGTGCCGATGAGGAATAGCAAAGGAAAGATGTCACTCATT
Organism: Stegostoma tigrinum; assembly: GCF_030684315.1. NCBI lineage: Eukaryota > Metazoa > Chordata > Chondrichthyes > Orectolobiformes > Stegostomatidae > Stegostoma > Stegostoma tigrinum. The sequence continues at coordinate 96,061,383 of NC_081362.1, forward strand.
GCAGTGATCTACCGGCCCCACAGCAGGAACCACAGTGTTGAAGAAAGTATATAAAAAGAAATGTTTGGTGTCTGTGATAAAGGGAATAGATCATGAGTGATTTAAATCTACATATAAACTGGAAAAATCAGATTGACAATAATAGCCTGGATGCAGAGTTCACAGGATGCTTTGGAGAGTGATTCTACAACATGCTGCTGTCAGAAACTATCAGATAGTAGGTTATATTAGAGTTGGTATCATGAAGTGTGACAGGATTAATGACTTCAGAGCGTACTGTACTTGGATTTCCAGAAAACATTTTATAAAGTGTTACATCAAGGATTACTGAAGCAGATAAAATCTCATGTGCCAGTGTAGATAGAAGATTGGCTGGCTGGTTGAAAACAGAGGGAATACAGAAAAGAGTTTCTTTACAATCAGCAGGAGGTGATAGGTGGAACCCCACAACAGTCTGATCTGGGGCCTCAACTTACACCAAGATACGAGGAGAGAGGGCATGTTGGCTAAATTCACAGCCAATTCAAGTTAGGTTGAAAATTGTGTTGTGAAGATATCAAAAGGAGTTGTGGATGGATAGTGATAGGATTTTGTCAGATGGACTACAATGCAGAAAAATGTGAAGTTGCTGTATTTTACAGGAAGAGTAGAGAAGCAGGGCATTAATTTAAAGGTGAACAACTGCAGAATTCCAAAGTGTGGAGGGATCTAGATTTTCAGGTGTGAGTTGCAAAGTATTAGGATACAGATGTAGCATGTTGTCAAGAAAGCTAATGGGATGCTAACTTTTATTTTTGAGAAGAATTGAACACTAAAGGAAAGTATATTGTGTTGCAATTATCCAGGGCATTAGTGAGAACACATCCCAAATACTGTGTGTAGTGTTGATTGCCTGATTGAAGGAAGGATGTAAATGTATTGGAAGTGGCTGAAAGAAAGCTAATTAGATTAACATCTTGAATGAGTGGGTTATTTGATGAGGAAAGGTTGGACAGACTGAGTTTGTGTCCCCTGAAGTTTAGAAGAGTGAGGGGCGTCTTGATTGAAGTGTATCAGATCCTTTATGGCTTTGATAAGGCGGATGTGGAAAGGGTGCTTCCTCTTGTTGGTGAGCCCAGAGCCAGGGGACACTGTTTATATTTAGTGACTGACCTCTTAGGACAGAGATGAGGAGATGTTTTGTTTCTCTCAGAGGGTGTTGCAAATTTGGAATGCTATGCATCAAAAGGCCATGGGGGTGGGACTTTTTTAAGGCATAGGTGGATCAAATGCTATTGGGACAAATGGAATTCTCAACAAAGCGATCAACTATGACCATTTTGAAGGCAGAGCAGATTAGATGGTCCAACGGCTCTATTTATACTCTTTACTTTACATGTTCATAGTGTCCGGTGCCCTCCTCTCTATTACCCTCTTGACCTATCGCCCTGACACCCGACCCGACACCTCTAGCAAGCCCCACCTCAAACCCCTTTCACTCACCCTCCATTATCCTGCCCCTCCGCACACCCAGAGTACAATGAGGAAAACTCAAGTCCTTTATCCACCAGTGATGAACATAATTCCGATAAACTCCACATGGGAAAGGGATTGAGTAGATCCAGAGCTCTCTCTGAGTGAGTAACATCCGTTGTATTGACATTAACCAAGCTGGCCCAGTCCTGAAGCATAATCCTCTTAGCCTGGGCTTGAGGTGACAAACTTTTCTAACACCTTGATGGCAGCAACGTATTCAAAAGCAGCTCACAGGAGTGCTTACCAACCTGCATTTGACACTGAGTCACTGAAGGAGATGTCAGGACAAGTGACATACATTGTAACTTTGGGGTGGTTAGATGTGGGGTTGTTGATGTTGACTCTGGGCTGGGAGGGGTGGAATTTGCTAGTGAAGCTGAAATATTTGGAAGCTGACTGATCGGGGAAGAGACATGAAGATTTCCCAGGGAGACTGACCACAGGATCTCTCCTCCAGCACTGAGTCCCCACTTAGACAGGAAACCAGATATTCCAGGACAAATTATGAGGGCTGCCAATCATCTGAGACATATCGGACCCTAGAACATAGAAATGTTCAGCTCCACAGCCTGTTCCACAATCTGATAAGTTAATTGCTGATCTCATTATGACCTTGACGCTACTTTCATATCTGCCACCCCAATCACCAATAAATCTTGCCTCCCCTGTCTGTCAGCTTTATTCCACATGTTGTCCCTTCCAAACCTTCTCTTCCTCGTACATACTTACAGGAGTCATTGCCAAGGTCATGGGGTGTGAGGTAGGTGTGGGTCGATATTGGTGAAGCTCCAAGCTGGACACAGGATTTAGAGAAGGAGCTTCACAACTTGACAGATTCCAGAAAGCAGCTCAAGGTCAATGCGAAATGAGACATCAGGCAGACACTGACCCAGAGTCAAAAAGTGCAGCAACAACAACACAGATACCTCTCAAGCACTCCTTCAGACACAGCTTCAAGCAGAATTCCCTGGTGTGCAATTTGAAAGCTGTAAGAGCCCATTTGAAATGGGCAGCAGAGTGACAATGAGAGAAAGGACACGGAGGGGGGCAATTCACCCTGGGTTTAGCTCCCATTTTCTTAATTCTCTGGAATGTAAGACACCTGTGCAGACTTTCCACAAAACCTGATGACACTGGATGTACATTTTTTCGCTGAGCTCGAAGGTTCGTTGTCAGACGTTTCGTCATCATTCTAGATAACATTATCAGTGAGCGTCCGGTGAAGTGCTGGTGTTATGTCCTGCTTTCTATTTATCTGTTTAGGTTTCCTTGGGTTGGTGATGTCATTTCCTGTGTTGGTGATGTCATTTGCTGTTCTTTTTCTCAGAGGGTGGTAGATGGGCTACAAATCAAAGTGTGGAGCTGGATGAACACAGCAGGCCAAGCAGCATCTCAGGAGCACAAAAGCTGACGTTTCAGGCCTAGACCCTTCAAATCAATGTGTTTGTTGATGGAGTTCCGGTTGGAATGCCATACTTCTAGGAATTCTCGTGCGTGCCTCTGTTTGGCTTGTCCTAGGATGGATGTGTTGTCCCAATCAAAGTGGTGTCCTTCCTCATCTGTATGTAAGGATACTAGTGATAGTGGGTCACGTCGTTTTGTGGCTAGTTGATGTTCATGTATTCTGGTGGCTAGCTTCCTGCCAGTTTGTCCAATGTAGTGTTTGTCACAGTTCTTGACATTTGTTTTGCTTGTTGTCTGTACAGGGCTTTTTAAGTTCATGAGCTGCTGTTTTAGTGTGTTGGTGGGTTTGTGGGCTACCCTGATGCCAAGAGGTTCGAGTAGTCTGGCAGTCATCTCGGAAATGTCTTTGATGTAGGGGAGAGTGTTTATGGTTTCTGGGCATCTCGGAAATGACTGCCAGACTACTCAGACCTCTTGGCATTATGGTAGCCCACAAACCCATCAACACACTGAAACAGCAGCTAATGAACTTAAAAGATCCTATACAGACAAGCAAAACGAACGTCATCTACAAAATACTTTGCAAAAACTGTGACAAACACTACATTGGACAAACAGGCAGAAAGCTAGCCACCAGGATACATGAACATCAACTAGCCACAAAATGACATGACCCACTATCACTAGTATCCTTACATACAGATGAGGAAGGACACCACTTCTATTGGGACAACACATCCATCCTAGGACAAGCCAATCAGAGACACGCATGAGAATTCCTAGAAGCATGGCATTCCAACCGGAACTCCATCAACAAACACATTGATTTGGAGCCAATCTACCATCCTCTGAGAAACAGAACAGGAAATGACATCACCAACCCAAGGAAACCTAACCAGATAAATAGAAAGCGGGACATAACACCAGCGCTTCACCGGAGGCTCACTGATGATGTTACCTAGATTGGTGATGAAACGTCTGAAAATAAACCTTCCAGCTCAGCGAGCAAACTTACATCCAGAACCTCAACCTGAGCTACAAATCTTCTCAAAACTTGCTAACCTGATGACACTTCAGAATCTTCTCCCACAGTATTTCAGTCAGTGAGAGAGTGTCTGACTTCAGCAATGGATGAGCAGGGTCCAAGCTCAATGCTCTGAGCTGGGAGCTGAACTGGATACATTTGAACAGATCGTTTTGAGAATGTAAAGAATGGAGATTAGATGAAGAACCAGCAGCAGCAGTAGCAGGCAGTACAAATGGATTCGGCGGACTTAGGGTCATACAGCACAGAACTACATGCTTCAGTCCAATTCATCTGTGCTGACCAGGCATCCCAATCTGACCTAAATCCATTTGTCAGCATTTGGCCCATATCTTTCTTAAACTCTTTGTATTCAGATACCCATCCAAATGCCTTTTAAATATGCAATTTTACCAGGATCCACCACTTCCTCTGGCAGCTCATTCCATACACACGCCACGCTCTACATGAAAAAGTTTGCCCCACAGGTCATCTTTAAATCTTTCCCCTTAAGCCTATGCTCTCCAGTTTTGTACTCTCCTACCCCGAGAGAAAGAACTTGGCTATTCATCCTATTCATGCACTTCATGATGTTATAAGTCTTTTTAAAGTCACCCCTCAGCCTCTGATGCTCCAGGGAAAATATCCCCAGCCCGTTCAATCTCTCCCTATCACTCAAAACCTCCAACCTCAGCAACATCCCTTTAATTTTTTCTGAACTCTTTCAAGTTTAACAACATCATTCCTATATCAGGGAGGCCAGAACTAAAAGCAGTATTCTAAAAGTGCTCTCACCAAAATCCCATACAGCCACAAACTAATGTCTCAATCTGAGACTCAATGCACTGAACAATGAAGGCAAGCATGTTAAATACCTTCTTCACTACCCTGTCTACCCGTGGCTCCACTTTCAAGAAATTCTACGCCTGCACCTCTAGCTCTCTTTTTTTGGCAACACTCCCTAGAACCCGATCATTAATTGTATATGTCCTGCTGTGCTTTGCCGTATCAAATTGCAACACCTTACAATTATCGAAATTAAACTTCTCCTGCCACTCCTTGGCCCATTGGCCCATCTGATCAAGGTCCAATTGTACTCTGAGATAACCTTCTTCATTGTCAACCAGATCACCAGCTTTTGTGTCAGCTGCAAATTGACTAACCATGCCTCCAATATTCACACCTAAATCATTCTGAAAAATGACAAAAAGCAATGGGCCCATGATAGATCCTTGTGTCGCAGGCTTCCTCACCACCTTCTGTCTCCTACCTTCAAGATAATCTTGTGTCCAATTGTCTAGGTGCCCTGGAACCCACATGAATGTTGCTTACCAGGATACCATGCATAACCTTGTCCAATGCCTTGCTGAAGTCCACATTGACAACGTCTACTATTCTGTCCTCATCAGTCTTCTTTCTCACCTCCTCAAAAATGTCAAGTTAGTGGGACACAATTTTACACATACCAAGACTCTTGAATATACCCAATCAATCCATGTCTTTCTGAATGCATGTCAATCCTGTGCCTCAGAATCCCTCCAACAATGTACCCAGAACTGACCTCAGGCTCACTGGCCTATCAGACCCTAATTTTTTGTTATCACCTTTCTTAAATAATGGCGCCACATTAGCCAACCTCCAGTCTTCTCAATCACTTGACTGACTTGTTTGAGGAGGGTTTTGATGACAGTGTGTTTGAAGAGACTCTGGTTTCTGTGAGCTGTATCATATAGCGTGAAGTGCAGGAAGGGAGAGTTTGGAGATTACTGGCCAGCCTGCATTTATTAGACATCCCTAATTGCTCAGAGGGCAGTTAAATGTCAACCATATGGGTCTGGAGTCACATGTAGGCCAGACCAAGTAAAGATGGCAGATTCCCTTTCCCTCATGTACACTAGTGACCGAGATTGGGTTTTTTCCAAGAATTGAAAATGGAGTCATGGTCAACATTAGACTCTCAATTACAGATTTTTATTACATTCAAATTTACCATCCGCCATGGCAGGATTTGAATCTGGGTCCCCAGAACATTACCTGGGTCTCTGGATTAACAGTGATAATACCACTAGGCCATTGTCTCCCTATTCATGAACAGGGACTGAGTCATTAGGAAATATGATGATGGTGTGGGGAGAAGACTGGGAAGATTCTGCAGTGACTGGGGATCAGGAGGGGAGACATATCAAGTTTGTGCATGAGGAGGAAGTGGCTGAACATCAGATCTTAATCTTCAAATTAGAGTAATCCATGAGATTTTCAGATCAAGATGATTGATAACAGTTTGGGAGTTCACCCAAGGTAACATGAGCTGCTATGCTTCTCATTAAGTATTTGAGATTTTTAACAGGCTTCAGACTAGTTTTAATTTATTCTCACTTTTTCCCTTAAAAGTTGCAAATCCTCCGATTCTTCTCCAATCTCCGAGCCTGGAACGTGTCACCGAGGGTCACACTGCCCGGTTACAGTGCACCATCAGGAACGCCGCAGTGACACGTACCGATGTTCACTGGTACTGGGAACAACCAGGGAATACCACGGAGTGGGTTTTAACACATGACGTGAGGAACATCACACAAAGGAGCCCAGGATTCACTGAGCGATTCCAGTCTTTCAGAGACTCCTCCAATAACAGCTTCATTCTGACCATCACAAACGTGCAGCCCAATGACACTGGGATCTATTATTGTAAAGTGTGGGGAGATATCAGTGGGAATGGATCCAAGCTGACTGTAACCGGTAAGTATATGAAAATTTATTTTATGCAAAGCAGCTTCAAAATGGTGAAATCATTATCTTTACAACCCCAGTAGAGAGGAATCAGGACTGGAGATTGGGGTTTTGATGTTGTCAGCTTATTTCCGACCCATATTCCATGGAGCTGTTACTTCTCCCTCAGAGTATGACAATGTGGAATTCATCTTCTGTAACAATGTCACCTCAGAACAGAATTGATCAGCTTCTCAAACTCAATGGAAATACTCAAAAGGAATAATTCACTTTGGCAGGTGGCAATTTATTGTCCATCCCTAGTTGTCCCTTGAGAGGATAGTGGTGAGCTGCCTTGTTGAACAGCTGCTGTCCAGGTGCTGTGGATTGACGTTAGGGAGGGAATTCCAGGGTTTTGATCCATCAACACTGAAGGAACAACAATATATTTCCAAGTCAGAATGGTGACTGTCTTGGAGGAGAACTTGCAAGAGTTGGTGTTCCCATTTATCTGCTGCCCTTAGCCATCCAGATGGATGTGTTCATGGGTTTGGAGGATGCTGTCTCAGGAGCCTTGGTGGATTTCTGCAGTGTATCTTGTAGATGGTACACACTGCTGCTACAGAGTGTTGGTGGTGGAGAGTGTGGATGTTGGTGGATGTGATGGCAATGGAGCAGGCTGCTTTGTCCTGGATAGTCTGCTACTATTCTGTCCTTCATGGCATTTCTGAATCATCTGTAAACTGAGAAGTTACACTTCTTATACCAAGTCAATGATATTTATTTATAATAAAAACAGAAATTGCTGGAGAAACTCAGCACGTCTGGCAACACATATAGAGAGAGAGGCAAAGTTAATGTTTCAAGCCCAACTTGCCTTGTTCAGAACCCAAAACATTAACTCTGTTTTTTCTTTCTCCACACATACTGTCAGATGTATCGGGTTTTTCCATCACTTTCTGTTTTTATTTCAGTTTTCCAGAACCCACAGCAATTTGCATTTGTTCATCATTACAAACCTGGTCCTTGTCCCCTCTCCCTGTGAGCAGTATGAACAATCTCTCTGAGTCTCTTTCTCTGTCCAACTATGCCTGAGGATGGGACAGCATACAGTTACAGCTCTCCACACACACACCTTGCATCACTACAGTGCAACTCCTTTGCAAGTGATTCGCAGATTTGGAGATGTCTTATCCCAATTTTTCATGTCATTATGTTAACAATTAGATTGTTTATTCAGTAACACCTTTCACAACCTTAGAGGGTCCCAGCATAGTTTACAACCCATGAGGTACATTGAAGTCATGAGTGGAGAAAATACACAGAAAGATCCAACAAACAAGCATTAAAATGAATCGCCCCATCCCTGAACACTGACTGAAATCTTCTTTTGATCCTTGAATGATACCCTGGGAGTTTTTCACATCTTCCTGTCAGTACGGACTTGTTTTAACACGACAGATCAGTGCTGGCTGTTCCAAACTCACTGTCTCTGTGCTGCTCTGGATGGTCCTAACGTCTGCTCAAACCTCAGGAGGGATGGGAATCCCATCACCCTCCACCTCAGAGTCAGGATGCTCCCAATAAGCTTCAGCTGACAGAGTGCACCCTGTTGTACTGTTTCTGGTCCCTGACCTTAGAAAACATTGCATTAAACAGCACGTGATGATTAAACCTTTCTGAGATTTTACTCAGATTTGAAAGGTGGAGTATTATATTTCTTTGTGTTAACCTCCGTCTGTTTTTCACACACAGATCCATTGGCTGATCCAGTCCTCATTCAGTATCCAAGGTTCAGCAAGGTACCAGAGGGTGAAACTGTCGAGTTCCAGTGTGCCATGCACAATGCCAGTGTGAATGACACTGATGTCCACTGGCACTACCAGCAACCTGGCAGCAACAGGGAGTGGGTGATAAGCCAGTTTGAGAATGGCACCTTCACCAAGGCCCAGGGTTTCCATGATCGTGTTCATGCTTCCAGGAATGTTGGCAGTAACAGTTACATTCTGCGCCTTGTGAATGTGACTCTCAATGATAGTGCTGTGTACCACTGCAGTGTGTGGAGCTACATTTATGGAGCAGGGAGCCAGCTCAATGTAACTGGTAAGGCAATGGGAGGGAATGCTGGTAGCCTCACAGATCTGACTGGGAACTGTTCTACCTTCATACAGTAGAACAGATAGGTGGAAGCTTGTAATTTCATCCAACATGCCTCATGTCGGGGCATGAAATAGACAGTGGGAAGCTTGATTCCAGAGGGAAAATAGAAGGGTTGAATTGTGGAAATATGAGAAAGAATCGATGCTTTTTCTATCATCTATCAATCCAGCATTTATTGCTTGCCTCTTATCGTCTTATTGTCATTCAGTACGTGGCTGTGAGCTGCCTTTCTCCACATCGGCAGGTTTAAAGCTTTGATATCATGAGAATTTTGCTCAGCTGTTTCAGAGGGCAGGTCGGCCATAATTCTGGATTTGTATACCTGCCAGACTAAAGATTATAGATTGCTGTCCATCAATGATATTAGTGAACCTGATGCCTGCTTTTATTCAGTCATGAGACATGGGCATCACTTGCTGGGCCAGCATTTATTTCCCATCCCTATTTGCCCCTTGAGAAGGCAATAGTGAGCTGCCTCATTGATCCACTGCAGTCCATTCCATGTCGGTAGACTCCAATACCGTTTGGGAAGGAATACCAGGATATTGACCCAGCGACACGGAAGAACAACAATATATCCCAACAAGCCAGGATTGTGAGTGGCTTGGAGGGGAACTTGGAGAGGGTGGTGACTTCTTATGTATTTGCTGCCCTTGTCCTTCTCAGTGGAAGTGGGTGTGGATTTGGAAGGTCCTGTCTAAGGAACCATGTTGAATTTGTACAGTGCACCTTGTAGACAGTACACACTGCAGAGACAGAGCGTTGGTGGTGGAGTGAGTGGACACTTAAGGTGGTGGATGGGATAATGAAGAAGTGAGCTGTGTTGTCTTGGATGCTGTTAAACTTCTTGAGTGATATTAAAGCCTTCTTTATCCGATTAAATACAGTGTTTTCCATCATACCCATGACTTGATCCTTGTGGATAGTGGACACGCTTGGGGAAGTCAGGAGGGGAGGTTTTCCTTGGAAGGTTGCCAACCTTTCATCTGTCCTTGTAGCCACTGTTTGATTTTTTTATACTCCTTCTTCAAATCCATTATGAAGAAAAATTTGGTCTCGAAACGCCAACTCTGATTCTCAGCCCACTGATGCTGCCAGTCTTGTTGAATTTCTCCGGAGCTTTCTGTTTGATTTCAGATTTCTGGAAATCCATGGTATTTTGCTTTCACCAACATGATTAAGAGCCCATGTGCACATTGGTGGCATGTTGTTTAGCATTGCTGCCTCACTGCCGCATGGACCCAGTTCGATTCTACTCTCGAGTGACACGTTCCAGGCTCGGAGTTTGCACATTGTGTCCATGTCTGCATGGCCTTTCTTCATGTACTCCAGTTTCCTCCCACTGTCCAAAGATGTGCAGGTTCGGTGTGATGGACGTGCCAAATTGCCCACAGTGTCCAGGGTTATGCAGGATAAGTGGATTAGCCATGGAAAATGCAAGTTCACAGGAATTGGGTAGGGGGTAGGTCTGAATTGGATGTTCTTTGAAGGGCCGGTGTACATTTGATGGGCTGAATGGCCTCCTTCCTTATTACAAGTGTTCTCTGCTTCTCAAGACTGAGACGATTAAAAAGTTCATTTTTTTCGTCTCCAGGACAATGCAGGATCTGCGCTCCAGATGGGGGATAACACAGTACCTGACATGGTTCCATGCTTTGGGTACAGGTTTTGTTTGAAATGTGAGCTGTACAAGCATCTGGCTGGGAGCAGCCGTGTTATGTGGACATCCCAGGATGCAGCTGTGAGGGAACCTCCCGGCATTGAGCTGAGTGAGTTGTGAACATGAGCTCTGTTTCTCTCTCCACAGGTACTGCCAGACCTGCTGAGTTTCTCCAACATTCCCGGTTTGTACCTCACATTCTTTCAGGTTTTTGATGACACAGGAGGAGATAGTCAGACCTTTTGGGATGGCACTGCCAATGAATTTCTGTTTACCTTTCAGAAAGTTCACTGATTTCCAAAACTATTCTTGTTGGTTTTTCTCAGGTAATTACAGAGAGATTCCAATTGCAGGTGAATCTGTCAAGGAAGTCATGTGACTTATGGGTGCCATTTTGATGGGTTCTGCATGTGCATTTTAAAGACAGATTAGTTTTCTTCCTTAATTGTTTAGATTTATTTCTGTGCATTCATGACAAGGTAATGCATGCTGACTGACTTTTCAACTAAAATATTGAGGACAATTTTCAGATTGCAGTCTAGTTTGTACATTGTTTATATTCTTGCCTTAAAGTTGCAAATCCCCCAGTCCTTCTCCAGTCTCCGAGCCTGGAACGTGTCACTGAGGGTCACACTGCCCGGTTACAGTGCACCATGAGGAATGCTGCAGTGACACACACCGATATTCACTGGTACCAGGAGCAACTGGGGAACAACAAAACATGGGTTTTAACACATGACGTGAGGAACAACACACAATGGAGCCCAGGATTGACTGAGCGATTCCAGTCTTCCAGAGACCCCTCCAATAACAGCTTCATTCTGACCATCACAAATGTGCAGCCAAATGACACTGGGGTCTATTACTGTAAAGTGTGGGGAGATATCAATGGGAATGGAACCCTGCTGTCTGTAATGGGTAAGTCCTGTTTACATGATACTGACTGACTTCTGATTGTGTGGCGGATGGAGAGGCTGGGATGGGGATCATTAAATCATATTTACTTTAAACTTCTAATTCATGGCTTAATTTTTATTTAAATTCTCAAAAAGAATCTTTTTTCACTTGAGCTTTACAGTGTTTACAACAGATTTAATCAGCAATTGTCAATCACTCTTTCTACTCTTTTGGGGGAGATTTCTGACTGGCTGATTGTTGGTGGAATATTCCAAATTATTATTTGCCAAATGAAAATCTCCAGAGCCCAGTGATCCCCTTCTCATTTATTGGGGTGGGTGTGATGAGCCCATTTGTCTGTTGAGGGGACACTTACCAGGAAGGAGCAGTGTAGGCTGTGTCTCTTCATGCATATCTGACAGAGGGTTTTGAACTGAGGCTTCCTGAGGGAGGGAGCCAGCTGGTTCAGAGACTCTGGCCAATTCTCAACCTGTTCAGCAAGGCCCACTCTCAGTGCGGCTGCTTCAAGACAGCCACTTGACAGATGGTCTTTGTCACAAGGGGAGAATGTGTCAGTGATAACCCACAGTCTCCCATTCCTTGATCTGAAGGATGTCTTGTTGGTGAACCTTGCTGAGCAATGTTGCTCCGCACAGAGCATTCAGATGGAGGGGGAGAACGGAGTGGGTCATTGTAGAGTGGAGAAGGGAGGGGCAGCATGGATCACTGCAGGTTTTCAGCATTCACCACATGTGTGGGGAAGAGGGAAAGATGTTTGTGAGCAGACAAAGCTGGGGGTGCCTTTTGGCTAGAAGGTTCCAGTTGTGAACCACATTGTTACCTTCAATTAAGTGTCAGTGAGACTTGGGAGCGGATGCAGAGTATCAGACAGGTGCCCAGTCGCCCGCTGTGGAGGTCACATCCCCCGTCACTGCTATACTTACAGACGCTCAATTTAATCCTCACTCCCACTGTGATCTCAACCTCAAACACTGTTTCAATGAAACTCAACATGAGCTCATGTTTGACCTGGGATTTTACAATTTTGCAAACTCAGTTCTAACTTCATGAAATTCAGATTGTCTTCACTGATGGTTTCTCCCTCAATCTGGGTCCTTGGTTTGCTGTGACTCATTCGATCTCACCAATCTTCCACTCAATCACAGAGCTTTCCTTATGTTCTATCTCCACTCTGCCCAGACATTCCCTCTCACATAACTTGCTTCAAAGCGGTTACCACTTTCAGAGTAAACTCTTGCTAGTCTCCATCCAGACCCAGCCCCTCCCTATGTATGCTCTCCCCTCCTGGAAGAGCGCTGCAGCTGATTGAGAATCTAATAAGTTTCAGATCTGAGAGCTCACTATGGAATTAACAGGAGCATTTTGGCTAAACAAACAGTCGCAGATCCTAACAGCTGGTGGGCTCAGAGAGAGAAAGAGAGAGAGACAGAGAGACAGAGAGACAGAGAGAGAGAGAGAGAGAGAGAGAGAGAGAGAAAGAGAGAGAGGATGCAATTTTACCACAATTCACATTCCTCAGTAACATGCAGCACCCTGTGATTATAGGTGCAAGCGTGACAGTTCAATATGTCACTGCAGAATTGTTTTGATGGAGAACTGGTCACTTGCTGTGAAGGAGGGCGAAAGGTTGCAACCATGTTTTAACGGATGGCAGCAGGTGATCAGTGCGCTCTCATAGGATTCAAAGAACAAAGAAAATTACAGCACAGGAACAGGCTCTTCGGCCCTCTAAGCCTGCGCTGATCAGATCGTCTGTCTAACCTGTCATCTATTTTCTAACAGTCTGTGTCCATTTGCTCCCTGCCCATCCACGTACCTGTCCAGATACATCTTAAAAGACACTATCGTGTCTGCGTCGACCACCTCTGCTGGCAAAACGTTCCAGGCACCACCACCCTCTGTGTAAAGAACTTTCCACGCATATCTCCCTTAAACTTTCCTCCTCTCACTTTGAACTCATGACCCCCAGTAACTGAGTATCCCACTTCTGGGAAAAAAACTTTTTGCTATCCACCCTGTCTGTACCCCTCATGATTTTGTAGACCTCAATCAGGTCCCCCCCCCACCTCAATCATTGTCTTTCTAATCAAAATAATCCTCATCTACTCAACGTTTCTTCATAGCTAGTGCCCTCCATAGCAGGCAACATCTTGGTGACCCTCCTCTGCACATTCTCCAAAGTATCCACATCCTTTTGATAATGTGGCGACCAGAACTGTACGCGGTGTTCCAAATGTGGTCAAAACGAAGTCCTATACAACTGTAACATGTCCTGCCAACTCTTGTACTCAATACCCCGTCCGATGAAGGAAAGCATGCCGTATGCCTTCTTGACCACCCTATTGACCTGCGTTGTCACCTTCAGGGAACAATGGACCTGAACACCCAGATCTCCCTGAACATCAATTTCCCAGGACTTTTCCATTTACTGTATAGTTTGCTCTTGACGTGGATCTTCCAAAATGCATCACCTCTCATTTGCCCGGATTGAACTCCACCTGCCATTTATCTGCCCAACTCTCCAGTCTATCTATATTCTGCTGTAATCTCTGACAGTCCCCTTCACTATCTGCTACTCCACCAATCTTTGTGCCATCTGCAAACTTGCTGATCAGACCACCTACACCTTCCTCCAGATCATTTACGTATATCACAAGCAACAGTGGTCCCAGCACAGATCCCTGTGGAACACCACTGGTCACAGTTCTCCAATTTGAAAAAAACCCTTCCACTATTACTCTCTGTCTCCTGTTGCCTAGCCAGCTTTTTATCCATCTAGCTAGTGCACCTGGGAGCCCAGGTGACTTCACTTTCTCCATCAGCCTGCCATGGAGAACCTTATCAAATGCCTTATTTAACTCCATTCAGTGCTTTTCCAATTGACATCAATGTTTCAGGTGAGGGGAGTGAAAGCACGCTGGCTAAATTCACAGATGTGACCTGTCAGGAATTATATTGTGAAGAAGATATAATATGGTCACAGGTGAACATAAATCAATTGAGACATTGGGTATTAATGCCACAGATGGAGTATGATGAGAGAAAATGTGAAGTTCTTCACTTTGTCAGAAAAAAAATCAAAAAGGTAGGGCATTACATAAAGAGGAGAAGACTGCCAGCACTGAGAAAAATCTTTGTGTTCTTGCGCAGGAGTCAAAGAAATTTGGCTTCCAGGTACATGCTATAATCGAGAAGGTTATTGGGATGTTGTCTTATTACGAGAGGAATTGAATATAAGAACTTGGGAGCAAGAGTAGGCCATTAAGCCCCTCAGTTATGCTCTACCATTTAATATGATCATGGCTGATCTCATCTCAGTCTCAACTCCACTTTTCTGCCTGTTCTCCATAGCTGTTTAATCTGTTACTCATTAAAATTCTGCCTGTCTCCTTCTTAAATTTACCCAATGTCCCAGCATCCATCAAAATCTGCGGGACTAAATTCCACAGGTTCATGACCCTTTAAGTGAAGTAATTTCTCCTCATCTCTGTTTCAAATTTACTGCCCCTTACCCTGAACGAATTCTAAATTGTCGCACAAAGGGAAACATTCTGTCTACAACTGGGATAGCAAGTCCTGCAGATGCTGGAGTCAGAGATAACATGGTGTGACGCTGGAGGAACACAGCAGGCCAAGGCTCATCAGAAGAATGGGAAAGATGATGTTTCACATCAGGACCCTTCTTCAGAAATAGGGAGAGGGAAGGGAGCTCTGAAATAAATAGAGAGAGAGATAGGTCGGGCTGGAGAAGGTAGGTGGGATGGTGACAGGTGAGTGCAGGTAGGGAGTGGTGGGGATTGTTCAGTGGGGTTGGAGGGACAGAAAGGTGGGAGAGAAGATGGACAGGTTGTGTCAGGTCAAGGAGGGGGATGAGAGGGAGGGTTGATCATGGGATAAGGCTGGGGGTGGGGAAATGTTGAAACTTCTAAAATCCATGTTTAGGCCATTGGGTTTTTGGCTCCCGAGGCGGAACGTGAGTTGCTGCTCCTCCAGCTTGCGGGTTTGGAGTACATCCCTCAGGACAGTCCTATCCTCACATTGGGCCTGAAATGAAGCTTACATTAAGAGAGAACTCTCTGTCTCCATTACTCTGGTATGAAACCAACTGTTCCAAAAGACTGAAATCCATGTGTTCACTTGATTTATGGCACTGATGTGAAATTAAACTTCAGTTTTTGGTATCTTACAGAGCAATCTGAAGAGCTGTGGTTAATGATAATCATTGGCGTTGCCCTGGCATTTGTTGTCTTACTCTGCATCTTTCTCATCATACTTCTTTATGTGAAGAAATGGGCCTGTTTTCAACACCGATCAAAACCAGAGGGGTAATTACAATCACATTCCCTATCTCATGGGATTATAATCTTGAATTAAATATTGATGGGTGGAGGGATGACATCAGCACTTTGGCAATGGTGTCAAAAGGCATTTTCCCACTCACAGAGTCCTAATGAATATGAAATTATACAGACCTATGATGCATTGCAATTTATCAGATGGCTATCAGAGTTTTGAATTTCAAAAGAAGTGTCTACAAATTTCGTAGTTCACCTTCCACTTGTCAGTCAGTGTTTTCCCCTTTTCCCAGCCGTGTCCTTCTTTAGAACACTCTCTCTCCGTCAGTATTTTTATTTACTCATAGGAAATGCATCTCACTGGCTGGTCCAGCATTTACTGCCTCATCCCCAGCTGCCCTTGAGAAGGTGGTGATGAGGTGCCTTCTTGAACTGTTGCAGGCCATGTGCTTTGGGTTAACACACAATGTCCTTAGGGAGGGAATTCCAAGATTGTTACTCAGCAACACTGGAGGAATGGTTATATTTCCCAAGTCAGGATGGTGAGTGGCTTTGAGGGAAACTTGCAGGAGGTAGTGTTCCCATATATCTGATGCTCTTGTCATTCTAGAACCTGCAAAGTGCTGTATAAGATCACTCCAACTTATTTGTGCAGAGAATGTACACAAGAGAACTTTACACATTTGTAATCCATAGAAATGAATGTTAAAGATGATGATCACAAGTGTCCATGCGACAAACCTCTCACCTCAGTCAGGGGGTGTGAGCCCATGTTTTCAGCCGGAATCACCCCAAAGGAAATGTGTTGTTTATTCCTGCTATTCGGTTTCTGGGAGCAGTGGCAGGTGATTGTTATATTTGAACATCAGTTCTTATTTATAATTTTTGATAGACTGCCCCAAACCATTTCTGTGTAAAATGTCTGTCAAAGTTGCTGGCAGTGCTGTTGGGTCCTGTACCCGTGCATATTGATCAATCAGAAGCTCCTGTTATAGTCAACATTCAGAACAGTGACCAGCAAATCCCAACTGCTGAAATGTCAATTTCCAAAATTTTTACTCAGCCCATCATGTTCATGCTATCTGAAAGCGAATGCAGCCTGGGATGATGACTCCTGAGAGACACATGGTGGTCTCTGAGAGCTGTTTCATGACATTATTGCAACATCCAGGAGAAAGGTCTCTGCACAATGAATTTATATTCCTGACCTTGTCCACAAGACACAGCCTGAACAAAACTGACCCCAGCACTGACTCAACTGTCAGAAATTCCTGGGATCTTAGCTGCTAACATGAAATTCTGCTTTATCTGAAGGAATAGTTGGTCAATCTCAGATGCATCCTTCAGTTCTTGGGTCATTTACTGTAAATAAGGCGGGGGGGCATTCATCCAATCAAGACTTCACTAGCTCACTGTGGATCAATCTATGTCGATGTAACTCCCTACTCTATCCCATAATCTTGCAAGATCATTTGCCTCAAGTGCCCATCCAATTTCTTTATGAAATCATTCATTCTCTCCCTTTCCAACTTCCTCACAGGCACCAATGTCTGGGTCATTTCCATGTTTAGATAAAGGTTTTCCTCACATTTGCCCTCCCTTTCTCATCCAAATCCTTCAATCTGTTTCTGCCAGTCCCTGTCCCATCAGCCAATGGAAATAGTTTCAGTTTGTTTAAACTAAACCTGTCATGATGAGCAAGGGAGAAATAGAGAGATAAGAGAATGGATGAAGGGTCTAGGCCCGAAACATCAGTTTTTGTGCTCCTGAGATGCTGCTTGGCCTGCTGTGTTCATCCAGCTCCACACTTTGTTATTAAGGGAGAAATGGACACCAGTTGGCCCCTTCCAACATGTGCATGGTTTATTAGACAGAATAAGAGGCTTTCTCCATCACTTTGACGTTCTTTCCTACTTCTGGAGTCCCAATATTAAATCACTGACTTTATGTTTCTGCACCATTTCAAACAGGACCTCTGAAGAAGAGCTTAACACGGTGTATGCAACAGTCAGTGGTAAGGCATTTCAATA
This sequence comes from Stegostoma tigrinum, assembly GCF_030684315.1. Lineage (NCBI taxonomy): Eukaryota > Metazoa > Chordata > Chondrichthyes > Orectolobiformes > Stegostomatidae > Stegostoma > Stegostoma tigrinum. The sequence goes on from NC_081362.1 coordinate 96,079,095, forward strand.
CCCACACTGATGACCGCCCAAATGACATTTGTTGTTTAACACTAATTATGAAACATTATGAGATGACTTTTGTACCCATGTTATTTTCAACCACTCATCACCTGAGTGAAGACATCAGAAAGACAAGGATGAGGGACAAAGCAAAACTAGAACAGAGGAGCAAGAGAAGACCATTCCCTCTCAAGTAACTCTCCAACAGTGCGGCACTCCCTCAGCACTGACTCTCTGACAGTGGGGCACTCCCTCAGTACTGACCCTCCAGCAATACAGCAGTCCCTCGGTACTGACCCTCGGACAATGAGACGCAAACTTAGTACTGACCTTCTGACAGTGTGGCACTCTGTTAGTACTGACCCTTGGACAGTATGGCACTCTGTTAGTACTGACCCTTGGACAGTGTGGCACTCTGTTACTACTGACACTCTAGCAGTGTGGCACTCTGTTAGTACTGACCCTCCAGCAGTATGGCACTCTGTTAGTACTGACCCTTGGACAGTGTGGCACTCTGTTACTACTGACACTCTAGCAGTGTGGCACTCTGTTAGTACTGACCCTCCAGCAGTGTGGCACTCTGTTAGTACTGACCCTTGGACAGTGTGGCACTCTGTTACTACTGACCCTCCAGCAGTGTGGCACTCTGTTAGCACTGACCCTTGGACAGTGTGGCACTCTGTTAGTACTGACCCTCCAGCAGTGTGGCACTCTGTTAGTACTGACCCTTGGACAGTGTGGCACTCTGTTAGTACTGACCCTTGGACAGTGTGGCACTCTGTTACTACTGACCCTCCAGCAGTGTGGCACTCTGTTAGTACTGACCCTTGGACAGTGTGGCACTCTGTTAGTACTGACCCTTGGACAGTGTGGCACTCTGTTAGTACTGACCCTCCAGCAGTGTGGCACTCTGTTAGTACTGACCCTTGGACAGTGTGGCACTCTGTTAGTACTGACCCTTGGACAGTGTGGCACTCTGTTAGTACTGACCCTCCAGCAGTGTGGCACTCTGTTAGTACTGACCCTTGGACAGTGTGGCACTCTGTTAGTACTGACCCTCCAGCAGTGTGGCAGTCTGTTAGTACTGACCCTTGGACAGTGTGGCACTCTGTTAGTACTGACCCTTGGACAGTGTGGCACTCTGTTAGTACTGACCCTTGGACAGTGTGGCACTCTGTTAGTACTGACCCTCCAGCAGTGTGGCACTCTGTTAGTACTGACCCTTGGACAGTGTGGCACTCTGTTAGTACTGACCCTTGGACAGTGTGGCACTCTGTTAGTACTGACCCTCCAGCAGTGTGGCACTCTGTTAGTACTGACCCTTGGACAGTGTGGCACTCTGTTAGTACTGACCCTTGGACAGTGTGGCACTCTGTTAGTACTGACCCTCCAGCAGTGTGGCACTCTGTTAGTACTGACCCTTGGACAGTATGGCACTCTGTTAGTACTGACCCTTGGACAGTGTGGTGCTCTGTTCGTACTGAACTTCTGACAGTTTGGCACACCCTCAGCACGGACCATCCAAATACACAGCTAGTCATCAGAGATTCATTCGAACTTAATATTTTTGTCAACAATCCTGCTTTCCTGTCATTATCAGTCAGAAATAACAGCGATAATAAACTCAGAAATTCTTATCTTATTTCAGCTGAAGTGCAGAATAAACAAATGACTGCGTCCCCTCCTCCAGTAAGTATTGAACATAAGCCTTTTACTATTATCATCATGATATGTTGGCCATTCTGTCTTCATAATCCTGTCTGGTTTGACTTCATTTGATTAGATATTAGCAATGCTGTAGTGAGGGAGTCAGTCTTAGTGGGAAACAGCCTCTGCGTGTGTTCCCATAATCATACTGAGTCACTATTTAACCTGTGACAGCTTGAAAAGAAGCATTAATCACAGTGTCACAGAATTGTTACAATGCAGAGGGGGCCATTTGGCCCACTCAGCTTGCAATAGCTCTTCAAACAAACATTGTTACTGTGTGCCAATCAGCTTTCTATCCATATCTTTCCATATTATCCCAAATAATCATTCAATGCCCCTCTAATTAGCTCAATAGAACCTACCTCTACCACATTTCAAGACAGTGCATTTCAGACCCTGACCATGCACTGTGTGAAAAACATTTTTCCTCACATCACTCTTGCTTCACTTACAAATCACTTTAGAACTACTCCCTCTCATTCTTGTACAATCGAGTGAATTCTCCCTGTTCCAATCTTTCTTATCTCTGAGATGACTTCCTCCAGGGTTTGTTAAAGTCACTGCCTTCCCCAGCGCTGGCCTCCTCTCTGTTGTTTGGCTCTCCCTTATTGCACAGCTTATTGGGAGAATTTCGAAGTGTTTCCCTTAAGGATGGTTTTTCTTTATTCCTTCGCATGAAGAGGGCATCACCAGTTAGCTCAGTGTTTTTTACCCCTTACCAAAACTTGGGACATTGTGTTTAGTTCTGGTCACCTCATTATTGGAAAAATGTGGAAGCTTTAGAGAGGGTGCAGAGAAGATTTACCAGGATGCTGCCTGGACTCGAGGGCAGGTCTTATGAGGAAAGGTTGAGGGAGATAGGGCTTTCTCTCATTTGAGCGAAGAAGGATGAGAGGTGACTTGATAGAGGTGTACAAGATGATGAGCGGTATAGATAGAGTGGATAGTCAGAGACCTTTTCCCAGGGCGGAAATGACTATTATGAGGGGGCATAATTTTAAGATAATTAGAGGAAGGTACGGGGGAGATGTCAGAGGTAGGTTCTTCACACAGAGACTGGTGGGCAAGTGGAATGCGCTGCCGGCAGTGGTAGTGGAGTCAGATATTTTGGAGACTTTTAAGTGACTCTTGAATAGGCACATGGAGGGTGGTAAAATGAAGGGTATGCAGTGTAGATTGATCTTAGTAGGATAACAGTTTGGCACAACATTGTGGGCTGAAGGGCCTGTGCTGTGCTGTATGTTCTATGTCCTATGTTCTAAAACTGTGCATGGGAATGTGGTGGGGAACTGTGTGCGCAGCAAATGAGCACTGAGTCCCATACCAGGTTTTCACATAAGTATTTTTGTTTCCATGAAATGGTTTATATTTATTTTAACTTCGGCCATAGATTGCAGCCAATGTCTTAGCTGCTCAGGTGATAATTCTTTAGAAGGTGCGAATCCAGTTGAAGTGTGTTTTCTCACACTTAGAAGGTTCAGTATGAGGTCAGCCTGTAGAATTTGATTTGTACTGTCTTTGGCTTAGATAGCTGATATTTAAACTATATAAGTGATTATTAGTCAGGAAGGGAATTAAGGATTATGAGGGGAAAGGCAGGAAAGTCAAGTTGAGGATTATTGAATCAACAATAATCTCATTGAATGGCAGAACAGCTTTGATGGGCTGAATAGCATACTTCTGCTCCTATGTCTTGTGATCTGAAAATTTGTCGAGGTGATGAAAAAATCTGAAATCCTTCACTTCCCTGTCTCCCTGTAATGATCATCTCACTATCCCAATTCTGATTTCCTACTTGCTTGAGCTCCCTGACTGGAACCTATTGTGCCCTCACCCTCAGTTTATTCTTGTCCTCAGTTCATCCTCCAGCTGGTGTATCTTAACAGTGTTTGGGCAGGACACCTATGTGCCTAATTGAGCTGAAAGCTCTCTCGAGTCTCCACATTGCAGAATCTTGTCTAATAGAAGATGCTAATGTTCATGTTCGACAGCACTTGCTGGATAATCCAGAATGTGTGAGGAATTTCACTAACAGTTTAGGAGTATTCACCAGGCCTGCAGCGCATATTCATAGATGGGACACATTCTTTTGAAGCCAAAAGGATGTCCATACTCTGTACCTAGTACAAATTAACAAGGTACATGATATCTATTGCTGATTCATTGACCAATCTGCTTCAACCTGATTGGTTTAAAATTTAACAAAGCCTGGCAGTTGACTGTCATTCAATACTGATGAGTGCATTCTCTGTGGCAGCCCTTCTAACAATCAGAGTGCAGGTACCAATCAATCCACACTGTCCTCTCATGTAGCCTCAGTATTGGCTCCCCCAGATTTCTATTCTTGTGAAATGTCCTGGATGAGAAACTTGGACAAAATGAGTCCTTAATTAGCAATTGTGCTCCTGAGATGCTGCTTGGCCTGCTGTGTTCAACCAGCTCCACACTTTGTTATCTTGGAAGCTTTTGTGCTCCTGGGATGCTGCTTGGCCTGCTGTGTTCATCCAGCTTTACACTTTGTTATCTTGGAAGCTTTTGTGCTCCTGAGATGCTGCTTGGCCTACTGTGTTCATCCATCTTCACACTTTGTTACCTTGGATTCTCCAGCATCTGCAGTTCCCATTATCACTCCTTAATTAGCAATACTCAGGTTCTGTACCTGCCAGACGACAATTTGAACTGCCCTTCCCGACCAGTGCCCCAGCTGACACTGCTTTGAAGGTTTGTGGGTTCATGAATCAGAAGTTCCTAGAGCTGCTCAAACAACTGTAGCAGAAAGACTGAAGGGACTTCTACATCCATGAGGTCAGACCCAGACTTTTTCCCTGGTGAGGGGTGAAGAGTTTGCCCTGTGGTGTAGTATGTGGGGAGGTTAGGTGCAGGAGGGGTTTGCTACCGGCTGTTGTGAAAATCCTGTGTCTTTCATTGTGTTTCAGTTGGAGGAAGGGGAGTTGTATTATGCTGATATCCAGTTCTTCCGAAAGAAAACTGAACAGCCAGCTACAGTGGTCACTGAGGAGTCAACCGAGTACGCTGCCATCAAATATACATAGTGACGAGCAATCAGTTCTTCAGCAAGTAATGAAGAGCAGTCTTTGCTGCCATTAACTCCAAAACCAGCAGAACGAAGGACAGTCAATCATCACAATTACTTATTGATATTTCTGCTTGATAATTATTCCAGAATTTGCATGGTGCAGCTTCCTGGCAGAGTGAAGTCTCTGGGTAGTGAATCCATAAGGTGACCAGATTTTAAATAGCAAGAAACCAGGGTGAGTTTAATGGGCATGGGAAAGTTGGGCATTGCTGAGCTGATTGTTACCACATTGGGTGAACAGTGCAAAGAATCTCAAGGTTAGGCATAGAAATTGGAGTGGGTGGGAAACAGGGGGAAATAGTTATGTCATGACACTTTTTGGAATATCTTCAGCTGGGGTTCTCTGCTGCAGAAAGTTTTGAAGCTAAAACATTAACTATTTTCAAGATGGAGTTAGACATAATTCTTGGGGCTAAAGGGATCAAAAGGCATGGGGGCAGGGAAAGCAAGAACAGGGTTGTGAGTTTGACGATCAGCCATCATCATATTGAATGGCAGATAGGCTTGAAGGGCCACTCCTGTTTTCTCTTTCTCTGGCAGGGGTGTGGTGAGGAGTAGGGAGCGAGGCTGACTATTGGCAGGGAGGATACAGGGTTCGCTGTGTACAGTGCAACGTGAAGTAATAAGGGTTTCCTTGGAGAGAAACAAACATGTCACACTGACTTTTTCTGAAGTCCTGGTTTACACTCTTAACTAAGGAGAGGTGAGAACTGAGTTATTTTAACTATTTTCTGGAAATTGTCAGGAACCCAGAAGACTTTAGAGAAACCAGGACAGTCCCTTAGGAAGCCTGGGAATCTGGTCACTCCCTGAGCCCACCAACAGCATCATCTGTTAGGATAGTGAGCCTAGTAGAAGCCAAACAGGCCTCCTGTTTAACAAACGTAGCAGGAAATTCTCCCTTGTTAAACTTGACAAAATGAAACTGTCCTGGTGGCCAACAACAGCAGAATTCTGGACTCCTGAACCTTGTTCACATGCTTTCCCATGGAAGGTTCCATTGGACTAGTCTTCGTCATTGCTCATTAACAGAGAAGCAGTGAGCTGATTTGAGAAGAATGACTGTCAGCCATTTCAGTGCCTCATGTAACTGCATCAAACAAAATAGAAAGCACTTTGGAGCAGAAATCTTAACAAATTGAAAATTTACTCAAGGCACTTTGGAACGACAAGGATTTTATTTTTATTCAAGTGCTTACAGCAGGACAGCTAACTGAGAAATAGTGACAAATCAAAATAAAAATACTTGGAATGAACAGAGGGAAGAGTGAATTGGGATGAATGCTCAGTCAAAGCAGGAATCATTCTTTTCATGGGTTTGTGAGATGGTTTTAATCTGAAGTATGCTGAAGATCGAGTTCAACAGAGCGGATGAGTGGTCATGATCTGCAATCTTTACCCACTCACCTCTCTCAGCGCCGAACACAAAATTCACACCTTTTATTCTTAAATTGTAAAATGGTATATTGTAGGAATACGTAATGTCATACACTGTATGTCTCCTGAAATTATTAAGCAGCTTCATTATTTTAGTTTCAGTTTTTGCAATTCTAATGTTCTTGACAAACTGGAGTATACAACTAGATCAGATACGCAAAGGAGTACTGCATAGTTTATCTCCACATCCAGGTTTAGCTTAGAGAGGATGAAACCAGGACTGGAGTGGGGTGTGAGAGGGGTGGGGAAGCATGGAGAAACATGGGGAGTGCGGGTGAGTGCAGTGGGCAGAGTTGGCCTTTGACATGAAATTGAGTAGAATGCAACTGTACTCTTTGGAGTATAGAAGAATGAAAAGTAATCTAATGGAGCATCTCAAGTCATGTTGTTCCTTCACAGCGTAGACACTGCGATGCTGCTTTCCCCCCTGACTGCAGGATGGGGTGGGGACAGGCATACACATTCTCAGGATAAAGGGTTGATTATATTGGATAGAGATGAGGAGACATTTCCTGATCCAGGCACATCTTTTGGATTTAGGACTCCAGAGATCCATGGGTGTTCTGGACTTGAACATATTCTCCGCAGGAATCAACTGACTTTTTGTCTCTCAGGGAAGTTAAGATTTCTAAAATAGTTATTTCCTTATGTGATGTGTGCATCACTGGCAAGGCCAGCATTTGTTGCTTATCCCTAACTGCCCTTGCAATGAGTAACATGCTATGCCATTTCAGAGGCTAGTTGTAAATCAGTCAGATTGTTGTGGCTCTGGAGTCACTTGACGAGGTAAGGATGACAGATGTCCTTCCCTAAAGGGCAGCAGTGAACCCCAGAGAGATTTTTACAACAATCGGTGACAGTTCTCATGGTGTTCATCACAGAGACCCACAATTCCAGATTCAATTAATTGAATGTAAACAGCACTAATTAACACAGTAGAGTTTGACCCAGTGACCCAGAGCATGAACCTGGGCCACTCAGTCATTAATTTAATCACAATACCACTACTCCACCATCTCTGGGATCAGGTGGGAAAATGGAAATTAGGCAGAAGATAAAACATGATTGTATTAAAGGGAGAGGAGCAGATTTGATGAGCAGAATGGTTTGTTCCTACTGTGATTTTGAATGCTTATAGGAATCCTTGCTAAGAAAGAGAGTAAAGATTCAAATGGCAGAGGGTGATGTTAGGACAGACACTGCTGTTGATCAACGGCTGCAATGTCCTTCCAATTCACTGGATTAATTTGAGGATTAGCTGGAGATGAACTGAGAGCTGGTATACTGAAATTAGGAGTCTCAGTGGGTTAAATGTTTGTTTAAGCCATCTTGCGAACATCGCTGAGAAATATTGCAAAGACTGTCTCAGAGTGATACTTCCTCATTGCAATGGAAAAAATAGAAAACCAGAAACAATTTCAAATGAATTGGTGCTGTGGATAATGTGGACAACACTGCAATTGTTGATACTTCCTCAAATTCTCTGCAACTGAACAGTCCTATTGTCTGTGTGCACTGGCCTGTGCCTGTAACTGTATAATTTCCGGCCCCTTGTTTGTACTTTTCATCAGAAATAACAATAGATTTTTTACGTAAGTGATTAATGTTCAGATTGGATATGAATCTCTCTGTTTGCCACATAAAGAATATTTTAGATTGTCTTTATTTTAAACTACCTCCAAATGCTGTGTGTAATTTATTTAATTGCAATGAGACAGTTTTGATCAGATCAACATCAACCATTGCAGTTCTGAGGAAGGATCACCGGACCCGAAACGTTAACTCTGGTTTTTCCTTCACAGATGCTGCCAGACCTGCTGAGCTTTTCCAGCAACTTTGTTTTAGTTTCTGATTTACAGCATCCACAGCTCTTTTAGTTTTTATCAACAAACTCAAGGACAAATTGAAAAACACAAGTCAAAGTGAAGGTCATTCAATGACCCTGAATCAGCCCCTCCTCTGATTAAACATGGAGCTAACACTTTTTTTGGCCATGTTTTGGGGAAACAATGTCAGTGTCCCCTCAAGTTAGCATCTTCACCACTTTTTATCTGAATGCATTTGGAACATTCTGTGTGCACGTTAACCCGTTAAAATTCAAGTGTGCCTCTTTTTCAGGGAATTCATTTTACAAACTTCACACTCCCCAATCCAAGTGTATTTTCTTTATCCATTCACAGGATGAGGGTGTCACTGTCCAGGCTGCATTTATTGCCCATCCCTAATTGCCCAGAGGGCAGTTAAGAGTAAACCACATTGCTGTGGGTCTGGAGTTGCATGTCGGCCAGACCAGCTAAGGGTGGCAGTTTCCTTCCCTAAAGGACATTAGTGAGCCAGATGGGTTTTACTGACGATCTTCAATGGTTACTATTAAGATTGTTAATTCCAGATATTTATAGAATTCAAATTCCACCATCTGCCATCGCAGGATTTGAACCCGGGTCTCCAGATGTTCTTGGGGTCTCTGGATTAACAGTCTATCGATGATACCACGAGGCAATTGCCTCCCATTAAAAGGTGATGGGCCATGAAACACAGTGGATCTTAACTCTCACTCTCAACCTATTCCCAAGTAGCAGTGGGAGGGGTAAGTGCCAGGGAGCTCATCCACCCTCGGGCCTATTGAGGCCCTTAAGCCCAAAAGAACTTGCAGCAGAATTAGGGGACATTCAGCTCCTCAAGCTTTCTCTGCCATTCAATATGACCATGTGATCATCTCCAAATCCGTGATCACAAGGGCAGCAGATATATTAGAGTACCACCACCTACAAGTTCCACTCTAAGCTGCTCAACATCCTGACTTGGAATTATATCGCTGTTCCTTCAATGTCACTGGGTTAAAATCCTACAATTCCCACTCTAATGGCATTGTAGGACATCCTACTGCACAAGGACTGCAGTGGTTCCAGAGAGAAACCCACCACTTTTCTCCAGGACTTTCTGTTATTGTGTAAGATCTCCAACAACTGTAGTTTTTTGCTGTATTTTGTTCTCATGATTAGATCACTGTACTATTCACCCAGAGGCATAGATCGGATCTTTACTCTGGGCACAGATATCTTGAACCCACTGTGGCCAACTTGTGGAATAAAGTCTTGTTAATAATGGTCCTGAAAACTGCTAGATTGTGCTAAAAATTAATTTGAGTCCTTACCTCCCTTTGGGGATGGAAATCTGCCATCATTAACCTTAAAGCTGTCATTGGGAAAATGTTAGAGTCCATAATTAAAGAAGAAATCACAGGACATTTCAAAAATCTGAATGGAATCAAGCAGACTTAAAATGGTTTTATTAAAGGCAAACTATTTTTGACAAATATGCTGGAGTTGTTTGAGGATATAATAAGCAGAGTTGATAAAAGGGAACCAGTAGTAGCAATGTATTTGGACTTTCATAAGCAATCAATAATCAACCACAAAAAAAAACACGTTATTGCCCAAGACAGGAGAACACAGTTTTGGAGGGGAATATTGACATGGATTGAGGATTAGTCACCCATTAAGTCCTGATGTGGACACTGTACAAAGTGGGAACCTTGGCATTTTGACCTTTGCACACATTCCTTAGGTGCTTAGGTCGTTGTTAATAGACAATAGTATACTCCCACCCCATCAGGCAAATGTGAGCCAAATACCTCTGCTTGTTTAGACTTAATAGTTGCCTCTGTTCTACAACTCCTAACTAGATAAAGCCTGGACTCAGCACAGAGAAAGGAAAGTTTCTAGTGCATCTAGCCCTGTACCACAAACTGGAAAAATCCAAAAGGTCCCAATATGTGCACTGCCCACCACACAGTGTAAGGAGCACCTGATCCATCTTTAAACAGGCTGTGACAGACATTGGGCACAAATAGCTAGTTTAAGCCATTACTTATGAACTCAGGGAGCAAGCGCTTTAGCTGTGCTGTGGGAAACAGTTTGTGAAATTACCCTGTAACAAAGAAGCTCTTCTTTATTCCACAACGTACCCCTCCTCTGACTCCTGATCAACCCTGCGTTCTGGAACCACTGGCCCTGTGCCCCAGCCAGGTCCAACATTCCTGAGGCTCACAATGAAGCCAATGCGTTGCTTCACCATGCATGTCCTTACCCAATCTGGTGTTTCTCTTTCTCCCTCAGTGATTGAATCCCAATTAGATCCCAAGGATTGATCCCAGGAGATTGTAAGGCCTCACCAGTCAGGCTCGCAGTGTGTGTGTTGCAGTTTCTGAGCCCATTGAAAGTTCTGGAAAAGCAACATTGAAGACAGAGCTGGTTGAGGATGGGAGGGGGAGGAGCCAGGGCATGTAGAATACATTGTGAGGATCTGAAATGAGATTGTCCTCTACTCACTTAGACCAATGGGACGGTCAGCCATTAAAGTCCCAGCCTGAGAGCATTTGTTAGTAAAACATTGAGGGCAATGGCAATCACAGAGCAGGAAGGAAATAATTGGATAATGAGGGGCACAGAAAGACAAAAGAAGTTTGGGGGAAGGAATAGAGAGGGAGGAGTTAAAGGGGAGGAAGGAGTACATGGAGCGAAGGGAAACAGAGTGGAAGGTACATGGAGGATAAGTAATAGAAAGATAAAAGATGAATATTAGGGATAAGGGAGAGAGAAAATAGGAATGGTCACTGACTACCCCCTTCCTCACTTACCCATCATAAATGGAGCACCCAGCAGAAATCCACACATTCACGGGGAGAACGAGCAAACTCTACACAGATAGTTACCGAGGCTGGAATTGAACCTGGGTCCCTGGTGCTGTGAGGCGACAATGCTACCCACTGAGTCACTGTGCTCATTAATTGCCCATCCCCAATTACCCAGAGGACAGTTAAGAGTTAATCACATTGCTGTGGATCTGGAGTCATGTGTTTTTTTAATTCATTAACAGGATGAGGATGTCACTGGCAGCATTTATTGCTCATTCTTCATTGCCCAGAGGGCAGTTCAAAGTCAAGCACATTGCTGTGGGTTTGGAATAACACAGCCAGACCAGGTAAAGATGGCAGTTTCCTTCCCGAAAGAATGTTAGTGAACTAGATGAGTTTTTCTGACAATGGTCATCATTAGATTTTTAATTTCAGATTTTTTTAATTGGTTTCACATTTCACCACCTGCCGTGGCAGAATTCAAACCCATGTCCCCAGAATGTTATCTGAGTTTCTGGATTAACTGTCTCGTGAAAATACTGCCAGGCCATCACCTCCCCAGACCAGGTTAAGGACAGCAGTTTTGGAGCAGACCTTATGGGCCAAATGCCCTAATTCTGTGCCTACATTTTATGGTCTATGAACTTCATTTCCTAAAGGACGCTAGTGAAACAGATGGGTTCTTCCTGACAATTAACAACAGTTCTATTGTCATCATTAGTTTCTCAATTTGAGATTTTTATTGAATTTAAATTCTCACATCTTCTGTGGTGGGATTCAAACACAGGTCCCTAGAACATTACCATTGTCTTGACTAATTGTTTGCCTCAGGCTCTCTCTAGTCTTTCTGTGTTGTTTGTGTTTCTGTTGAGGAGCATATTTTGTTCCCAGCCAAATCACTGGTCAATGCAGACATCGGGGGAGCTGTGCTCTTACTAGACCCATGACAAGTTTACCCTCTGAGTAAACTTTAACCAGTGGTCCCTCTATATGCGATCTCATAGGGGCTTTGATCAGTATGTGGACATTTCCTTTGCTTCCAAGTTGTAAATTCTTCCATTTTACCTTGAGCATTAGCTGTGACCACACAGTGTCTTGGGAAACACTAATTTCTCTCTTCAGATGCTCCAAGCAGCAAATCATCAGTGTTCCTTTTGATGCGAGCTCTTGGTAGCTATTCTGGTCAACAGTCATGTCTGAGCAGGCAGTGACCACCCTTCATGTGACAGACACTGATCAAAAATATGTGGCATCAAATACACACGCAAGTAATCAGAGGAAGAGATACAAGCAGGAAGGTCACAGAATCATGTAGCACAGAAACAGGCCCTTCAGTCCACCATATCCATGCTGACCAACAAACATCACTCTATGCTAAAGACCATGACCAACACTTGATCCAAAGCCAGCTTTGCTCTGGCATTTGAAGTCCCCGTCAGAACCTTTTTCAATGCAATGAGGATATCTGCCTCCATAACCTCTCAGGCAACACCTGCCATATTTCTGTCAACCTTTTGGTGAACAAATATTTCCTCAGGTCTCTGCTAAATGTTATGAGAGAAGAAGTTCACCCTCATCTCAGTCTTAAATTGGTGCTCCTTTATTCTGAAATGATACCGTCTGGTCCCAGACTTTTCTGAGGAGAAACACCCTTTCAGCATTTACCTTGTCAAGCCTTTTCAAAATCCTGTGTTACAAAGAGAATATCTCTCATTCTTCTGTTTAGCCTTTGGTTAGAAAACAATTCCTCCACACCAGCTGTTGAACATTCTCCGAACTGCTCCTAAATAAGGGCATCAAAACTGCTGACACTCACCGGTATCTTGCATACTTGCAGTAAAACGTCTCTACTCTCATTCTCTAAATCCCCTTAAAATGAGGGCCAATATTCCATTAACGTTTTTGATGACCTACTGCCCCTGTGTGTTAGCTTTCAGTGTTTCATGCACAAGTCCTCCCATGTATATTTCTGATGCAGCTTTCCATTCTTTTTCTCAGTTTCAGTAACTTGTGCTTGCATCATAACCAATTGCAAAGGTGGCCACATGAGAGACATGCATCGAGAAATCAGTGATATGTGGTGATCAGGACAGTCCCCAGCAACTTTAATTCTCTTCACATTCCACATTCTCACCACTTTCCAAGGAAACACATTCCTCCCAAGTTCTTCATTTGATCTGTTCGGATTTCTTTTTATGGGCCTCTGTTTTTGCTAGAGTGACCTCCCAGTGAAAACAGCATTTCTGGATCCACACAAGTGATTTCTTTCTTCATTTGCACATTTCCAGGCTCGTTTTGTTAATGAAACTAGTCGCACTGCACCCAGCGCCAGCTGACAGCCAGAAAATGTGTTCTACTTAAACACAATTAAGCACCAAAGGAAACAGTTCCATTCCTGAAATCTGAGTGAACATCTCGTCTGTCAGAGGGATGCACAATGAAGTACAAGAAGCTGAAACGCAGATCACAGGGAATGGAAAATTTTGGATTTAACAGTGGGCCTGAGTTCCTGCAATGCACAGGACAACCCAAAAATGAGACACTGTCAGGAACAAAAACCAAGGCAGCTCTCATTGAGATCAAATCAAACAGAGTTGTGAGCGCATGGAATAGTTTGCCAGTGGTAGTCGTGGAAGCGGAGTCATTAGTGACATTTAAGCGACTGCTGGACATGCACATGGACAGCAGTGAATTGAGGGGAATGTAGGTTAGGCTATTTTATTTTTGGATTAGGATTATTCCACGGCACAACATCATGGGCCGAAGGGCCTGTACTGTGCTGTACTTTTCAATGTTCTATGTTCTAACAAAGAACCCATATTCACCAGCATCAGCAGAGAAAATCAATGGTCACAAAGGGAATGAAAAGCAGCATTTTGGATGACTATTCTATGAAATTACAACACGGTTTGCCCACGTTGTGTGATGTGTCCAAAGCGCAAAGTGTCAAAGTGGAGGTGGCAGAATTTCTTTCTGACTGGAACAACCACACTGAACTGCAGAGGAAATGCAAACCAGACAACAGGGCCCCTTACCAAGGAAGTAAGTGTGAAAGGAGGTTTACACATCGACCACTAAAGCTTTAGCTTCACAGGGTGAGAGTTGGAGAAGTTGTTGCACAGGAACCAACACAAAAAGTAGCAGAACAAAGCTGCCTGTCCTTTCGTCAAAGTGAAATATAATTCAATCATTTGAAACTCAGTTTGTTGCAATGAACCAATGGCTCACTGACTGACAGCTTTTTGTCCAGCTCCAGTCAAAATGCATTGCAATGTTTAAGAGTGTTGAAACTTAGTGAAAACTACAGAGCTGGGCGATTCTGAAACACTCACACATGGAGAGAGCACTCAATGTACCTATCTCATACCCTTCAACAAGACAAGATGCAAAAAGGAACTGGCATTTAACTAGGTGTAGGGCTGAATGAACACAGCAGGCCAGGCAGCATCAGAGGAGCAGGAAAGCTGACGTTTCGGGTCTGGACCCTTCTCCAGAAATGGGGGAGGGGAAGGAGCCTTTGGAATAAATAGAGAGAGGGGGAGGTGATGATGGAAGGTGGCTAGAGAAACAGATGGTTGGAGAGAAGACAGACAGATCAAGGAGGTGGGGATGGAGCCAGTAAAGGTGAGCATAGCTGGGGAGTTGGGATAGGGTTTGGTCAGTTGGGAGGGGAGAGCAGGTATGTGGGGACTCCCTCATCTGCTCCACACTCTCCACTAGTCCCACTATCCCTGGCAACTGCAGGAAGTGCTACACCTAGCCCTATTCCTCCCCGCTCACCCCCATCCCAGGCCCCAAGAAAACCTTCCACATTAAACAGATGTTTACCTGCTCATCTGCTAATGTGGTATACTGTATTTGCCGTTCCTAATGTGGCCTCCTCTATGTCAGAGAAACCAAGCAGAGGTTTGGAGACCGCTTTGTGGAACACCTACACTCAGTTCGTGACAAACGTCTGCACATCCCAGTCGTGAACCACTTCAATCCCCCTTCCACTCCTTGGATGACATGTTCATCCTTGGCCTCCTGCAGTGCCACAACGATGCCATCTGAAGGCTGGAGGAATAGCACCTCATATTTCGTTTGGGAACCCTGCAGCTTAATGGCATCAATGTGAGCTTCACAAGCTTCAAAATCTCTCCACCCCTGATGTCGTCACAAAACCAGCCCAGATTGTCCCTTCCTCCTTGGCCTGTCCGTCTTTTCTCCCACCTATCTGCTCCTCCTACCTCACTGACCACCCTCCACCCACACTTCCTACCTAATAGCCTCATCCCCACCTCCTTGACTTGTCAGTCTTCTCTCCACCTATCTGCACCTCTATCCACCTTCCATCATGACCTCTCCCTCTCTCTATTTATTTCAGAGTCCCCTTCCCCTCCCCCATTTCTGAAGAAGGGTCTAAACTCGAAACGACAGCTTTCCTGCTCCTCTGATGCTGCCTGGCCTGTTGTTTTCATCCAGCCGTACACCTTGGTATTTAGCTAGCAATTTTCCCATCCCCAACAATGTCAAGGGACTTTATAACCAATGAAGGATATCTTTGAAAGTGTAGTCGCTCTTGACATGCAGGGAATGGTGTAGATATTTCACAAACAGTCAGCTCCCACCAATAACTGAGACACAATGTCCAAACCAGCTGTTGATTGAGAATCAATAACAGTCAGGACACTAGGGAGATTTTTGCTTTTTCTTCAACATAGTATCAGCTGGGGCTCTACTCTGTCCACCTGAATGGACAGCCACGGCCTGGGGAAACATTGCCTTTGACAGGCAGCACCTCTAAAGTGACACACTCCCCCAGCACTGCACTAAGTACTGGCATTTTTGGACATACTACTTCGGCAGCCCAATCAGCTCTGAACCACAGTCAGAAAGTTGCACAACAATGAAATAACAGAGGATTTAATGCACTGAATCGATTGTCCTCAGAATGCAGAGGAATGTCTGTGTGGGTAGATGGGCAGATCTCTCTCTCTCTCTCTCTCTCTCTCTCTCTCCCTCTTTCTCTCTCTCCATGTCTTTGATGTTCCAGAAGCCCGTTCTGTCAAAAAGCTGATTTTTGTTTTGTTTATCTCTAGTTTCCTGGCTTGTTTCCTGTTCGCTTGCCTGGGACTTGGTGACCATCAGGTTAAACTTCCATTAGTCTCTCTCTCTCTCTCCCCCTCTCTCCGTCTCTCTCCCGTTGCCCCACCCCACCCACCCTCCTCCTCACCCCTCAACCCGTCTCTCTTTCTAATGAGAGAGCAGTCCGATGGTGTGGTAAGACAATGGCAACTATACCTTAAACTGTTGACCCTGGAGTAGAGCTGAGGAGATCTTTAATAGATTCTCTGATGAGAGTCAGCTCCTTTTTGAGATGACATATTGAGATCAAATTCTGAGAACAATTCAAAATAAATTGACTTTGGGCAATAACTTTTACACAAAACAGATGGATTGTTATCTGACAAGTGGAAGAGTGGTGCAAATCAATGGTTTGTGGCCAGGTGGTTGCTGCTATCTTTAAATTCTTGCCTTATCACTGAATTTTGAGGAGGCCTTTTGGCGGAACGGAATATTGTAGCATGTTGGACCAATGTTATCTCACACAGTCACACTTATATTGTCATGGAGCTGCAAGACTGGAGATAACTGACAGCATCAAGGGTCACATAGGAATATACACAGCAGATAGCTAACTCCATGGGGGGTGCAGTTGGGGAGTTTGAGATGGAAAGCTGCTGGGGCTGAAAAGGAAAGAGTTACATATTTAAGGCAATTGCTTCATATTTTGACCAGATGGAGCTTGTAGAATTAAATATGGTCAGGATTGAATAATCAGGATGTCAAAAAGTCACAGTGTGCAATGGGGAATAAATGAGTAAACATTGTGGTTTCTGTATACATTTGAACATACACTTAGACAAACATACAGACAAACAAGGAACAAGAGTAGGCCATTCAGCCCGTCAAGCCTATAAATTACAGTGATCAAAATTGAAAGATGGATGCTGTAAATCAGGAACAAGAACAAAAGTTACTCGAAAAGCTCAGAAGATCTAGCAACACCTGTGAAGAAAAATCCGCGTCAATAATGCTCTGAGGAAGGATCACTGGACCTGAAACACTAACTCATGTTTCTTCACAGACGCTGCCAGACCTGCTGACCTTTTCCAGCAGCTTCTGCTTTCGCTCCAAATTACTGTGATGATTATTTTCAGCAGTTTCCCACATAACCTGCATTCCGTTCCAATGTGTTATCCCCTGCGGAGGGCTCAGCCCCATGTTCACCTGTTTATTCATCAATGCCGTTTGCACAGATTACATTGTGTTCAGACCGGACCCCAGTTGGGTTCCACTTCCTGGTGTGATAGCCCCAAACAGTTATGGTCCCAGGTGAGAAAGGATGAACTGACTCCTCTTCCAAATTCAACTCCTCTCTCTCAGTTGGCCACAACAAGATTAATTTGAAATGGCTGTTTTTCCCTCACAGATACCTTGTTCAAATGCATTTCCATTCTATAATAATTCAAATTAATCTGGGTTTCTTTATCCAAACTAACCGTAGAAAAGATGGTAAAACACAGAGACTGAGATGATAACTGTTAAAAAGATATCCAAACCAGCCTTTGGGTTTCGTCAAGAGTAAGGTAAATGTAAAGTTATCCTGTTCTCAGAGGGCCATAGTTCCAGAGGACAGCTATTATTGGAGAGAGAGTGAGAGAGACAGAACGAGAGAATTGGTGGAGGTTTAACTGTGGGTCACCATGCCTCAGGCGAAGGTAGAGTTTGAGGAGATTGGAGCTGCCTGGCAACCTCAGGCAGTGTGGGAATTGAAACTGCACTGATGGTATTGCTGTATGTCGTAAAACAGCACCAAGTCAACTGAGATAACAAGGTGTGGAGCTGGAAGAACACAGCAGGCCAAGCAGCATCAAAGGAACAGGAAAGCTGACATTTCAGGTCGAGACCCTTCTTCAGAAATTTATGAAGGGTCTAGACCCAAAAGGACAGCTTTCCTGCTTCTCTGATGCAGCTTGGCCTGCTGTGTTCATCCAGCTCTACACCTTGTTATCTCAGATTGTCCAGCATCAGCAGTTCCTACTAGCCCAGTCAACTGAGCTAACCGGCCCCGCAGCCCCCACACTATCCTACCCTTGTAGAGTCAATGGTGAAATATTGTTGCTGTTTAAACAAGAAAACAAAGAACAGTGCAGCACAGGAACAGGTCCTTTGGCCCACCACGACTGCATTGACATATGATGCATTTCTAAATTAAAAACTTTTTCCCTCTGCATGCTTTGTATCCCTCCATTCTCTGCCTACTCAGCTATCAGATAAATGATGATCTCCTGGTTTGCTGGGCTTCCAGCTCCCAGAGTGTAAGAACTACTGTGTTCTCCTTACCTGTTGCTAAGGTGTGTCTAATTGCTATTCCCAAGCTGTGACCTTTGCTGGACTGGAATCCACACCAGCACATCAGCCCATGAACACACACAAACCAGGGATAGCAGTTGGCTGTTAATTCCTTGAGTACATTTCGAGAAGAGTAAACCTCACAATGCCTGCAGTTTAGGACTTGATCCACAGAAATGACATTCTGCTGAAAGGAGTAGACAGCTCCCATTCTCTCTGTAGCCATTGGATCTTGCTAAGCTTTGAAATGCATTCTCACTTTGATGTTAATAAAATGTGAGGCTGGATGAACACAGCAGGCCAAGCAGCATCTCAGGAGCACAAAAGCTGACGTTTCGGGCCTAGACCCTTCATCAGAGAGGGGGATGGGGGGAGGGAACTGGAATAAATAGGGAGAGAGGGGGAGGCGGACCGAAGATGGAGAGTAAAGAAGATAGGTGGAGAAGGTGTGGGTGGGGAGGTAGGGAGGGGATAGGTCAGTCCAGGGAAGATGGACAGGTCAAGGAGGTGGGATGAGGTTAGTAGGTAGCTGGGGGTGCGGCTTGGGGTGGGAGGAAGGGATGGGTGAGAGGAAGAACCGGTTAGGGAGGCAGAGACAGGTTGGACTGGTTTTGGGATGCAGTGGGTGGGGGGGAAGAGCTGGGCTGGTTGTGTGGTGCAGTGGGGGGAGGGGATGAACTGGGCTGGTTTAGGGATGCAGTGGGGGAAGGGGAGATTTTGAAACTGGTGAAGTCCACATTGATACCATATGGCTGCAGGGTTCCCAGGCGGAATATGAGTTGCTGTTCCTGCAACCTTCGGGTGGCATCATTGTGGCAGTGCAGGAGGCCCATGATGGACATGTCATCAAGAGAATGGGAGGGGGAGTGGAAATGGTTTGCGACTGGGAGGTGCAACCTGCCTGCCCTGGTCGACCAATCGTCTCAGCCTGCTCCTGCCCCACCGAACTCATCTCCACCTATCTGGACTCCATTTTCTCCCCTTTGGTCCAGGAACTCCCCACCTATGTCCGTGACACCACCCACGCCCTCCACCTCCTCCAGGACTTCCAATTCCCTGGCCCCCAACACCTCATATTCACCATGGACGTCCAGTCCCTGTACACCTGCATTCCGCATGGAGATGGCCTCAAGGCCCTCCGCTTCTTCCTGTCCCGCAGGCCCGACCAGGCCCCCTCCACCGACACTCTCATCCGCCTAGCGGAACGCGTCCTCACACTCAACAACTTCTCTTTTGACTCCTCCCACTTCCTACAGACTAAGGGGGTGGCCATGGGCACCCGCATGGGCCCCAGCTATGCCTGCCTCTTTGTAGGTTACGTGGAACAGTCCATCTTCCGCACCTACACAGGCCCCAAACCCCACCTCTTCCTCCGGTACATTGATGACTGTATCGGCGCCGCCTCTTGCTCCCCAGAGGAGCTCGAACAGTTCATCCACTTCACCAACACCTTCCACCCCAACCTTCAGTTCACCTGGGCCATCTCCAGCACATCCCTCACCTTCCTGGACCTCTCAGTCTCCATCTCAGGCAACCAGCTTGTAACTGATGTCCATTTCAAGCCCACCGACTCCCACAGCTACCTAGAATACACCTCCTCCCACCCACCCTCCTGCAAAAATTCCATCCCCTATTCCCAATTCCTCCGCCTCCGCCGCATCTGCTCCCACGATAAGACATTCCACTCCCGCACATCCCAGATGTCCAAGTTCTTTAAGGACCGCAACTTCCCCCCCACGGTGATTGAGAACGCCCTTGACCGCGTCTCCCGCATTTCCCGCGACACATCCCTCACACCCCGCCCCCGCCACAACCGCCCCAAGAGGATCCCCCTCGTTCTCACACACCACCCTACCAACCTCCGGATACAACGCATTATCCTCCGACACTTCCGCCATTTACAATCCGACCCCACCACCCAAGACATTTTTCCATCCCCACCCCTGTCTGCTTTCCGGAGAGACCACTCTCTCCGTGACTCCCTTGTTCGCTCCACACTGCCCTCCAACCCCACCACACCCGGCACCTTCCCCTGCAACTGCAGGAAATGCTACACTTGTCCCCACACCTCCTCCCTCACCCCCATCCCAGGCCCCAAGATGACATTCCACATTAAGCAGAGGTTCACCTGCACATCTGCCAATGTGGTATACTGCATCCACTGTACCCGGTGTGGCTTTCTCTACATTGGGGAAACCAAGCGGAGGCTTGGGGACCGCTTTGCAGAACACCTCCGCTCAGTTCGCAACAAACAACTGCACCTCCCAGTCGCAAACCATTTCCACTCCCCCTCCCATTCTCTTGATGACATGTCCATCATGGGCCTCCTGCACTGCCACAATGATGCCACCCGAAGGTTGCAGGAACAGCAACTCATATTCCGCCTGGGAACCCTGCAGCCATATGGTATCAATGTGGACTTCACCAGTTTCAAAATCTCCCCTTCCCCCACTGCATCCCTAAACCAGCCCAGTTCATCCCCTCCCCCCACTGCACCACACAACCAGCCCAGCTCTTCCCCTCCACCCACTGCATCCCAAAACCAGTCCAACCTGTCTCTGCCTCCCTAACCGGTTCTTCCTCTCACCCATCCCTTCCTCCCACCCCAAGCCGCACCCCCAGCTACCTACTAACCTCATCCCACCTCCTTGACCTGTCCGTCTTCCCTGGACTGATCTATCCCCTCCCTACCTCCCCACCCACACCTTCTCCACCTATCTTCTTTACTCTCCATCTTCGGTCCGCCTCCCCCTCTCTCCCTATTTATTCCAGTTCCCTCCCCCCATCCCCCTCTCTGATGAAGGGTCTAGGCCCGAAACATCAGCTTTTGTGCTCCTGAGATGCTGCTTGGCCTGCTGTGTTCATCCAGCCTCACATTTTATTATCTTGGAATCTCCAGCATCTGGAGTTCCCATTATCTGTCTCACTTTGATGTTGTCAGCTTCCCAGAACCTTTAGAGATGTGCCTGACTAGGTTTCTCTCAGAAGTTTGTCAGACAGCAACTCAATTTACAACCATTATCCATTTTGTGCTGTCATGTCTAAATACCATATCTTTTAATTTCCTTCCTTTCAGGAATGTGGATTAACAGCAGTAGATCCTGCTCTAAACAAAGGAAACTCTACTTAGTGATAGCTGCAGTTTTAAAAATCATGCTTACTGGAGCACACTGTGAGTTTATAACATTGTGACTTCATAGAACAGGGAGAGCACAGAGAGACACCACAGAGATGAACAGTTCTGAACTGAGGAACAACTGGTGATGGAGGGTGTGCATGCTTGTGGATGTGGTACCAATCAAGCGGCTGCTTTTTCTTGGATGGTGTGAAGCTTCTTGAGTGCTCTTGGAGTTGCATCCATCCAGGCAAGTGGGGAGTGTTCCACCACACTCCTGGCTTGTTGATTGTGGACAAGCTTTGGGGAGTCGGGAGGAGAGTTACATCAAAATCGCACACAATATTCCAGGTGTAGTCTTACAAAGGACGTGTTAAGTTGCAGCAAGACATTCCTGCACCTGTATTCAAATCCTCTCGCTATGAAAACCCTCATGACATTCGCCTACCTTTCAGTGCCTGGTGTTCAAGGACACGCAGATGTCATCACATCTCCCCCTTTTCCCAATCTATCACCCTTCAGAAAATAATTGGCCTCCTTTTTTTGTACCAAAGTGGATAACCTCACATTTATCCACATTATCCTGCATCCGTCATGCATTTGCTAGTCACTCAACTTGTCCAATTCACAGTGAAGCACATCTGCATCCTCATAGTTCACCCTCACATCCAGCGTTGTGTCATCAGCAAACTTGGACACATTGCATTTAGCTTCCTCATTTAAATCATCAATGTATATTGTGAATAGCTGGGGTCCTAACACTGACACCTGTGATACCTCACTAGTCTACAATTTGGGGAAAGATTTATTTATTCTTATTTTTCATTTCCTTTGCCAACCTATTCTCTGTCAGTATCTACCCCCAATCACATGTGTGCTCATGGAACATGTTACTCTGCACTGTGGGACCGTATTGAAAGCTTTCTGAAATTAATCTTGCATCAACAGCAAAGAACCCACCTGCCCTGGTCGACCCATCGTCTCAGCCTGCTCCTGCCCCACCGAACTCATCTCCACCTATCTGGACTCCATTTTCTCCTCTTTGGTCCAGGAACTCCCCATCTACGTCCGTGACACCATCCACGCCCTCCACCTTCTCCAGAACTTCCAATTCCCTGGCCCCCAACACCTCATTTTCACCATGGACGGCCAGTCCCTATACACCTGTATTCTGCATGCAGATGGCCTCAAGGCCCTCCGCTTCTTCCTGTCCCGCAGGCCCAACCAGTCCCCCTCCATTGACACCCTCATCCGCCTAGCCAAACTCAACCACTTCTCTTTCACTTCCTCCCACTTCCTACAGACAAAGGAGGTGGCCATGGGCACCTGCATGGGCCCAAGCTATGCCTGCCTCTTTGTAGGTTACGTGGAACAGTCCCTCTTCCATACCTACACAGGCCCCAAACCCTACCTCTTCCTCCGTTACATTGATGACTGTATCGGCGCCGCCTCTTGCTCCCAAGAGGAGCTCGAACAGTTCATCTGCTTCATCAACACCTTCCACCCCAACCTCAAGTTCACCTGGACCATCTCCAGCACATCCCTCACCTTCCTGGACCTCTCTGTCTCCATCTCAGGTAACCAGCTGGAAACCTATGTCCATTTCAAACCCACCGACTCCCACAGCTACCTAGAATACACCTCCTCCCACCCACCCTCCTGCAAAAATTCCACCCCCTTTTCCCAATTCCTTCACCTCCGCCGCATCTGCTCCCAGGATGAGGCATTCCACTCCCGCACATCCCAGATGTCCACGCTCTTCAACGACTGCAACACCCCCCCTGCTGTGGTCGAGAACGCTCTTGACCACGTCTCCTGCATTTCCCGCAACACATTCCTCACACCCTACCCCCGCAACAACCGCCCTAAGAGGATCCCCCTCGTCTTCACACACCACTTCACCAACCTTTGGATACAACTCATCATCCTCCGACACTTCCGCCATCTACAATCCGACCCCACCGCCCAAGACATTTTTCCATCCCCATCCTTGTCTGCCTTCCAGAGAGACCACTCCCTCCGTGACTCCCTTGTCCACTCCACAATCCCCTCCAACCCCACCACACCCGGCACATTCCCCTGCAACCGCAGGAAATGCTACACTTGCCCCCACACCTCCTCCCTCACCCCTATCCCAGGCCCCAAGATGACTTTTCATATTAAGCAGATGTTCACCTGCACATCTGCCAATGTGGTATACTGTATCCACTGTACCCAGTGTGGCTTCCTCTACATTGGGGAAACCAAGCAATAAATAACTGCACCTCCCAGTCGCGAACCATTTCAACTCCCCCTCCCATTCCTTAGACGACATGTCCATCATGGGCCTCCTGCAGTGCCACAATGATGCCACCGGAAGGTTGCAGGAACAGCAACTCATATTCCGCTTGGGAACCCTGCAGCCCAATGGTATCAATGTGGATTTCACAAGCTTCAAAATTTCCCCTTTCCCCACTGCATCACAAAACCAGCCCAGCTCGTCACTGCCTCCCTAACATGTTCTTCCTCTCACCTATCCCCTCCTCCCACCTCAAGCCACACCTCCATTTCCCACCTACTAACCTCATCCTGCCTCCTTGACCTGTCTGTCCTCTCTGGACTGACCTATCCCCTCCCTGGCTCTCTGACGAAGGGTCTAGGCCCGAAACGTCAGCTTTTGTGCTCCTGAGATGCTGCTTGGCCTGCTGTGTTCATTCAGCCTCACATTTTATTACCCTCCCTACCTCCCCACCTATACTCTCTCCACCTATCTTCTTTTCTATCCACACCATCTCCATCTCAGGCAACCAGCTTGTAACTGATGTCCATTTCAAGCCCACCGACTCCCACAGCTACCTAGAATACACCTCCTCCCACCCACCCTCCTGCAAAAATTCCATCCCCTATTCCCAATTCCTCCGCCTCCGCCGCATCTGCTCCCACGATAAGACATTCCACTCCCGCACATCCCAGATGTCCAAGTTCTTCAAGGACCGCAACTTTCCCCCCACGGTGATCGAGAACGCCCTTGACCGCGTCTCCCGCATTTCCCGCGACACATCCCTCACACCCCGCCCCCGCCACAACCGCCCCAAGAGGATCCCCCTCGTTCTCACACACCACCCTACCAACCTCCGGATACAACGCAGTATCCTCCGACACTTCCGCCATTTACAATCCGACCCCACCACCCAAGACATTTTCCCATCCCCTCCCCTGTCTGCTTTCCGGAGAGACCACTCTCTCCGTGACTCCCTTGTTCGCTCCACACTGCCCTCCAACCCCACCACACCCGGCACCTTCACCTGCAACCGCAGGAAATGCTACACTTGTCCCCACACCTCCTCCCTCACCCCCATCCCAGGCCCCAAGATGGCATTCCACATTAAGCAGAGGTTCACCTGCACATCTGCCAATGTGGTATACTGCATCCACTGTACCCGGTGTGGCTTCCTCTACATTGGGGAAACCAAGCGGAGGCTTGGGGACCGCTTTGCAGAACACCTCCGCTCAGTTCGCAACAAACAACTGCACCTCCCAGTCGCAAACCATTTCCACTCCCCCTCCCATTCTTTAGATGACATGTCCATCATGGGCCTCCTGCACTGCCACAATGATGCCACCCGAAGGTTGCAGGAACAGCAACTCATATTCCGCCTGGGAACCCTGCAGCCATATGGTATCAATGTGGACTTCACCAGTTTCAAAATCTCCCCTTCCCCTACTGCATCCCTAAACCAGCCCAGTTCATCCCCTCCCCCCACTGCACCACACAACCAGCCCAGCTCTTCCCCCCCACCCACTGCATCCCAAAACCAGTCCAACCTGTCTCTGCCTCCCTAACCGGTTCTTCCTCTCACCCATCCCTTCCTCCCACCCCAAGCCGCACCCCCAGCTACCTACTAACCTCATCCCACCTCCTTGACCTGTCCGTCTTCCCTGGACTGACCTATCCCCTCCCTACCTCCCCACCTACACTCTCTCCACCTATCTTCTTTACTCTCCATCTTCGGTCCGCCTCCCCCTCTCTCCCTATTTATTCCAGTTCCCTCCCCCCATCCCCCTCTCTGATGAAGGGTCTTGGCCCGAAACGTCAGCTTTTGTGCTCCTGAGATGCTGCTTGGCCTGCTGTGTTCATCCAGCCTCACATTTTATTATCAAAGGAAATGGTGAACTGTTTTTTAAACAGATGCAGATGGTCAGGTGTAGGGACACCAGTAGTGCTGTTGGAAAGCGAGTTCTAGATTTTTGACCCAGTAATAATGAAGGGACAAAGATGTAATTTTGTCAGGCTGATATGTGTGTCAGAGGGGAGCTTTCAGTTGGTGGAGTTCCCATGCATACAACTATTGCAGCTATTGTATTTATAGCAAACAAAAACAGAAATTACTGGAGAAACTCAGCACATCTGGCAGGATCTCCTCTTGATAACTTACAGTCCTACTTATTTTGATGTCTCAGCAAATTTAGCCACCAATCATTTGGCTCCTGCATCCATGTCATGGATAAAGATTGTAAATGATTCAGGCTTCAACGCTTACGTCTGTGGTACACTGCTAGTTAATCTGCCAACGCAAAAAAAAATCCATTTTAGCTTGAATCTCAGCTTCCTGTTTCCTAGCCAATCTTTTATCCATAATAATATGTTACTTTGAAGGCCAGGCTTTCTAATCTTGAGCAAAGACTTTTGATGCCACAGCTTACTAAATGCCTTTTGGAAAACCAAATACAACATAACTCCTTGTTCCCCTTCATCCACCCTGCATGTTCCTTCTTCAAAATCCCTAATACATTCCATAAGGCCATCAGACCATCAGACCATAAGACCATAAGACATAGGAGTGGAAGTAAGGCCATTCAGCCCATCGAGTCCACTCCGCCATTTAATCATGGCTGATGGGCATTTAAACTCCACTTACCATGCACTCTCCCAGTAGCTCTTGATTCCTTGTGAGATCAAGAATTTGTCGCTCTCTTCCTTGAAGGCATCTAACATCCTAGCCTCCACTGCACTCCGTGGCAATGAATTCCACAAACCCACCACTCTCCGGCTGAAGAAATGTCTCGTAATTTCCATTTTAAATGTCCCCCCTCTAATTCTAAGGCTGTGCCCACGGGTCCTAGTCTCCCCTGCTAACGGAAACAACTTCCTAGCATCCACCCCTTCTAAGCCATACATTATCTTGTAAGTTTCTATTAGATCTCCCCTCAATCTTCTAAACTCTAATGATATTCCTTTCACAAAGCCAATCTTGTTGTGCCCGATCACATTATAAAGTTTCCTATATAACTTCCCTCATAATGGATTCTAACAATTTCCCTGTGGCAGACACTGGACTGACTGTCATATAGGTTCCTGCTTTGTCTCCTTTCTTTCTTGAATAAAATTGTTATGCCCATGTGTGGACACAGTAAAAAGTAAACTTATTGTCAAACTTGCTGGAAGCAAAGCTTGGGGCAGGCATTTTAAAACACTACAAGTAAAACCTGTTGCGTACATAGAAACTATTTCCACCTCTGCACTTAGACTGTAAAACACTAACCCCATTGTTGTGTAAGACAGTTAATACATGAAAGGGTTAAGTGGCAGCACTGAATAAGCTCCACCCATTAGAATATAAAGGACCATTCCAAGGAGGAGATCTCTCTGCTATAGGAAGAATATTGTGAAACTTGAAAGGGTTCAGAAAAGATTTACGAGGATGTTGCCAGGTTTGGGGTGTTTAAGCTGTATGGAGAGGCTGAATAGACAGGGACTATTTTCCCTGAAGCGTCAGAGGCTGTGGAGTGAGGTTTGTAAAATCACGAGGGGTGTGGATAGGGTAAATGGGCAAGGTATTTTCTCCAGAGTAGGGGAGTCCAAAACTAGAGGGGCTTAAGATAAGAGGGGAAAAATTTGAAAGAGACCTAAGGGACAACTCTTTTATACAGAGGGTGGCCCATGTATAGAATGAACTATTAATGTGAAGTTAATTTTGGGTTGAGCCTGATATCTCACTAGAGACCATCCTGTATCTTGAATGTTATGCAGCCAACTATTATGCAAAATACAATATAACTAAGATAATACAAATTTAACTGTTTAACTGAGACCAAGACGAGCTTCTGCATAAGGCTTCATGTAGGTTTCGTTCCTACATGTCAGCAGCCTGGGCCAATAACAACAAGAAGAACTGATGGCAAAGAATCTAGACAAGACATCCCAAACCATTCCAGAAGAAACAAAATTGCACCAGGCCTGTGATCAAGGTTGCCCTGTACAGATACAGACCTGCCAGTTTGTGGCAGCTCACATTCTCAAATACCTACAATCCCATGGAGACCCTCACACACCCACACTTCCTAATCATCTCACTCAGACACAAATACTCAAATATACATGCACACTCAAAAGCACGCGCACATTCAAATGTAGGCATGCACTTTCGCCAGGCTAATGCCTCTGTTACACAGCTACACATAGACATAGTGCTCACCTGTGCACGAGTATTAGAGGTGAATTTGAATAAACTTGCATGTCCTGGAGTATAGAAGGTCAAACAGTGATCAAATCAAATTGTTTCAAACAGTTAGAAAGGTTGACACGGTAGGTAGAGATAATCCACACCCTGTAGTGAGGGAAACAAGAACAAGAGGGTCTAAACTCAGGAACTAGCTCAGTTTAGAAAACTGTTTGGAATGGATGAGTTGGGCTGCAGGGCCTGTTTCCATGCTGTATGACTCTTCAGTCTTAAATTTAGAGTCAGATCAAGGTTCTGGATGTTAGCTGAAGCCTTCATGACTGAGATTAGAGTCACAGATTTCTACAGCACGGAGACAAAACCTTTGGCCCAAACTGGTCCATACTGACCAAAATATCCATCCACACTAAGCCCATTTCCCTGCACTTGATCTGTATCCTTCGAAACCTTTCCTATCCATGTATTCATCCAAATGTCTTTTAAATGTTGTCAATGTACCCGTCTCAACCACTTCCACTTAATAACAACTAATTCAATTAGTTATGTTAATTAAGATTTATGAGTTTTTATTTTTTGTCAAGGAATATGCGACAAAGACTGATGAATGGATTAAACCACAGACTAGTCATAATCTGATTGAATGGCAGAATGGGTGAGAGGGGCTGAAATGCCTCCTGTGTGTATAGGTGCTGATATTAAACATTTTATTTTTCTGGTGAATAGTTCTTGTTCAACATGGGTAAATCTGTAGAATGGACAGAGAAGGATGTGCTGTACAAATTTAATTTTACAGAATGATGTCGGAGCATAAATATATATATTAACTGAACGTGCTCGAGGCGGGTTTGTGGTTCAGAACAGCAACAAGATTAACACACAAGTTATTGTGACAATTGGTCATCTTCAGTACTTCTTTCTCATTTAGTTTGGTGGAAAGGGGACTTTTGTAAAATGATTAGAATCCTTGTAATTGTCACAATATTTGACAGGGAGAGAGCCTGGTCCTTTACAGATTTTGTTTAGCATCCACAGGAATGGACATTGTGTCTTGCAGCTATGTATTGATTTCCCTTAGATGAGCTGCCCCTTAGTTTAAAAGCCCAGGAGCATCTTAGTGATATTGTAAAGCGTGGGTGTGTGTAACCAGGGTTGAGAACATTACAACATAAATGCAACAATAAAAGAATGATGCACGCCCTAGAGATGAAGTGGATTTTGAGTCTCATCCAGCTGTACTTGAAATAACCCCTTGTCCCTTTGAATTAACCCCTTATCCTAAAGCAACATAACTTCACTATGTCACAAACACACTGCAACCATTGCACCTTTGAAATGTAGTCACTGTTGTAATATAGAAAAGAGGGCAGCCAACTTGTGTGTGGCAAGCTCTCACAAACACAAACGTGATAATGACCAATTTATTAATGGATTGCTGAATAACTATTTGTCAGAACTAATAAAAAAATTAATAACTATAACTTAAGCCTGCTCTTGCTCTTTTTCGAAATTGTACATCTCTTATGCTCATCAGAGAGCTCAGCCATGGCTTCATCAGAGGTTTGACCTGGCTCTTTCCCACATGATTCCTGTTGGTGCACTGCACTATGCTATGCTGGGCTGCCCCAAGTCTTCACTTCTTTGACTCACATCTGCTATCACTCACCCATTTTCTATGTTTCCCTATTGATTGCTTCGGCCATCCATTCTGGGCCTCTGTCCTTCCACCACATTGTTATTCTCTCCACTTTTATCTGCATTGTCAGAGTTTACTTGGCCAGTCCTGACCTTGACAACCATCATTGACTGTCCCATTCAAACTTGGTGTTCACTTTCTTGCCTGACCATTTTATTGTTTGTTGTAGGTGATGTGGTTCCTGCCCTTGGTTACCCTGCTTCAGATGAACAGAATGGGTGTACAGCTCTAGATATACAACTCTGAATGTGCAGCTCTGAATGTACAACTCTGGATGTACAACTCTACATAAACAATTCTACATGTATACCTCTGCATGTTCACCTCTGGATATACACCTTTGGATGTACAGCTCCAAATGGACAGTCATTGTCAATTTCCAATGTCCATGAAATTGAACTTCTGGATCGGCTGAATGTCATTTTCTCAACTTACATTTCATGTTCTTTATTAAAGGGGAAGAATTTGAGTCTCTCCTCACTCCCTTTTTCTCTTTCACTTTCCTCTTCTCAGGATCACAGAGGCACAGGAATGTTGTGGTACCCAAGGAGGCCATTCAGCCCATTGTGCTTGCATTGGTTCCAGTGTTGAGTACCAATATCCTGCCTTTTCTCCATACAACTGCACATTTCAATCCAAATCTCAATTGAACCTGCCTCCTTTACATTTCCAGGCAGTCGATTCCATACCCCAAATACTTGTGTGAAACATCTTTTTCTCACATCACCTTTGCTTCATTCTCTCCCTCCAACATTCTCTCCTCTCCCTCCCATTGTCTCTATCCAGTCCCTCTCTATTTGCCTCTCCCCGCTCTTCCTCTCTCTCTCTCTCTCTGCCACTTCCTCAGTCTTTCCACTCTCTCTGTTCTTTCTCCTTTCCGTTTTCTCTCTGCTCATTCTCTGACATCCCAATTCCTTCACCTCATGTGCGCTTTTCTGTCCTTGCTCCCTCCGTTTCTCCCCTTTTCTGTTTGTCTCCTCTTTTCCCTTCTTCTCCAACACCTTTTGTCTCTCAAATCCTGGTGAATCTAAATTGGACAATCTGTATTTGTTTGTGATAAGTCAGATGAATGATCTCTAGACCCACAGACCAGGCATTGATTTTCAAAGAATGAACTAAATGATGTTTGTAATGAAACTATTTAGCCATGGCAGAGTCTGTAAATCCCATTATGAACACATTAGGCTGACACAATAGCACTTCCAATAAATTGTATCTTTTACTGTAATTTTGCATTAGTCTAGATGCAATCACCAGTCTAATTGTGCAGTCTGTCAACACAACTGGGAATAACTTTCACAGTCAGAGTGGCACTAAAGGGGGCTATTTGGCTTATTTAATCCATGCTGACGCTCAGTGGAGAAAGCCAAAGTCCCATTTTCATAACCTTGCAAGTTTATTTCCCTCTTGTGTGCTGATTGGTAGAGTGGTTGAGGAGCGTTTAAACTGGTGTGGTAGGGGGATGGGAACCAGTGAAGTAGGGCAGTAGATGCAGAAATTGAAGGAGAGGAAGAAACCGGAGCAAACATGACTAACAACAGGAACAGGCTGCTGAACAGAGCAGGGGAGGTCGACTGAAATGCAGGTGTTACAATGCGAGAAATATAATAGGCAAGGCAGATGAATTTAGATCTTTGGTTAGTACTTGGAACTATGACATTATTGTGATTAAGGAGGCTTGGCTGAAAGAGAGACAAGACTGGCAGCTGACCGTCCCAGGATTTAGATGTTTCAGGTGAGATAGAAGTGGATGTAAAAGGAGTGGAAGAGTTACATCACTAATAATGGAGTAACTCAACAGCTGTAATGACGGAGAATATATTAAAGGATTAAGGCAGCGAGGCAACATGGGTACAACTCAGAATAGGGAAGGTGAAATGACAATGCTGAGGTATACTACAGCCTCCCAACAGCCAATGGGAGATAGAGGAGAGAATATGTGCACAGATTTTGGAAAGATGCAAAAACAGCAGCGTTGCTGTGTTGGATGACTTTATCTTCCCCTGTATTGACTGGGACTTATTTAGTGCTCAGGGCTTGGATGGCTTCAGGACTGTTTTTTGACACAGTGTGTAATCAGTTCAACCAGGGAAGGGGTCATACTAGAAGTGGTTTTGGGAAATCAGCCCAGTCAGGTGAGTGAAGTTTCAGTGGAGGAGCATTTTGGGAGTAATGACCATAATGTCGTCAGTTTTAAGATATGCATGGATAGGGGTGACAGCAGTCCTTGGGTGACAGTCTTAAATGGGGAGAAGATGAACTACAACTATATTAGGCAGGAACTGGAGAATATTGATCAGAGTTTGAGGGTAAATCCACATTGGACACGTGGGAGTATTTCAAATGGCAGTTGATAAGAGATTAAGGAGCTGCAAGTTCCTGTTGGAATGAATGATGGGTATGGCAACTTACATGAACCTAGGATGACCTTGGTCACAAAGAAAAGGGAACCATACATAAGGTCTAGGAGGATGGGAACTATCAAAGCTTTTAAAGTATATAAGGAAAGTAGGAAAGAGCTTAACAAAGGAATTAGCAGGGCTAAAAGGCGTCATGGAAATTAATTGGCATACAGGATTAAGGAGGATCACAAGGCTTTTTATACATATATAAAAAGCAAGAAGGTAGCCAGGGAAAGGGTTGGCTCATTCAAGGATGAAGAAGGGAATCTATGTGTGGAGCCCAAAGAAGCAGCTAAGGTCCTGAACAAATTCTTTGCGTTGGTATTCACCAAAGAGAAGGAATTGGTGGAGGATGATCTCGGGGAAGGGAGTGTCAAGTTTCTAAGCCAAGTTGCTATTAAAAACTAAGAGGTGTTGTTCATCTTAAAAAGTATTAAGGTAGTTATACCCCCCAAGTCCTGATGGGATCTATCCAGAATATTGGGAGAGGGAAGAGAATAAATTGCTGGAGCATTGACAGACATCTTTGCATTCTCTTTGGCCTGGTGAGGTCCCAGAAGACTGGAGAATAGCCAATGCTGTCCTATTGTTTAAGAAGTGTGAATATTGAGTTTCCTTGAAAAATAACCAATTTTCCTTTCAACTCCGCCTTCATTCTGCTGCATCAACATCGCTCCAACCCCTACATCACTGGCATCGATAGCGACATTCAAGGGTGTTGAGAAATTTGGTGTGGCTAGACCTGGTGCAATGGTTAACTCAGCCTTTAAATTCTCAAATACCTCCTGGAATTGTTCTTTCCACCAGTATTTATGTTCTTCTTTAGCAAATCAGTCAGTGGTACTACCACGCTACTAAAGTTTGGTACAACCTTCCAGTAGAATCCACTCAGTCCCAAAAATTGAAGCATCTCTTTTGTCAAATATGGTCCTAGAAATTCCTTGATGGCCTTTCATCGCAACTTTCCTCAGGGTCATCCTTCCATGAGTGAGTTGTGTCCCAAGCACATCACCTCTGCCTTCGCATGTCCAGGTTTTGCCTCCTATAGTTTTTCAAAGACCTCTGCCAAATGCACCGTGTGGTCTTTCCATGAATGGTTAAAAACTCATCTATACAGACAGCACAATTAGTCAATCCTGCCAGAACTCTGTTCATAAGTCATTGAAACGTTGCTGGTATGTTCTTCATTCCAAAGGGCATTAATTTAAATTGATACAGCCCATTTGGGGTTACAAACGCAGAAACGTCTTTCACTCTCTCCCACAAAGGTACTTGCCAGTAACCACAAAGTAAGTCTAACTTTATGATGTAAGTGGCTTGTCCAACTTTTCCCACAAAGTCCTCCAGCCTGGATATGTGTCTGATTTAGTTATGGAGTCCAGGCAGAATCTTTGAGTACCATCAGGGTCTAGGCCCGAAATGCCAGCCTTCCTGCTCCTCTGATGCTGCTTAGTCTGCTGTGTTCATCTAGCTCTACACCTTGGTGTCTCAGATTCTCCAGCATCTGCAGTTCCTACTGTCTCTGGGCAGCAAACTCCATTCACTTTGACTTGGCTCGATGTTGTCTTCTTGGAGCATCACTTGCACTCCCTCTATACCTGTGCAGCTTTGGGATAATTAAACTTGTAGGGATGTTGTTTTATCAGAACAGCATTCCCTACTTCAACCTCATGTACTATAATATTAGTCTTCCGCATTCTATTCCTATTATGTCCTCATATTGCTACAATAAGTCTTTCAATTCAGTTCTCTGATCCTGAGACAAATAGCTCACTATCTATCCCATTCTCCAAGGACTTCCTCATTATTTAGCTTATTTTGAGGCACATCAAACTCCAAATCATCTGGAGTTGATTCCTCACTCTGAAAAGTAGTAATGAATACCTGTTCCTCTAGTTCCCTGTCTCTGTCATCGTAAGATTTCAGCATATTCACATGACATATCTGATAAAGTGTTTTCCTATCTGGCATCTTTACCAGATAATTCACCTCACTCAACTTCTCCTCAATCTGATAAAGACCACTAAACCTTGCTTTGAAGATATCGCCTACCACTGATAACAACACCAATACTTTGTCTCCATGGGCAAATACATAAACTCTAGATTGCTAGATAACAAAGTGTGAAGCTGGATGAGCACAGCAGGCCAAGCAGCATCTCAGGAGCACAAAAGCTGAAGTTTCGGGCCTCGACCCTTCATTGTCAACTTTTGTGCTCCTGAGATGCTGCTTGGCCTGCTGTGTTCATCCAGCTCCACACTTTGTTATCTTGGATTCTCCAGCATCTCCATTATCTCCGACTCTAGATTTCTTATCTGCTACTTGCTTCATGAGATGCTATGTCACCCACTGAAGTTGTCTAGCTCATCTATTCTGTTTAAATTTTCTCTCAACTCAGATACATAATCCAACTGTGAGATTTCTGATGTCAGACCTATCACCTTTTCTGTAATTAATTTTAAAGGCCCTCTCATTTCATGTCCAAATATCAACTCAAATAGAGTGTACTGAGATGATTCATTTGGGGCATTTCTAACGGTAAACAATATAAATGGGATACCTTTATCCCAAACATTTGGCATGACCCTTGGCATGGTCTTTAGAGTCTGATGCCACCTTTGTAATGCTCCCTGGAATTCAGGGTGGTATGCACTTGATTTAAAGTGTTGGATGCCTGAACTATTCATGGCTTCTTAAACAGTTTGGCGGTAAAATTAGACCCTTGGTCTGAATGAATCTCTCTGGATAATCCATAACAGGTAAAGTAAGCAAGCAACTCCTCCACGATAACAAAGTGTGAAGGCTGGATGAACACAGCAGGCACAGCAGCATCTCAGGAGCACAAAAGCTGACGTTTCGGGCCTAGACCCTTCATCAGAGAGGGGGATGGGGAGAGGGAACTGGAATAAATAGGGAGAGAGGAGGAGGTGGATCGAAGATGGAGAGAAAAGAAGATAGGTGGAGAGAGTATAGGTGGGGAGGTAGGGAGGGGATAGGTCAGTCCAGGCAAGATGGACAGGTCAAGGAGGCGGGATGAGGTTAGTAGGTAGGAAATGGAGGTGCAGCTTCAGGTGGGAGGAAGGGGTGGGTGAGAGGAAGAACAGGTTAGGGAGGCAGAGACAGGCTGGGCTGGTTGTGTGGTGCAGTGGTGGGAGGGGACGAACTGGGCTGGTTTTGGGATGCAGTGGGGGAGGGGGAGATTTTGAAGCTGGTGAAGTCCACATTGATAACATTTGGCTGCAGGGTTCCCAAGCGGAATATGAGTTGCTGTTCCTGCAACCTTCGGGTGGCATCATTGTGCACTGCAGGAGGCCCATGATGGGCATGTCGTCTGAGGAATGGGAGGTGCAGTTGTTTGTTGCGAACCGAGTGGAAGTGTTCTGCAAAGCGGTCCCCAAGCCTCCGCTTGGTTTTCCCGATGTGGAGGAAGCCACACCGGGTGCAATGGATACAATATACTACATTGGCAGCTGTGCAGGTGAACATCTGCTTGATATGGAAGGTCTACTTGGGACCTGGGATGGGGGTGAGGGAGGAGGTGTGGGGGCAAGTGTAGCACTTCCTGCGGTTGCAGGGCAAGGTCCCAAAACCAGCCCAGTTCTTCCCCTCCCCGTGTTCAGGTTTTTCCTTTACCATTTCATCAAACTGGTGTAAGCAAACTGGACCTCAACTCCTTCATCTCTCTTCAATTTTTTCCTTCTTGCTGTAACTTATGATGATGGGATCTTGTTAACACACAGTTGGCAAAAATTCCAGGGTATGGGGCAGCATGGTACCTCAGTGATCAGCATTGCTGCCTCACAGCACCAGGAATCCGGGTTCAATTCCAGCCTTGGGTGTCTGCCTGCATGGAATTTGCATGTTCTCTGTGTGGGTTTCCTCTGGGAGCTCTGGTGTCCTCCCACAGTCCAAAGATGTGCGGGTTGGGTGGATTGGCTGTGCGACTTTGCACATAGCGCCCAGCAATGTTTAGGTTAGGTAGGTTAAACATGGGAAATGCAAGCTTAGGGGAATGGGACTGGGTGGGATGCTCTTCAGAGGGGTGGTGTAGACCTGTTGGGCTGAATGTCCTGTTTCCACACTGTAGTGATTCTATGATGTTTCTTCCAACTTCTCAGTTCCATGGTTTTCCTTCGGCTTCTCCACTAGAAGGGGCATCACTCCCACCTTTGATCCTGCTAGGTTGTTACCAAACTGTATTCCTGGAATAGATACTCTGTTCAATTACTCTCACTTCCCCAGTCCCTACTGGGCTTTCTAAACTGCTCTTATACAGGGGAATGCTAAATCTCTCTCCACTTATTCCACAGATTACCACTTTCTTGGGCACCATTTGAGAAGGAATGCAAATACTTTCATTTCATACTTTTAGAGACTGGTTATATACCATTTCTCTCAATATTTTAACTTCTTCCCCTGCTCTTCCTGAGTAAACCTTACCAACAGGAGTGAACTCTTTGTTGAGATGGGGCATTGCCTCAATATCCAACCCGTGACGATGCTGTGCATCCTTCTGCAGCTCTTCAACTTCTTTTGGAATTTCCTTCGCTACCTCAACTAATGCCACTGGTTCAGCTTTTTTTACTAAATCCTTTTTTCCAGTGCCTTTCTTAAACCACCAGCACTGTGACTTTATGTGTCCCACTCCATTACAGTGAAAACACCTGAGGGCTTTCATCTCCCTTCCATCCCATTGGATTTCATTTTCCACCTGTGGTAAACTGTTCCCAGTGTGATCTACTTTTTGTTTTCCATTGAAGGATCTCCCTTTTACCCACTTTCTATCCCGCATGGAATGAAATTGCTGTCAGAAGCAAAATTTCGATTTATGCACTAATGCATATTCATCCTTCATCTCTACAGCTCTTCTCACTGTTTGAACTTTCCATTCTTCGACACAAGTTCTTATCACTTCTGGAAGTGAGTTTTTGAACAGCAGCTTAATAATCTCTCCAAGATCCTCATATGTCTTTTCTATTTTTAATGCTCGCACCCATCTATCGAAGTTGCAGTATTTAATTCTTTCAAACTCGATACAAATTTGGTCTGAATTAACATTACTCACACAGTCTCTGACCAATTCATCTACCTCGCCAATTTCTCCAAAGAGATAAAAAAGGTTTCTATATCTTTTTCCTCGAATTTTGGTAAAGTTTGGACATATTTGTATATAACCTTGTCAGGCCACATTGAGTCTGCTCATCCTCACATCCATCTCGTACTTTTCCTTCTGCTATTTGAAGTCTTTTTGCTTCTAGTTCCAACTTCATCTTTTACAATTCAGTCTTTCCCTTCCTTCTTTTTTTTTTCTTTTCTCTCTCTTTCTTTTACCTTCTCTTCTCAGCCTCTCTATCTGTATTATCTCAGTTTGAAACCATAATGCAAACTGTTTCAATTCCCTTTCATTCTTTAACTCCGGGTGTCTTATTTGCAATTTATTTTTTTCCACCTCCCCTGCACTTTCCTGTTTCTCTGGTTTATATAAATGCTTAACTAACTCCTTTACAATTTCAGCTTTCCTCTTGTCCCCAGTTAAACCCAATTACAACCTGTTTGCTAATTCTAAAATTTCTTCAGTTTTTCTAAATGTTTTTGGCAAATTTGGGCATCGTCTTCCAAATATTTAAATGTGTTAAAAGCAATTTCCCTCATGTATGATTTAACCAACCATGAGTAACCAAAATTAAACAGATTGTTCTCACATAAGTTTTAGTTAAAGATCTAGGACAGTAACCACAAGTCTGTTTAAACCTGACCAAATCTATTCAGATCTGTTCAGATCCCATATATGAACCAGCCAGATCCTAGACTTCAGCCCCCAAATTATTAGAGAGAAGGGGAGTACAATGAAAGAAAATCCATTATTGTCGTTTTATAAGTAACAAGTAACTATTTATTTACTTAATCCTAACAGTGAACAAATTAACAGAATTACTAACAAACTGAACAATTCCCCCTTAACTAATAACTATTCCCTAACTGAACTAAATTCTTCTGGAATGCTGTTCCAATAAACACAAGTCCCACTTATATAAACCCAAGTAATAAAAAAAATTAAAACTTAATCTCTCAAAGTGTCTCAAAGTCCACTTGACTTTCTTCAGCTGCTCTTAAGCCATAAGTGCCTTTTTTCTTCTGATCCGGCTATCAGGGATGTTTTCTCTGCGAAATCTTCTGCGATGATTCTTCACCCGAAGTGCTGTAGCACCTTTTATGGATGAATGGTGCTTTCTTAGAGAGATTAGCTAGTTCTTGTGGGAGCCAGATGCTTATTTATCAGGTGGCCATTGGATCTCTCACTGATTTTCAAAACCGTCCTCCTTATAAATCTCGGATGACGTATCAATTTTCTTACATTAACATTGGTCCAAGGTTGTCAAAACCATCAGTTCTAAATTCAGCCCAGGGAAGACGGACAGGTCAAGGAGGTGGGATGAAGTTAGTAGGTAGATAGGAGTGTGGCTTGGGGTGAGAGGAAGGGATGGGTGAGAGGAAGAACCGGTTAGGGAGGCAGAGACAGGTTGGACTGGTTTTGGGATGCAGTGGGTGGGGAGGAAGAGCTGGGCTGGTTGTGTGGTGCAGTGGGGAGAGGGGACGAACTGGGCTGGTTTAGGGATGCAGTAGGGGAAGGGGAGATTTTGAAACTGGTGAAGTCCACATTGATACCATATGGCTGCAGGGTTCCCAGGCGGAATATGAGTTGCTGTTCCTGCAACCTTCGGGTGGCATAATTGTGGCAGTGCAGGAGGCCCGTGATGGACATGTCATCTAGAGAGTGGTCCGGGTAGCCTGGCAGTCGGACCCCTTGGCATCAGGGTAGCCCACAAACCCACCAACACACCAAAACAGCAGCTAATGAACTTAAAAGACCCTGTACAGACAACAAGCAAAATGAAAGTCATCTGCAAAATACCTTGCAAGAACTGTGACAAACACTACATTGGACAAACTGGCAGAAAGCTAGCCACCAGGATACATGAACGTCAACTAGCCACAAAACGACATGACCCACTATCACGCGTATCCTTACATACAGATGAGGCAGGACACCACTTTGATTGGGACAACACATCCATCCTAGGACAAGCCAAACAGAGACACGCACGAGAATTCCTAGAAGCATGGCATTCCAACCGGAACTCCATCAACAAACACATTGATTTGGAGCCAATCTACCATCCCCTTAGAAAAAGAACAGGAAATGACATCACCAACGCAGGAAATGACATCGCCAACCCAAGGAAACCTAACCAGATAAATAGAAAGCGGGACATAACACCAGCGCTTCGTTGGAGGCTCACTGATGATGTTACCTAGAATGGTGACGAAACGTCTGAAAACGAACCTTCCAGCTCAGCGAGCAAACTCACATGCAGAACTCATTTTATTGGCTGAGGAACTTATCTCAAGTCTGTTTTGTTGATCCTCTTATTTCATGGCCATCAATTTATTCAATTGGACTAAAGACAGAGGATTAATTTAGGGATTCTCTGGTTTTAAATAATAGAAAATCTGACACCTTTTCCCAATCCTTTAATCACTCCTATCAATGGGCTTTGATCATGGTTTATTTAGAGTCTTCTTAACTATCCTGTCTACATGTTACACAAACTTACTCCCCGTGCTTTCTAAATTCTCATCAAAATCATTTGTATAAATGACAAATAAAAGTGGATCAAGCTCTGATCCTGTGTAACACTGATAGTAACATGGCTTCAACCCAAAATAAAAACTTCACCACCACTCCTTGACTCCTCCTGTTAACTCAACTTTAAGAGGGTTCTGCTATAACGTGTGTTCCGGCAATGCAAATTGGCTATAACACAATTGACAAATAGGGGAATGCTACGCCTAAAATGTGAACTTGTGTTGGCAATAACGTGAGTCCATCAGTCAGCATCTTGTTATCAGGAGCCCTTTGCTAAAGGTTCCTACAGTGTACTTGTGATCAGGATCTAGCTGGAAGGAGGATATGAAGAAGGCAATGTTCACGATTTGAGGGGGACACTGCCTACAGTTGCTGTAATCTACTGATGCTCAGGCTGGTATCATGTGGCTCATCATGGCTCTACGTTCACCCTTTTAGACTAGCACTTCAAGCAAGCTCCAGTAGGTCATGGTTGAGATGTATCTCAATTCCATTTACGTATCTTTGCTCCATAACCGTCACATGTAAAATACTCATTCTTGTTATCAAATCTTCTGCAGCCTTACTAACCTAGATTTCTGTATTCTCAAACAATCCCACAACTCCCTCTGATAGACCTGTGTACTTCCAGTTTCAGCCTCTTGCACACCTGATTTTCATTGCTATACCATACTTACCTTATTCGCAGCTGCCCAACTCCAAAGTTTTGCCATTTCCTCTCTCGTCTTCTCAAAAACATTCCTGAAACTGACTTCAACCATCAGCTTTCCTCATCTGGCCTGGTGTTGGTTCTTGTTCAGTATTCCGGAGTAACTGGTTGCTTCATTCAATTCATCCATACAATGGTTTGGCCTCAGCTGTTTCCTGTGGCAGAGTATTTCACAGGCTCCCCACTTGCTGGGTGAAGACAATTCTTCTCAAGGGCTACTTGAGATGAACAACAAGTGCTGGCATGGCCATGTCACAAGAATGGCTGAATCTGTACCAGATAGAGACAGGAGAATGTTAAACACAGCACTGAGAGAAAACAAGATGAAGAAGCAGAAAGACAGGGAGAAGAGAAAAAGTTTGTGATTTAGGAACTAGTCCTAGAGAAGAAACAGTTTATTCTACCAGTGGGTATAACAAGAGGAAATTTTACATTAACATCAAGCTCTCTGCTTTCTCTTTGCCAGAGGAATTTAATGCATTCTGCTCTCCAGTAAATCCATGTGGAAGGGTTTGCTGCGCAGGATTATTTAAGGTAAACAGGATTTACCAGTTACAGTCAGCTGGGATCCATTCCCACTGATACCTCCCCACACTTTACAGTAATAGACGCCAGTGGCACTGGGCTGCACGTTTGTGATGGTCAGAATGAAGCTGTTATTGGAGGCGTCTCTGAAGACTGGAATTGCTCAGTGAATCCTGGGCTCCACTGTGTGTTGTTCCTCACATCATGCGTGAAAATCCATTCCATGTTGTTCCCCGGTTGCTCCCAGTGCCAGTGAATGTTGGTGTATATCACTGCAGCATTCCTCCTGGTGCACTGTAACCGGGCAATGTGACCCTCAGTGACACGTTCCAGGATCAGAGACTGGAGAAGGGCTGAGGCATTTGCATCGAGCAGATAAA
The DNA here is from genome assembly GCF_030684315.1 of Stegostoma tigrinum. Lineage (NCBI taxonomy): Eukaryota > Metazoa > Chordata > Chondrichthyes > Orectolobiformes > Stegostomatidae > Stegostoma > Stegostoma tigrinum. The sequence continues at coordinate 96,120,276 of NC_081362.1, forward strand.
GATATTGAATGAATCAATTCTGAGGAAAGCCACTGGACCAGAAGCATTAACTCTAATTTCTCTCTGCAGATGCTGCCAGATTTGCTGAGCTTTTCCAGTATTTTCTGTTTTTGTTTCCAGCATCGTCAGTCCTTTTGGCTTTTTATGAATAAATCTACAACAGTCTGAAGTTTTTGAAGGGCTCCAATTTAGAGTGAAAAGAAAGGGCAGATTGTAAGAGTGGGTTTAATTCTTCAAATTAAACAAGACGTTTTAGACCATAAGGCCACAGGATATCGGAGAATTTGACCATTCTGCCCGTTGAGCTTGCTCTGCCATTCGATCATGGCTGGCATGTTTCTGAAGCCCATTCTCCTGCCTTTAGCCTGTAATCTCTACTCATCAGGAACTGAAGTATCTCTGTCTTAAATGCACTCAATAACTTGGCCTCCACAGCCCTCTGCAGCAACGTGTTCCACACATTCATCTCCCTGAAGCTGAACAAATTCCTCCTCATTTCAGGACTAAAGGGTCATGCATTCATTCCGAGGCTGTGCCCTCAGGTCCTAGTCTCTCCTATTAGTGGAAACATTTTCACCATGACCACTCTATCAGGGCCTCTTAGTATTCAGTCTGTTTCAATCAGATTCCACCTCATCCTTCTAATCTCCATCAAGTACAGAGCCAAAGGCATCAACTGCTCCTCAAATGACAGCCCTTCATCCCCAGGATCCTTAATATTAACCTACTTTGAACCCCCGACCCCCACCACAACACCAGCACGTCCAGCCTTTGAGTCAATTTGTAGAAATAAAGGGCTGGACAATCAGTGAAAAAATAGTTTTAGTCAATTCAGAACATGTGAGGTTCTGAGAATTCAGTCTCAAAAGGAAAGCCATTTCCTTCAGCTTCAAATCAAGCAGGTAAAGCAATAAAGATTTAGAGAGACTATCAAAAAGTCAATCACTGATGCTGCCAGATGGTCCTCTTTGATTTTCTGCAGGATTAATGGAGGGAAAATATTCATTGGAGATATTAACAGAGATTGAAAAATGGGAGAAATATCCACAAATGATTTCTGACTGTGTTGTGACAAGATCACAGGTTCACGGAGTTAGACACATAGAACAAGGAATCTATCGGACATTGATTTGGGTTGGAGTTTCTGCAATCAGAATCAATTTTCAGAAACAGAAAAGAATGAAGGAAAGACAATGTGGCTGGTATAGAACATAGAACATAGAAAAGTACAGCACAGTACAGGCCCTTCGGCCCACGATGTTGTGCCGTGGAATAATCCTAATCCAAAAATAAAATAACCTAACCTACATTCCCCTCAATTCACTGCTGTCCATGTGCATGTCCAGCAGTCGCTTAAATGTCACTAATGACTCCGCTTCCACAACTACCACTGGTAAACTATTCCATGCGCTCACAACTCTCTGGGTGAAGAACCTCCCTCTGACGTCTCCTCTATACCTTCCTCCTAACACCTTAAAAACATGAGCCCTCGTGGCAGTCAATCCTGCCCTGGGGAAAAGTCTCTGGCTATCAACTCTATCCATGCCTCTCATTACCTCGTACACCTCGATCAGGTCACCTCTCTTCCTCCTTCTCTCCAGAGAGAAAAGTCCGAGCTCAGTCAACCTGTCCTCATAAGACAAACCCTCCAGTCCAGGCAGCATCCTGGTAAACCTCCTTTGCACCCTCTCCAAAGCCTCCACATCTTTCCTATAATAGGGCGACCAGAACTGGACACAATATTCCAAGTGTGGTCTCACCGGGGTTTTGTAGAGCTGCAGCATAACCTCGTGCCTCTTAAACTCGATCCCCCTGTTAATGAAAGCCAAAACACCATATGCTTTCTTAACAAGCGTATCCACCTGGGTGGCAACTTTGAGGGAGCAATGCACTTGAACGCCAAGATCCCATTGTTCCTCCACACTGCCGAGAATCCTGCCTTTAATCCAATATTCAGCATTTAAGTTCGACCTTCCAAAATGCATCGCTTCGCACTTATCCAGGTTGAACTCCATCTGCCATTTCTCAGGCCAGCTCTGCATTCTGTCAATGTCTCACTGAAGCCTGCAATAGCCCTCGATACTATCAACGGCACCTCCAACCTTTGTGTCATCAGCAAACATACTAACCCACCCCTCAACCTCCTCATCCAAGTCATTTATAAAAACTACAAAGAGCAGAGACCCAAGAACAGAGCCCTGCGGGTCACCACACAGCACTGACCTCCAGGCAGAATACTTACCATCTACAACCACTCTCTGCCTCCTGTCAGCCAACCAATTCTGAATCCAGACAGCTAATTCACCCTGTATCCCATACCCCTGACTCTATGAATGAGCCTGCCATGGGGAACCTTATCAAATGCCTTGCTGAAGTCCATGTACACCACATCCACTGCTCAACCCTCGTCAACCTGTCTCGTGACTTCCTCAAAGAACTAAATAAGATTTGTAAGGCATGACCTGCCCCTCACAAAGCCATACTAACTCCCTTTAATCACGCTCTGCTTTTCCAAATAGTCATAAATCCTATCCCCCAGAATTCTTTCTAAAACCTTGCTGACCACAGACGTAAGATTGACTGGTCTGTAATTTCCAGGGATTTCCCTATTCCCTTTCTAGAAAAGAGGAACAACATTTGCCTCCTTCCAATCTTCCGGCACGACTCCCGTGGAGAGTGAGGAAGCAAAGATCTTCACCAGCGGCTTAGAAACCTCCTTTCTCACTTCCTGGAGCAACCTAGGATAAATCTGGTCTGGCCCTGGGGACTTATCAATCTTAATGTTTGTCAAAATTTCCAGCACATCAACTTCCTCAATCTTGATCTGTTCAAGCCTGTTTTCCTCCTCCTCAAAGTTCTCATTCACAACAAGGTCCCTTTCCTTACTGTAACCGGAAGCAAAAAAACTCATTTAGGGCTTCCCCTATCTGCTCAGATTCCACGCACAAGTTCCCTACGCTATCCCTGATCGGCCCTACCTTCTCCCTGATCATTCTCTTATTCCTCACGTATGAGTAAAATGCCTTTGGGTTCTCCCTAATCCTTCCTGCCAAGCCTTTTTCGTGCCCCCTCCTGGCCCTCCTCAGCCCACTTTTGAGCTCCTTCCGAGCAAGGCCATAATCCTCTAAAGCTGTGCTAGACCCTTGCTTCCTCCACTTTACGTACGCTGCCTTTTTCTTTTTGACAAGAAGCACCACTGTACGCGTCATCCAAGGCTCCTTAATCTTACCCCTTCTTACCTGTCTCAGAGGAACAAATTTATACATCACTCGCAACAACTGCTCCTTAAACAGCCTCCACATGTCTGCTGTGCCCTTTTTGTGGAACAATTGCTCCCAATCTGTACTTCCCAACTCCAGTCTGATAGCGTCATAGTTTCCTTTACTCCAGTTAAATATCTTCCCCTGGTAACTGCTGCTTTCCCTTTCCATGGCTATGGTAAATGTGAGACTCTTGCAGCCCAATGGTATCAACGTGGACTTCACAAGCTTCAAAATCTCCCCTCCCCCCACTGCATCACAAAACCAGCCCAGCTCGTCCTCTCGCCACACTGCATCCCAAAACCAGCTCAGCCTGTCTCTGCCTCCCTAACCTGTTCTTCCTCTCAACCATCCCTTCCTCCCACCCCAAGCCGCACCTCCATTTCCTACCTACTAACCTCATCCCACCTCCTTGACCTGTCCGTCTTCCCTGGACTGACCTATCCCCTCACTACCTCCCCACCTATACTCTCCTCTCCACCTATCTACTTTTCCCTCCATCTTCGGTCCACCTCCCCCTCCCTCCCTATTTATTCCAGAACCCTCACCCCGTCCCCCTCTCTGATGAAGGGTCTAGGCCCGAAACGTCAGCTTTTGTGCTCCTGAGATGCTGCTTGGCCTGCTGTGTTCATCCAGCTTCACACTTTATTATCTTGGATTTATCTGCAGTTCCCATTATCTCTGATAGCATTTAAAGGAGTAAGATTTCCCCAAAGATCAAAGAGATACAGCCTCTCCACCCTCAGCAAACTGAATCCACTCCACACGGAACTTTCCCAGGCGTCAGAAAGGGGAAAGTGGGCAGTGTGTCCTTTCACTCCCCGGTTACAGGATCCTTACCACAGCTACTGTTGCCTGTGCAAATGTAAAACGGGAAAGGTGACAAATCATGGCTGACACGGGAAATTAGGGATAGTATTAGACCCAAGGAAGAGGCAAACAAATTGGCCTGAGAAGCAACAGACCCGATGGGTGATTGCTTCATGATTGATTCAGGAAAAGAAAGTAACGTTCAAGTGTAAGTTTGAGGGAAACATTAAAAAAAATCAGAAAATTGTTTTCAGACAGAATGGGAACTGCAGATCATGGAGAATCCAAGATAACAAAGTGTGAAGCTGGATGAACACAGCAGGCCAAGCAGCATCTCAGAAGCACAAGAGCTGACGTTGAAAATGGTTTTGTTGGGATCTGTAGAGAAGGCCATTGGTGAAGATAAATTTAGTTCTCTCACAGTCAGAAACTAGAATTTATAATGGGGAGCAAAGAACTGGCTAAGGAACTAAATACACACTTTAGTTCTGCCCTCACAAAGGAGAGCACACATAACATTCCAGAACAAAGGGTTTCTTGAGAGGGAAGAAATGAAGGAAATTAGGATTAGTCAAGAAATGGTGTTGGGGAAATTTATGGGATTGAAAGATGATAAATCTGTCGGGTCTGATAATCTCCATCCCAGAGAATTTAAGGAAGTGGCCTTGTAAATATTGGGTGCATTGTTGGTCATCTTCCAAGGTTCTACAGATTCTGAACAATTGGTGGGTAGCTGATGTAACCTCACATTTTGAAAAGGGAAGCAGAAAATTATAGACCCTGATGGCATGACTGGGGAGAATATTAGATTCCATTATAAACAATTTAATAGCAGAACACTTTGAAAAATGAGTCAACATGGATTTACAAAAGATTGACAAATCGACTGGAATTCTTCATAGATGTAACTTATAGAGTTGATAAGGAGGAGTCAGTAGATGTGCTTTATTTGGATGCCCAGAAGGCTTTTGAGAAATCACATAAGAGAGATTAATGTGTAAAACGAAAGGACATGAACTTGGAGCATTGTATATTGAGCTGGAGAGCAAACTGATTAGAAAACAGGAAACAAACACATGAAAGGAGGCTTCACTGAAAGACTTTGAACAGTTCGCAGCTAAATTATAATGCAAAATTGCCGAAGTAAGAACCTGAGACACAGGCAAACTGGAATGGGGTATATACAGTCAATCTGTGAAACACATTGTTTTGAGTTCGGTCTAGGTGGTATAAGTTTTTGTTCATGTGTCACTGGCACCAGAACTGGGGTAAAAGGGGGCTGATCTCGTCGGACAGGCTTCACTTGAACCATGCTAGGATCAGTGTCCTGGTGAATTGAACAACAAAAGCTGTCGAGAGGTCTGTAAACTAATTCGAAGGGGGAAGCATTCAGGTGAAAGAGCCTTGAGACCAACAAAGCAAAAGGATACAGCAGCATTATAAGGCAGGTACTTGTATAACAGTACCTAGAGTGGGACAGGAACAGAGGATAAACACTCGGAAAAAGCAGGAGTGAATAGGATCACCATGGGAAATAGTTTTAAAAGGGCTAAGTTAATGACACTTTACTTGAATGCACAGAGCATTCAGAACAAAATAAATTAAATAATGGCTCAATTACAGTACATTTGTGAAGAAGAGTCTGATTCAGCACAAAATGTTCATTCTGTTTCTCTCTCTACAGGTACTGCCAGACCTGCTGAGATTTGCCAGCATTCTCTATTTTTGTTTCAGGTTTCTATCAGCTGCAATATTTTGCCTTTCATAGAAGAGGAAGCCATGGAAGTATTACCAAGGGATATTCAGTCAGTATTTGGTAAGGTCCCACACATAAGGATATTTAATAAGAGCCACATGGTCTTGAACTGAATATTATTGAAATGTGAAAAACTAGTAAAACTTCGGAACCGTGGGATTCAAGAGCCCATACCCAGAAATCACTAAAAGCTAACATTTAAGTTCTCTGGGTAATAGGGAAGGCAAATGGAGAGTTGGCCTTTATTTCCAAAGGAAGTGGGTAATAAAATTAGAAAGGGTTTGCTAAAACTGTGCAAAACATAAGTCAGAACATAACTGGAATACTGTGAACAGTTTGGTCCCTTATCTGAAGATGCCCTAACATTTGTGGCTGTCTACAGAAGGATCACTGGACTTATACCTGGTATGGAGGGAATGTCCTATGAGGAGAGATTAAGTTGATTGGGTTTGTATTCATCAATATGTTGAAGAACGAGAGGAAACCTCAGTAAAAACCTTTTATGTTTCACAGGACTTGACAGATAGATGCAAAGAAATTGTTTCCACTGTGAGGGAGTCTGGGAGCAGAGGACAGCATTTCAGAATAAGGGGACGCACACTTAAGGCAGAGCTAAGAAGGAATTTGTTCACTGTGAGGGGAAATCTATACAACACAGTGCTGTTGAGGCTGGGTCATTCAGCATGTTTAAGTTTGAGAAAGGCAAATTTTTTAAATCAGAAACTACATCAAGGGATATAGAGGAGAAACAGGAAAGTCAGTTGTGGTTTATCAGATCAGCCTTGGTGTCATTGAAAGGCAAGCAGACTCAATGGGCTGAATGGAGTGATTCTGCTCCTATGACTTCTGTTATGGTTCAAGCGAGGCACTTAGCAGGGTATTGGATGATTATTTGAATGGAAACAATGTGCAGGATGAAGGGGAAAAGGGAAGTGATTTGCACGAAGTGAGGGAGTCAGTAAATCATCGACCTGTATAAGAAGGAAACAGACCATTCAATCCAACAGGCCTTAGCTGACCTGATCATAAACTGATCAAGTCCAATTTGCCAACATTTAACCATATCCCTCAAAACCCTTCCTACTCATGTACCATCCAGGTGCCTTTTAAATGCTGTAATTGTACCAACCTCTATCATCTCCTCTGGCCATTCATTCCGGACACACACCATCCTTTGTGTGAAAATCTTGCCTGACAGGTCACTTTTAAATCTTTCCGCGCTCATGTTAAATGTATGTCCTCCAGTTTTGGACTCCCTAAACCTGGAAAAAAGACACGATGTTCAACCTATCTTTGACCATCAGGATTTTATAAACCTATATAAGGTCACCCCTCAGCTTCTGACAATCCAGGGAAAATAGCCCCCAGCTGTTTAGCCTCTCCGTGCAGATTCATCCCTCTAATCCCAGCAACGTCCTTCTCAATTTTTTTCTGAACACTTTCAAGTTTAACATCTTTCTTCTCACAAGGAGACTAAAACTGAATGCAGTATTCTAAAAGTGGACTAATTCTTATTCTCAATACAATGATCAATGAAGGAAGCTTTCCAAATGCCTTCTTCAACTACCCTGCCTACCTGCAACTTCACTGTAAAGGAATTGCACATCTGCACTCTAAGGTCTTTTTGCTCAGCAACATTCCACAGAGTCCTCCCATTAATTGTACAAGTCCTTCCCTCATTTCCTTCAGCAGAATGCAAAACCTCATATTTATCTAAATTAAACTCCATCTGCCACTCCTCAGCCCATTGGCCCATCAGATCAAGATCCCACTGTACTCAGATAGCCTTCTTCACTATCCATGACACCATCAATTCTGCTGTCATCTGCAAACTTACTGAGAATATGTCCTCCATTTGTATAAATGACAAAAAGCATTGGAACCAGCACTGATCCTTGCAGCACATCATTGGTCACAGAAGGCCAGTCCAAAAAATACTAACTCCCTCTGTCAACTACTGTTGAGCCAATTTGATATGCAGTTTGCTTGGTCCCCCTGCATCCCATGTGATCTAAACTTGCGAATGAGTCGACTATTCCCAAACTTGTTGACCCCTTGCTGAAGTCCATGTAGACATTATCTATCGCTCGGCCTTGATCAACCTTGTCCGTCACTTCTTCAGAAGCTCATTGAAGTTCATTGAATTCATATAGTGTGAAAACAGGCCCTACAGACCAACAAGTCCACATTGACATTCGGAGCATCCCACCCAGACATATCCCCATAATGTATGCATCCCCGAACTGGCAATTTAGCATGGCCAATTCACCATGCTGACAATCCTTAACCGGTCATTGCATTTCCAAATACATATAATTCCTGCACCACAATTCTCTCCAACAAATTGCCAAATACTGACATCAGGCTCACCAATCTCGGTTCCCTAGCTTTTCCTTACGGCAGCAAACCAACCTTAATTCTTCCAACACAGCACCTTTGGCTCTCAAATGGTACAAATGGAAGAAAGGCTGAGGGACTTGAGGCTGTTTTTGTTAGAGAGAAGAATGTTGAGAGGTGACTTAATTGAGACATATAAAATAATCAGAGGCTTAGGTAGGGTGGATAGAGAGAGCCTTTTTCCTAGGATGGTGACGGCAAGCACGAGGGGGCATAGCTTTAAATTGAGGGGTGAAAGATATAGCAAAGATGTCAAAGGTAGTTTCTTTACTCAGGGAGTAGTAAGGGAATGGAACGCTTTGCCTGCAATGGTAGTAGATTCGCCAACTTTAGGTACATTTAAGTCGTCATTAGATAAGCATATGGACGTACATGGAATAGTGTAGGTTAGATGGGCTTCAGATTGGTATGACAGGTCGGCACAACATCGAGGACCAAAGGCCCTGTACTGTGCTTTAATGTTCTATGTTCTATGTAAATATCTCAGCAAGAGACGCAGCAACCTCTTCCCTAGCTTTCCACAAATTTTAGGGATAGACCTGATAAGATTCTGGGGATTCATCCAACTTTATGCATTTTAAGACATCCAGCACCTCTTTGTCCATAGTACGGACACTTGAAGGTATCACTATTTATTGACCCATGCCCTCCATATTCCATATCCTTCTCTACAGTCAATACTGACGGAAAATACTTGTTTAGGATCTCATTCATCCCTGTGGTTAAAGTTTAAGTGTTCAGAGAGCCAGTACTGAAACGGTAGGCTCAATGTCTTCCTTCTTGATCAGAACATTTCTGTGATTGTGGGAACCGCGAAATTACACTTTGTGCAGCAAATATTGCTTCAACGTTTCTGTTTCCTGGGCTCAGTTTGAAGCTGTTGTTGAGAAAAGGCAACCCCCATCTCAGCCAAATGTTCCAAATTACTTTTCCTACAGGCATTCACTCTCGTTGGTGTGTAGATGGTGAAATCTTCACTTTGTTCCCTATCATTGCCTGTCCATTAAACAGCTGGGAAATGGTGGGAGCACAGTGTGATACTACAGTCTTAGTGAGTGTGAGGGGACAGCTTGCCTCAGTTGGTCACTCTCTCACATCGTTTTGACAGCCATAGCTTCCTGACCTATTTCAGGAGCTTGGTTTAAAGCTGACATTGTGGTGGACTGGGTGGGTGCCACAGTGCAGTTTCAGTCATAATACATTGTGTCTGTGAGGCTGGTACAAGACAGATGGGTGTGGCACCATGGCAGCAGATCACCTGGTAGGAGTGGCTAAATCAGCAGCAACAGAGAGAAGATTGCACTCTGCCGTTTTTTCCATCACATTTTGCATACAGTGCTCATTCGTCCAATTTGAATATTTAAAAATTGCAAAGCGCAACTTGAAAAAGAACAGAAAATACTGTCAGTGTCCTGACCATTGACATGATTCCTTCAACTAACACCATCACACAAAACATGAACAGTCATTAAACACCTTCATTTTTGGGAATATCCCTGTATGGAACAGACCCAGAGTTTAGGGCTGAAACAGATACAGAACCTCGATCTGATTCACAGTTCGTGAAATCCTGGAGATGTTTTAATGGATCAAATTAAATACTATTGATTGCAGAGAATTGATATGAGTGCCCATATGGCCCCATTGGCAAAACTCATTCTGAATCACAAAACTGTAAATGCAGCAATTTTGTCAAATCATTTGACTGCCTTTCTTTACTCAGACAGCGGTAAGGGCATGGAACGCCCTGCCTGCCAATGTAGTTAACTCAGCCACATTAGGGGGATTTAAACAGTCCTTGGATAAGCATATGGATAATGATGTGATAGTGTAGGGGGGGGTGCTTAGATTAGTTCACAGGTTGGCGCAATATCGAGGGCTGAAGGGCCTGTTCTGTGCTGTATTGTTCCATGTTCTATGTTCTATGTTCTAAATCTGCCCCACCAAGACCCAGTGAGTACACAGACTCTTCCAAATTACCCCAAATACAAACCCTCATATGCAGCTGGTCCCTCAATCCCATTTTCCCATTCAATGAATGACAGAAAAGGATGGGAGGAACATTCTATTGCCTCAGAGATAGAAAGAACTGCCAATGCTGGAGTCAGAGATGACTCAATTTCCTTATGAAGGGTCGAGGCCCGAAACGTCAGCTTTTGTGCTCCTGAGATGCTGCATGGCCTGCTATGTTCATCCAGCTTCACACTTTATTATCCATTTCCTGTTCTGTGTTCTCAGCCTGTGGAGCTCTGTGTCAGCTGCACCAAGCAATCTCCAGACAGGCATAAATTCTCAGATAACAAGGTGTAAAGCTGGATAAACGCAGCAGGCCAAGCAGCATCAGAGGAGCAGGAAGGCTGACGTTTTGGGCTTAGACGTTTCATAGAAAATTGTTTTTGACTGGTGCGAATGCAATGGGTGAAGTTCCAGAAAGGAGCAGTCACTTTGTGTTTTTTTAACAGCCCCACCTCATAGTTGCAGAGAAGTGGAGGAGCAGATTGGGAGGCAGCTACTGAAAAGGTGCAAAAGTCACAGGGTTTTAGTCAAGGATGACTTCAACTTTCCAAATATTGATTGGAAACCTTTTAGTTGTAATAGTTTAGATGGAGCGGATTTTGCTCAGTGCATTCAAGAACGATTCCTGACACAGTATGTAGATAGACCAACATGAGGAGAGGCCACTTTGGATTTGGTGCTTGGCAATGAACTGGCCAAGTGTTAGACCTGTTGGTAGGACAGCATTTTGGCGGTAGCAATCTTCACTCTGTTACTTTTACAATAGCCATGGAAAAGGAAAGGTACATATAGCAGGGTAAGGTTAATAATTGGGGAAATGGTAATTACAGTTCTGTCAGGCAAGAACTGGGTTATATAAAATGGGAGCAGATGCTGTCAGGGAAGAGCACTATAGAAATGTGGAGATTGCTTAAGGAATGCATACTGTGTGTGCTTGATATGCTTGTTCCTAGCAGGCAGGGATTATGCAGTTGAAGGAGGGAGCCTTGCTTCTCAAGAGAGATCGAATGACTGGTTAAGAGGAAGAAGATGCTTACATAAAGTTAAGGAAACAAGGAACGGAAAAGGCTCTAGAGGGACACAAGTTATCCAAGAAGGAGCTAAAGAAAGAGCTTAGGAGAGCATTAATAGGGCATGAGAAACCTTGGCAGATAGGATCAAGGAAAACTCCAAGGCTTTTTATATGTACTTGAGGAATGAGGGAATGACCAGAGAAAGGGTAGGGCCAGTCACAGATTGTAAAGGGAATTTGTGCACGGAGCCGAAAGAAATAGGATATGTCCTTAATGAATAGTTTTCTTCGGTATTCACGACTGAGAGGGACGTGATTGTAGAGGAGGACAGTGTGAAACAGGCTGGCAGGCTAGAGAAGGTTGATGTTAGTAAGGAAGATGTGCTCCAAATTTTGAGGAAGTTGAAGACAGATAAGTCCCCCGGGCCTGATGGGATGTATCCAAGGATTCTATGAGATGCGAGGGAAGAGATCGCAGAGCCTCTGGCGACGATCTTTTCATCCTCACTTTTCATGGGTATAATGCTGGAAGATTGGAGAGAGGCAAATGTCATTCCCTTGTTCAAAAAAGGGAATAGGGATCACCCCGGAAATTACAGGACAGTTAGTCTTATGTCTGTGGTGGGCTAATTATTTGAAAGGGCTCTGAGAGATAGGATTTATGATCATTTCAATAGACACAGTTTGATTTGTAATGGTCAGCATGAATTTGTGAGGGGTAGATCATGCCTCACAAACCTTAAGGAATTCTTTGAAGATGTGGCCAAACACGTGGATGAAGGTCAAGCAGTGGATGCGGGACATGGATTTAAGTAAGATGTTTGATAAGGTTCCCCTTCTTAGGCTCATGCAGAATGTAAGGAGGCATGGGATAGGCGGAAATGTGGCAGATTGGATTCAGAATTGGCTAACCCTTAAAGACAAGGGGTGGTAGTGGATGGAAAATATTCAACATGTTGCTCAGCTACGAGTTGTGTACCACAAGGATCTGTCCTGGACCCTCTTCCATTTGTGATTTTTGTAAGTGATTTGGGTGAAGGAGTGGAAGGGTGGATTAGCAAGTTCGCAGACGATACAAAGGTGGGTAACTTTGTGGACAGTGTGGTGGACTGTTCTGTTTACAAAGGGACATTGATGGGATGCAGAGATGGGCTGAGAAGTGGCAGATGGAGTTTAACCCTGAAAAGTGTGAGGTGATTCATTTTGGAAGGACAAACTTGAAAGCAGAATGTAGGGTGAACGGAAAGATTCTTGGTAGTGTGGAGGAGCAGAGGGATCTTGTGGTTCATGTTCACAGTCCCCTGAAAGCTGCCACTCAGGTGGATAGAGTTATTGAGAAGGTATATAGCTTTCATTCATCGAGGAATCAAGTTCAAGAGACGTGAAGTTATGCTCCAGCTATCCAAAAGCCTGGTTCAGCCACATCTGGATTATTGTGTCCAGTTCTGGTTGACTTTTTACAGGAAAGATGTGGACGTGTTGGAAAAGGTGCAGAGGAGATTTACCAGGATGTTGCCTGGAATGGAGGGAGGGTCTTATGAGGAAAGGTTGAGAGAGCTCAGGCTTTTCTCTTTAGAACAATGAAGGATGAGAGTTTACTTGATAGAGGTGGACAAAATGATCAGAGGTATAGATAGTGTTGACAGCAAGAGACTTTTTCCTTGGGTGCAGGTAGCTATTATGAGGGGCATAGTTTTAAAGTGAGCGGAGGTTGATACCGGGGAGACGTCAGAGGTAGGCTCTTCACTCAGAGAGTGGTAGGGGCTTGAAATGCATTGCTGCAGAGGGTAGTGGAGTCGGCCTCATCAGGAGCTATTTAGCGGCTGTTAGAAAGGCATATGGATAATCTTCGAAGGTCGGGGTGGAGGTCAGATCGACATTAGGATTAGGGTAAAAGTCTGGCACAACATCATGGGCTGAAGGGCCTGTCCTGTGCTGTACTGTTCTATGAGTTTTATATGTTCTATCACCCTATTTTTGCCATCTCAGATGCTGCCAGACCTGCTGATCTTATCCAGCAACTTTGCTTTCGTCGTTGATGTTGTTGTGACTGTGGTCGCTGGGTCTATTTTCGGGTATCCTCCATTTTAACCTATCCCGTTTCTCCATCATTGCCTGCTCTTTCAGACTCTGCTTCGGATCTCACCATTTGATCATGTTTCTGAAACAGAGTTGCACAAGATTGGAAACAGTAACTTTGTTTCTCTCTCCATAGATTCTGTGGAATCTGCTGAGTTTCTTCAGCAATTTTTTGTTTTTTAATCATGTTTCAGCATTTTTGATTCAAAGTATCTTTCCTTGGTTGGTGATAAAATTTGATCATTCCCTCACTTGTGCAAAGATTTGACATCATTTTACTCAGTACCTGCTGCTAAAGAAATGGCAGTTGTTGTTGTAAATATGATGGGTGTTGACCCAGTGTGTTTGAATAAGTGTTTTCACCATTTACAGGATTGTAACAAATGTGTGAATTCTCAATGTTTAAGTCTCTGATTGTGAGAAACTTGCACTGAATAAATAATTAACGTCACCCCTGAAATAAACCTCTCTGAGTCACATTGAGAAAATCCAGCCAGTTATACCCTTCCTCAGAAGAGAGCAGCCATTGGTTTATTCTCACTGCTTCCTCTTTACAGACACTTAAACTTCTTTAACTCCTGAGAAATGGAACATTGAAGAAGCTGCAGTTGGCTGGCACACTTTGTGTTTCCATCTATTAACTGGACGGACAATAAACCGTGTGGATAAACAGGGTGGTTGCTCTGGTGAAATGATCAGTGGAACTCTATTTGCTGTGACCCTGTCCCTCTGTGTTGCTTTGGGTAAGTGTTTGTTTTGGAGAAGTTTAACTTGTTATAAAAGACCTTTCCAAGGTTTGTGCTGCTGTTGAGTTTATGTGAATACTATACGTTTGAACATTGAGAACTGGAGGGCAGTGTCACAGGGAGAATTTATTACCGTCTGGAGATAGTTTGGTGCAGCTGACGCTGAGCTCCACAGCTGGGAACACAGAGCAGAAAACATAGTGTGCCTCCATTCATTTTCTGTCATTCGCTGAATGGGAGAATGGGATTGAGGAGCAGGTTGCACATTAAAATGTGTATTCGGGGTGGATTGGATGAGTCTGTGTGTTGACTGGGTCTCGTTGGGGTGGATTTGAAGGACAGCCAACTGTTTTTATGAAATTGGTGATTTTACAGCTTGATGATTCAGAATGCATTTCACCAAATGGAGCCATGCTGACACTCACAACAATTCTCTACAATCAATAGTATTTAATTTGTTCCATTAAAACATCTCCAGGACTTCACAAACTGTGAATCAGTTTGAAGTTCTGTATCTGTGACAGCTCCAAACCCTGGGATTGGTCCAAACTGGGAACATTTCAAAAGGTACATTTGCTGAAAGTCAGATTGTGTTTTATGTGAAGGTGTTAATTGAAGGAAGGATTTTAATGGTCAGGAGACCTTTTTTGTTCAAACTCTGTTTTGTGATCTTTAAATCTTCGAACTAGGCCACTGATCACCCCATGAAAATCTGATGGCAACAACGGCAGAGTGCAATCTTCTCTCTGTTGCTGCTGCTTGCACTCACTCCTGCCAGGTGATCTGCTGCCACAGTGACACACTCGTCTGTATGGAACAGCCTCACGCGCTCACTGTATCTTGTCTGTAACTGCTGTGTGACATTTGCCCATTCCATTGGAAGGTCAGCTTTGAGGCAAGCTCCTGGAAGCTGTGGCGGCCAACTGAGGCAAGCTTCCCCCATAGAATCACGGAGACAGTAGTGTCCCCCATTGCTCCCACCATTTCCCAGCTGTTTAATGGACAGACTATAATGTGTAACAAACTGAGGATTTCATCATCTGCAGACCAAAGATAGAGACTGCCTGCAGGAAATGTGATTTTGTCAATTCAGTTGAGATGTGGATTGTGTTTTCTGTACAACAGCTGCGAAGTGAGCCCAGAAACTGAAAGGGGAAGCAATATTTGCTGTGCAGTGTGTAATTTCACTGTTCCCAAAATCACAGAAATGTTCTGATCAAGAAGGAAGCCATTGGTCCCAGCATTTCAGTACTGGTTTTCTGAGCACTTCAACTTTAACTGCAGGAGATCAGTGAGATCCTAAACAAGTATTCTTTGTCAGTGTTGACTGTACGGAAGGATATGGGATATAGTCGGCATGGGGCAATAAGTAGTGATATCTTGAAAAGTGTCCATACTATGGAAGAGGAGGTGCTGTATGTTTTAAAATGCATAAAGTTGGATAAATCCCCAGAATCTGGTCAGGTCTACCCCTGAACATTGTGGGAAGCTAGTGAGGAGATCTCTGAGACCCTTGCTGCGTTTTTTGTACCATCGAGAGCCAAAGGTGCTGTGTCAGAAACCTCGAGGTTTGGCTAATGTGATGCCATTATTTAAGAAAAGTTGGAAGGAAAAGCTAGGGAGCTGTAGACTGCCTGACATCAGTGATAATGGGAACTGCAGATGCTGGAGATTCCAAGATAATGAAATGTGAGGCTGGATGAACACAGCAGGCCAAGCAGCTTGGCCTGCTGTGTTCATCCAGCCTCACATTTCATTATCTTGGAATCTCCAGCATCTGCAGTTCCCATTATCACTGATGTCAGGCAGTCTACAGCTCCCTAGCTTTTCCTTCCAACTTTTCTTAAATAATGGCATCACATTAGCCAAACCTCGAGGTTTCTGACACAGCACCTTTGGCTCTCGATGGTACAAAAAACGCAGCAAGGGTCTCAGAGATCTCCTCACTAGCTTCCCACAATGTTCAGGGGTAGACCTGACCAGATTCTGGGGATTTATCCAACTTTATGCATTTTAAAACATACAGCACCTCCTCTTCCATAGTATGGACACTTTTCAAGATATCACTACTTATTGCCCCATGCCGACTATATCCCATATCCTTCCGTACAGTCAACACTGACAAAGAATACTTGTTTAGGATCTCACTGATCTCCTGCTTTTGTGCTCCTGAGATGCTGCTTGGCCTGCTGTGTTCATCCAGCCTCACATTTCATTGCCTGACATCAGTGTTTGGTAAGTTGTTGGAGGGTATTATGTGGCACAGGAATTACATGCATTTGGAAATGTAATACTGATTGAGGATATTCAACATGGTTTTGTGCATGAGAAATTGTGTCTCACTAACTTGATTGAGTTTTTTGAAGAAGAGACAAAGAAGATTAATGAAGGCAGAGTGGTAGACATTGTCTACATGAACTTCAACAAGACATTAGTAAGGTTCTGCATGGTAGATCATTGGCAAGGTTAGATCTTGTTGGATGCAGGGGGACTTAGTAGATTGCACATCAAATTGGCTCATCAGGAGTACACAGTGAGTGATAGTGGAGGGTTGTTTTTCAGACAGGCAGTCTGTGGCTGGTGATGTGCTACAAGGATCAGTTGCTGGGTCCACTACTTGTTGTTACTTATATAAATCATTAGGATGTGAGCAGAGACGTATGCTTGGTAAGTACGCAGATGACAACAGAATTGATGGTATTGTGACATTGAAGAAGTTTGTCTCAGAGTACAGATCAGATCAGCTAATGGGCTGAGGAGTGTCAGATGAATTTTAATTTAGTTAAATGTGAGGTTTTGCATATTGGTAAGGCCAATCAAGGCAGCGCTTGTACAGTTAATGGGAGGGCATTGGGGAATGTTGCTGAGCAAAGGCCCCTTGGACTGCAGATGTGTAATTCCTTGAAAGTGGTCTTGCAGGTAGAGAGGGTAGTGAAGAAGGCATTAGAAGAGCTTGTCTTCATTGGTAATTGCATTGAGATGAGGCATTAATCGACTTTTAGAATATTGCGTCCAGTTCTTGTCTTCTTGCCAGAAGAAAGATGTTGTTAAACTTGAAAGCTTTCCAAAAAATAAGAGAAAGATGTTGCGAGGATAAGAGGGCTTGATCGACAGGGAGAGGCTGAACAGGGTGGGGCTATTTTCCCTGGATTGTTGGAGGCTGAGGGGTGACCTTATAGAGCTTTATAAAATCCTGAGGTGCACAGATGTGGTGAACATCCACAGTCTTCTTTCCCAGAATATGGGAGTCCAAAACTGGAGGGCAGAATTTTAACAGGAGAGAGGAAAGATTTAAAAGCGACCTAATGGGTGACATTTTAACCCAGAGGGTGGTGTGTGTCTGGGATGGGTTGCCGGAGGAGATGATGGAGGGGGGTACAATTACAGAATCGAAAAGGCACCTGGATGGGTACATGAATAGGAAGGATTTTGAGGGATCTGTCCAAATTATGGCAAATTGGACTTGATCAGTTTTGGATATCTGGTTGGCCAAGGCCAGCTGGATCGAATTGCCTGTTTCCTTGCTGCTCAGCTCTATGACTTAGTGGCTCCCTGACTGAGTGTGAATCACTTGACTTTTCCCCTTCATTCTGCACATTGTTTCTGTTTAAATAATCATCCAATACCCTACCAAGTGACTCAGTTGAACCAAAACACTATTAGACCAGAAGACAAAGGAGCAGAAACATTCCATTCAGCCCATCGAGTTGCTTGTCTTTCAATGACATCAAGGCTTCTCTGATAATCCGCAGCTTGATTTTTTTTTTGTTCTATGTCCATTGATTTACTTAATGATTAAAAATCTGCCTTTCTCAAACTTAAACATACTGAATGACCCAGCCTCAGCAGCACTGTGTTGTCCTGATTTCCCCTCACAGTGAACAAATTCCTCCTTATCTCTGCTTAAGTGTTCATCCCCTTATTCTGAGATTCTGTCCTCTGCTCCCAGACTTTCTCACACCAGAAATAATTTTTATGCATGTAACCTGTCAAATCTTGCAAAAATCTTTTACGTTTCAATACGGTTGCCTCTCATTCTTCGATATTTTGATGAGTATGAGCCCAAGAAACTTAATTTCTACCCACAAGACAATCTTTCCTTCCTGAATATCAGCCCAGTGATTGTTCTGTAGGCAGCTTCAATGACAGGACATCTTTCCTCAGATAAGCGACCCAAAACTGTTCACACTATTCTAGTTATATTCTGAATTTGTACTTTGTATCGTTTCAGCACAACTTCCAAACTTTATTGTCTATTTTCTATCCAAATAAAGGCCAACTTTCCATTTGACTTCACTATTACCAATGGAACTTGGATGTTAGTTTTTCTGTGATTCATGGACATTGACTCCTGAATCCCACTGTGCAGAAGCTTTCTGCAGTTTTTCACATTTCAACCATATTCATCTCCTCTATTCTTCCTGTCAAATTGAATGACCTCACATTTCTTCACATTATATTCCATCTGCCAAGCTTTTGCCCTCTCACTTTCCCAAGTCAATGTCCCTATGCAGACATTTTGTCACGACTTGCCTTCCCAACTATTTTTGTGTTATCCTCAAACTTGGTGAATTGTTCAATTCACTAGGACACTAATCCTAGCATGGCTCAAGTGAAGCCTGTCCCAGGAGAACAGCCCACTTTTACACCAGTCCTGTTACCAGTGACCTATGAATGAAAACTTATTCCACCTCAACCAAACTCCAAACAATGTCTTTCACTGATTGACTCTATATCCCTATTCCCGTTTGTCTGTGGCTCAGGCAGTAATCCAGAGATTCTTATCTCAGAAGTTCTGCTTTATAATTTAGCTGCAAACTGTTCAAAGTCTTTGAGTGAAACCTCCTTTCTTGTGTTTCCAATGCCATCGGCCTCGAAATGGATGGTGATGACTGGATACTGCTCCCTCATCTCCGAGTTCTTCTCCGGCCCTGAGGAGGTATCCTTGACCCTGGCACTGGTCAGGCAGCACATCCTTCGGGAATTATGCTCATGTCTGTAGAGAGCAGGATCTATCCCCCTCATTATACTGTTCCTTCCCAGAATGACATTCCTATTTCCTCTCCCCACTTGAATCACTCCCTGTCCCAATATCCCGTGGACAGTTTGCACATTCTCCCTGCAGTCCCCTCTTGCCCACACACCTTGTAAGAACCTTATAACTGCTGGATAACTGCAGGAGCTGAGGCTCCTCAGATGTAATTCCACGGAACCCATACTGACCTCACATGCAGTCACAGCGTCCTGTCCCTGATAAATGACTCGTCTTCAATTCCCTTATCCAAGATGTGTCAGCACCCTCTGCAGAAAGGTTTCCAGGGACTTTTCCACTTCCTTCATGTGACGCAATGTCTGCAGTTCAGACTCCAGCTCCTAAATCAAACTTCCTCAAGCCATAATTGGCATTAACCAGTGTTTCCCATCAGCACATCTACAGGGACAAAATGGTGGTGAAATTGAGTTAAGAGGTGTATGCTGTTAAGATTTAACTCTTTGTTTAAATATAAGATGGAGCAAAAATTATTTTCAGTGCTTCTGACTTTTTGGAGTAAATTACTCTGTTTGTGCCATCATTGGCCTGATCACTGCCCTCTGGAACTGAATCTCTCAACCTGTGCCTCTTGGAACAAAAAGAGAAAATACTGGGGTTCTGATGCAGAATCCCTGGACTCGAAGCTTCCCACGGATGCTGCCAGGCCTGCTGAGTTTCTCCAGCAATTTCTGTTTGTGTTTCAGATCTAAAACATCCACAGTCATTAGTTTTATCAAAGAATCATTGGGGTAGATTAGGGGCCAAGCGATGCAATGTTTCCATGGAGATTAGGGACACAGAATAGAAAATAGATGTTCCCGTTATGCCTTCACTACAGAAGAGGAACCTGATACTGTCACAGGAAGGGAGTGAGTGAGGCAAGATGTTGACTGTGATCCAGGAGAAAGTGCCCAAGGTCGGAGGCAGTGATATAGAGATATGACCTCAACAGTGACCCCCACAATGGGGAATGTGAAAAGAGGATCCAGAGGCAGTCATTACCATTAGGAAAAGCATCAGGTCGATCCAGTCTGGTCCATGTCCCTCAGAGAGGTGCTGCTGCATTCAGAGAGAAATCAATGTCCTTTACTTTTGCTGCTTCTTTCTACCAGATTCCCTCATTTATATTCACTGTTTCCCAGTCGCTGTGTTCATTCACTTTGTGTGAAGTGCTGGCCTCTCTTTTTCTCTTGCCTTGTGCTTCCAAGCTCCAGATTTCTGAATCTATTTGTGGGGACTGCTGCCTCATTCACTTCCTGTCAGTTTTCGTCTGTCTGCTCGGCCACAGTTCAGCACAGCTTCTAATTTCACAATTCACTTTCCATGACAGAAAACAGTTTCTTTGCCCAAAGTCACTGTATTTATTCAAAGGCATTCTGATATTCATTTAAACTTGTCTGAAAAAGGCCACTAAAAACAGGCTATCTCTGATATAATTTTAACACCATAGATAGGGCTGTGTTTCCGAAACCAGATTTTTGAGTTCAAAGCTCTAAAAATATTGCTATTCCTTGAGAGTCTGCCGTTGAAATCCTGAAAAAATCCTCTTTAATGGTATGGTGGGTCTACCTGAAGCACATAGAGGCAGCAATGCAAGCCCATAGGCACAAAGAAAATAGGAGCAGGAGAAGGCCATTTGACCGTTGTGGGCCCTCACATCTACTCCATGCTTGATTATCATCATGGCTGATCCTCCAACTCAATATCATGTACCTTCTTTCCTTCCATATCCTTAGATCCCTTCAGTCACAAGTAATGTATCCAGCACATTCTAGAAATCATGCAAAGTTTTGACCTCAATTATTTCATGAATACCACAAGTTCCCCTCTCTCTGGGTGAACACAATTCTCCTCATCTCAGTCCCAAATGGTTTACTCAGTATCCCCAAACTGTGATCCCTGGTTCTGGACTCACCTGCTATCAGGAACATCCTTTCTGCATCTAACCTGTCCAGTCATGTTCAACCTTTAGAGAATTATTTGAGACTGACCCTCAAATTCTTCTGAAGTGCAGTGAATTCAATTGGAAATGATTCAACTTCTCTTCATACTGAATATCAACAACCAAGGGGTCAGTCTGGTAAATCTTTGCTGCACTCCCCATGCAGCAAAAACATCCTTCCTCAGATATAGAGACAAAAATTCCTCACAATATTTCATGTGTGGTCTCTCTAAGACTCTGTATAACTGCAGTAACACATCCCTGCTCCTGTACTCATCCTCTCACTGTGAAGTCCAACACAGTATTGTCCTTTTTACTGCCTGTTGCATCTGCAACATTTCTTTTCAGTGACTGGTGTGCAAAGACACCCAGGTCTCATTGTACCTCCACCACACCCCAACTATCATCCTTCAAATAATAATCTACCTGCTTAGTCTTGTATCAAAGTGGATAAACTCACATTTAACCACATTATCCTACATCTGCCATGCATTTGGCCACTCACTCAACTTGTCCAATTCACACCGAAGCATTATTGCATCCTTCACGTAAATTACCCTCCCATGCACCTTTATGTCACTTGCAAACTTGTAGAAATTATGTTTAGTTCCCTCATCATATATATTGTGAATAGCGACATCTAGCATTGAGGTATCCCATTAGTCACTGGCGATCAATCAGAAAAAGACCCATTTATCCCTGCTCTTTATTTTCTGTTTACTAGCCAGCTCTCTCTCCATCTCAATATTCAATACGCCGAGCCAATGTTCTTTAATTTTACATGTTAATCTCCCCTGTGATTTTCTCAAAAGCCTTCTAAATGTCCAAATAAACCACATCCACTGTCTCCCCTTCATCAGTTCTACAAGTAACATGCGTGAAGAGTTCCAGTCAATTTGTGATGCTTTTGTAAATCCCTGCAGCCTCAGTTTTCAAAGTACTCTGTTATTAAACCTTTTATGAAGGAATCTAACATTTTCCCCAATAGTGCCATCAGGTTGAGTGGTCTATAATTCCCTGTCTCCTGTTTTAAACAGTGGGGTTACATTAGCTACCCACAAACTGTTCAGTATCCGTAGGACCTTGGAAAATGACTAACAATGCATCCATTATTTCCAGGCCCACTTCCTTAAGTGCTCTGGAATGGAGATTATCAGAGCCTGCAGATTTATTAGCTTTCAATCTCATAAATTTCCCCAACTATACTTATTGACTAATCATGATTTCCATTAGTTCCTCCTTCTCAATGAACCCTTTGTTCCCCAAGATTTCTGAAATGTTACTTGTATCCTCCTTTGTGAGCCAAAAACAAAGTTTGCACTTAGTTCCTTCGCCAGTTCTTTGCTCCCCATTAGGAATTCTAGTTTCTGACTGTAAGGCAACAACATTTATCTTCATCAATCCTCTTCTCTTTAGATCCCAACAGAAAAAAACATTCTGCTCAGATTTTATGTTCCCCTCAAACATACGCTGATCTATTATTTTCTTTCCCTTAATCATTCCTTTAATCCTCCCATTAATCCCTTAATCTTTGCAATAATTAATCTCTCCTCTGTTCTGTTATTTTGTTCAGCCAGTTTGTTTGCCTCTTCCTTGGATCTTGTACTGTCTCCAATTTCCCGTGGAAGCCATGGTTTGGTCACCTTTCCAATTTTACTTTTGTGCAGGTGGCAGTAGCTATGGTGAGGATCTCTGTACACCCCCTGTTGTTAGTCACTAACAGTCCCCATTAACAACTATTCACCCTCCCAAACTGATCGTTCACAACTCCTTTGTCTGACCAACTGTCTTTCTCTCTCTTTGGGCTATAACCTATCTTTTACTCCCTTCCTCACCCACCTCGCTATTTCCTGCAGATAAACTGACATTTTTCCAGCCACCATCAGCCCCAAGGAAGGGTGACTAGACCCAAAATGTTAAGTCTGTTTTCTCCTCCACAGATGCTGCCAGACCTGCTGAGCTTTTCCAGCAACTTTGTTTTTGTTCCTGTATCCAGGGAATAGAACATAGAACATAGAAATGCAGCACAGTACAGGCCCTTCGTCCCACGATGTTGTGCCATGGAATAATTCTAATCCCAAAATAAAATAACCTAACCTACATTCCCCTCAATTCACTGCTGTCCATGTGCATGTCCAGCAGTCACTTAAATGTCACTAATGACTCCTTTTTTTAATCAACTTCCTCAATCTTGATCTGTTCAAGCCTGTTTTCCTGCTCCTCAAAGTTCTCATTCACAACAAGGTCCCTTTCGTTAGTGAAAACCTAAGCAAAAAACTCATTTAGGGCTTCCCCTATCTGCTCAGACTCCACGCACAAGTTCCCTATGCTATCCCTGATCGGCCCTACCTTCTCCCTGATCATTCTCTTATTCCTCACGTATGAGTAAAGTGCCTTTGGGTTCTCCCTAATCCTTCCTGCCAAGCCTTTGTCCTGTACCCTCCTGGCCCTCCTCAGTCCACTTTTGAGCTCCTTCCGAGCAAGCCTGTAATCCTCGAAAGCTGTGCTAGACCCTTGCTTCCTCCAGTTTACGTACACTGCCTTTTTCTTTTTGACAAGAAGCACCTCTGTACCCGTCATCCAAGGCTCCTTAATCTTACCCCTTCTTACCTGTCTCAGAGGAACAAATTTATACATCACTCGCAACAACTGCTCCTTAAACAGCCTCCACATGTCTGCTGTGCCCTTTCTGTGGAACAATTGCTCCCAATCTGTACTTCCCAACTCCTGTCTGATAGCGTCATAGTTTCGTTTACCCCAGTTAAATATCTTCCCCTGGTAACTGCTGCTTTCCCTTTCCATGGCTATGGTAAATGTGAGGCTGTTGTGTTCACTGTCGCCAAAGTGTTCTCCGACCACGAGATCTGACACCTGTCCTGGCACATTGCTGAGCACCAAATCCAAAATGGCCTCCCCCCTCATCGGCCTTTCCACATACTGAGTAAGGAATCCCTCCTGAACACACCTGACAAAAACAGCTCCATCCAAACCATCTGCACTAAGGAGGTTCCAATCTATACTGGGAAAGTTGAAGTCACCCATAACAACGTTTGCACTTTTCAGCAATCTGCTGGCCTATGAGTTCTTCAATCTCCCGACTGCTATTTTGGGGTCTGTAGAAAACCCCCAGTGATGTGACTGCTCCCTTGCTGTTCCTAACTTCCACCCACACTGACTCAGTCGACAAACCTTCCTCGGCAGCCTCAGCCCATACCACCTCAGTAGATGAGTCCTGATCAAAAGTTCTTTCAGCTGCCGTTATACTATCCTTGGACCAACAAAGCCACACCTCCCCCTCCTTTACCACCTTCCCTGGCCTTAATGAAAGATCTAAACCCTGGAACCTGCAACATCCAATCCTGACCTGCTCTATCCATGTCTCCGAAATGGCCACAACATTGAAGTCCCAGGTCCCTATCCAAGCTGCAAGCTCACCTCCCTTATCACCTACCTGGAGGGAGAAACTCCCCATTACCCCCCAGACTGCCCCCGGTACCCTAGCCTGCGGAGCGGCTTCAGTTTGCTGAGGCTGTAGAAGCTGTATCTCTGTTAGTCTTTGACGATATCTTCCCCCTTAAAATACAGCCTGGCTTCCTCTTCTAATGCAGCAGCCTCTTCTCAGTTCCAATCGTCACATTTGCTGTGTGTCGTGAGGAAGCCTCTCCCATGATGAATAGTCCAGGGAAGAGAATTGCAGTGTGTGGAAAGTTAACTTGTGTCAGGCAGCGGTTGGACAGCGTGAGCTCAACATGTCCCTGTTACAACAACATCTGTGTTGCTGTTCTCAGCACACAGTGACTGAGAGCCAGGATACCAAGCACCATCAAACGATCACAGCTGGCACTGGCAATTTGTCCCCTCTTTGTACAGGACTCAGGCTGCTGGCAGGGAGACTTTAAACCCTGGCGGGAGCTTAGAACATTCAGACAACATTCAGACTCCACGCACAAGTTCCCTATGCTATCCCTGATCGGCCCTACCTTCTCCCTGATCATTCTCTTATTCCTCACGTATGAGTAAAATGCCTTTGGGTTCTCCCTAATCCTTCCTGCCAAGCCTTTGTCCTGTACCCTCCTGGCCCTCCTCAGTCCACTTTTGAGCTCCTTCCGAGCAAGCCTGTAATCCTTGATTTTGTTTATTGATTTTGTTTTTATTTTGAAGGTGCAAATGCCCCAGTCCTTTTCCAGTCTCCGACCCTGCAATGTGTCACAGAGGGTCACACTGCCCGACTGCAGTGCACCATGAGTAACGCAGCAGTAACGCACGTCAATGTTCACTGGTACCAAGGACGACCAGGACTTCGGGCGAAGAGGATTTTGACACATGACCAATGGAATCGGGTGTACAGGTATTCAGGACTCGGTGACCGATTCCAGCCTTCCAAAGACCCCTCCAGTAATAGCTTCATTCTGACCATCACAAACGTGCAGCCCAGTGACACTGGGGTCTATTATTGCTCAGTCTGGGGAAGGATTTATGGGAGAGGAAGCCTGCTCAATATCACCAGTGAGTAGAGTTTACATGACAATCACTTCGAGCGAATAGCCCTTGCCCGATGAATGAATTGAAGAGCAGTTTGTAGGTGTCACTGGCTGGGCCTGCATTTATTGCCCATCCTTAACTGCCCTTGAGAAGGTGGTGCTGAGCTGCCTTTTTGAGCCACTGCAGACACCCATTGGTTACCATTCCGGATTTTAGTTCAGGCTCCGACACGATCTATTCGGATCCTGCGAAACAATTCTTCATAAGCTATGATCGGAATTAATGGTGAAGCTTTAATTGGACTGTGAATTCCCCAAGTCCTGATATGGACAAACTTGTCTGGTAAAATTTCACATCTTTATATAATTCTGACCAATATAAGTGTTTTAATGAATTTAGACTGTGTGTTCCTCATTCATAAATAATCAGCCATTGGAATTTCATGAGCTAATTTGTAAAATTTCATTCTGATCCTCAGATGGAGTGACCAACCGATGGACCACTGTCCATTCCTCATGGCATGGTACTTTGGGCAGACTCTATTTCCTCATTAGCACTTTGTCTTTCAAGCAATAACACTCAGGGATTGATTCTGATTCCATTTCTGAGGAGGCTTTTTGGTAAAACTCTCTCAATTCCACATCCATTCATTGCATTTCTGTTTGAGTAGATTTTCTGAACGCACCAGACACATTATCTGTACCTTCATTCTTTTCTGTTGTGTTTTTGAAAATTGATTCTGATTGCAGAAACTCCAACCCAAATCAATGTCCGATAGATTCCCTGTTCTATGTGTCTAACCCCGTGAACCTGTGATCTAGTCACAACACAGTCAGAAATCATTTGTGGATATTTCTCCCATTTTTCAATCTCTGTTAATATCTCCAATGAATATTTTCCCTCCATTAATCCTGCAGAAAATCAAAGAGGACCATCTGGCAGCATCAGTGATTGACTTTTTGATAGTCTCTCTAAATCTTTATTGCTTTACCTGCTTGATTTGAGGCTGAAGGAAATGGCTTTCCTTTTGAGACTGAATTCTCAGAACCTCACATGTTCTGAATTGACTAAAACTATTTTTTCACTGATTGTCCAGCCCTTTACTTCTACAAATTGGCTCAAAGGCTGGAAGTGCTGGTGTTGTGGTGGGGGTCGGGGGTTCAAAGTAGGTTAACATTAAGGATCCCGGGGATGAAGGGCTGTCACTTGAGGAGCAGTTGATGCCTCTGGCTCTGTACTTGATGGAGTTTAGAAGGATGACGGGGAATCTGATTGAAACAGACTGAGTACTGAGTGGCCTTGATTGAGTGGTCATGGAGAGGATGTTTCCACTAATAGGAGAGACTAGGACCTGAGGGCACAGCCTTGGAGTGAAGGCATGACCATTTAGAACTGAGATGAGGAGGAATTTGATCAGTTTCAGGGAGGTGAATCTGTGGAAGACGTTGTGCAGAGACCTGCAGAGTCCAATTCAGTGAGTGTATTTGAAAGTGATGGTTGCGCTCGATGGGTAAGGATTTCAGGCAAAAAGCAGGAGAATGGGATTGAGAAACTGGTGTAAATTTATTCATCAAGTCCAAAAGGACTGCGGATGCTGGGTATCAGAAACAAAAACAGAAATTGCTGGAAAAACTCAGCAGATCTGGCAGTATCTGTGGAGAGAAATTAGAGTTAATGTTTCAGGCCCAGTCACCTTCCTCAGAATTGATTCATTCAACATCTTTCTCTTAAAGGTGTAAATGCCCCAGTCCTTCTCCAGTCACCAAGCCTGGAACGTGTCACCGAGGGTCACACTGCCCGGTTACAGTGTACCATGAGGAACGCCGCAGTGACACATACTGATGTTCACTGGCACCGGGACCAACCAAGGAAAAGCACGGAGTGGATTTTAACACATGACGTGAGGAACATCACACGGAGCCCACAATTTATGGAGCGATTCCAGTCTTCCAGAGTCTCCAACAATAACAGCTTCATTCTGACCATCAGAAACGTGCTGCCCATTGACAGTGGGGTCTATTACTGTAAAGTGTGGGGAGATATCAGTGGGAATGGAACCCAACTGACTGTAATGGGTAAGACATGTTTATCTTTAATAATCCGACAAAACAACCCCTTCTACATGGATTTATTGGACAGGAGAATGCGTTAAATTTCTTGGTTAAAGAGAAAGCCGAGAGCTTAATGTAAACATAAAATAGCTTCCTTCTCTTGTTTTACTCACAGGTAGAATAAACGGTTTCTCCTCTTGGATAGTTCCTCAATCTCAATTTTTTTCTCTTCTCTCAGTCTCTTTACTTCTCCATCTCGTTTGTTCTCAGTGTTGTATTTAACATTCTCCAGTCTCTGTCTGGTTTGGTTCTACTCACTCTTGGGATGTGGCAACCCCTGGCCGGGCTCGCAATTGTTGTTCATCTCAAATGGCCCTTGAAAGGAAATGTCTTCACCCAGAGAGTGGGGAGTTTGTGGAATGCTGTGCCACAAGAATCAGATGAGGCTAAAACATTATATGTTTTCAAGAAAGAGTTAGATTTAGTTCTGAGGGTGAAAAGGGGTGAAAGGGTTTGGTGAGAAATGGGGAACTGGAGACAGAGTTGGATGGTCAGTGGCACTGTGACTCAATGTTTAGAATGGCTACCTCCTCGTACCAGAGACCTGGGTTCAAATCCACCCTTGGGTGACTGTCTGTGTGGAGTTTGCACATTCTCCTTGTATCTCCATGGATTTCCTTCCACAGCCCACAGATGTGCATGTAAGTTGGATTGGCCATGCTAAATTGTACATAGTTTCCATGGATGTGTAGGCTTGGCAGATTAGCCATGGGAATTGCAGGGAGAGGGTAGTATGAGTCTTGGTGGGGTGCTCTTCAGAGAGCCAGCATAGACTTATTGGGTTGAATGACCTGTTTGCAGTGTAGGGATTCTATGAGTATGTTGAGTGATGATGCAGGCTGCATGGCCTGCTCCTGGTGCTACTTTCTATGTTTTGAGAAGGCGGTGGTGATGTGCCTTCATGAGTAGCTATGGTCCCCTTGGCGTTGGGACATTTGATCCAGTAACAGTGAAGGAACAATGCTGATATATTCCCATGTTCGGATGGTGAGTGCCTTTTAGGGGAACCTGAAGGAGGTGTTGCCACATGTACCTACTCTCATTGTCCTTTCAGAGATGAGAGTCTGTGGGTTCAGAAGATACTTTTGGAGGAGCCTTGATGAGTTACTGAAGGGCATCTTGTCGATGGTACACATTGTGTTCCGGTTTTGAATGTTGAATGCGTTAGGTATGGTACCAGCCAAGTGGGATGCTTAGTCCTGGATGATGTGGTACTTTTTGAATGCTGTTGGAGCTGTGCCCATCCAGGCACGTGTAGAAGGAGGCAGTTCAACCCATCTTGTCTGCACTGACTCTTCACATGATCATCATTCCCAACTGCCAATGTCCTGCTTTCTCCCCACAGCCTTGCACTTGTGAGAATACAGAATAAGATGTAGCAAAATCGAATCAGAGAGGACGTAGTCAGGGGGCATCAAAAGCTGTTTGAAACTTTCAACCTTTTCCTTCTGGTTTTCGATGAGAATGAAACTTTTCAGATGGCTGCTCAATCTCTTCCAATTACTCAGTTGTGAACATTGTGAAATTACCTTCTCAATAGTTTATTCTGTGACAGGATCCTGCACAGAATGAATCAAAGCAGCAAATTGGAAAGCATTCAGCTGGTGGATATTTTTCAAATCATTTCCTCTCAAATCACAAACATCAATAACCACACAGGACGCTTCATTTGATCTTCTACAAATCATCAGCTAACCTGAAGGAGATTTTATAAAATGCTACAATTCAAGTTAACCTATTTTTCCTCTTTGAAATGAACAGATCCATTGGCTGATCCAGTCCTCATTCAGTATCCAGTGGCCAGCAAGGTACCAGAGGGTGAAACTGTCGAGTTCCAGTGTGTCATGTACCATGCCAGTGTGAATGACACTGATGTCCACTGGCACTACAAGCGACCTGGCAGCAACAGGGAGTGGGTGATAAGCCAGTTTGTGAATGGCACCTTCACCAAGGCCCAGGGTTTCCATGATCATGTTCATGTTTCCAGGAATGTCAGCAGGAACAGTTACATTCTGCGCCTTGTGAATGTGACTCTCAATGATAGTGCTGTGTACCGCTGCAGTGTGTGGAGCTACATCGATGGAGCAGGGAGCCAGCTCAATGTAACTGGTAAGACAATGGGAGGGAACGCTGGTGTGAACAGGGAAGGGAGCACACAGCTGCTGTGCTTCATCAGTGGAGGGGCAGAATGGTCATCGAGGCCAGGTATTCCCAAGGCAGGATGGGGAGAGGCGTGGAGGGGAGGTTGTAGCCAGTGGGGTCCCTTGTAGCTGCAGCACTTGTCCTTCAGAATGGAGGAGAATGAGGGTTTGTGAGGTGCTATCTGAGGAACTTTGCTGAATTTCAGCAGCGTATCTTGTAGTTAATACAAAGTAGAGTGTCAGTGGTGGAGTGATTGGATGCTTGTGGCCACGGTGCCAGTCACCTGCGCTACATTTTCCTGGATTGTATCAATCTTCTTAAGGGTTGCTGGAGCAGCACTAACCAGGCAAGTGGGGAATATTACATCCCACTCCTGACTTGTACCTTCTGAACAGTCAATAGGCTTTGGGGAGTGTGGAGGGTATTTTTGTCCCTGAGGATCTCAAAAATAATATCAACATTAGTGATTGACGTGACTGAGTGTGTAACAATCTGATATTTTACAGAAAAATCTTCCCATGGCGTTCCCTGGATTTCAGACCCCAGTTTAATCATTGGCACCATTCTGAGCTTCATTGTCTTGATCTGCATTGTCCTGCTCACAGTCTTCCTTCATAAACAAAAGCTGTGTTTATCAGTAAAGGACTCCACTCAATGGTAAATCTCAGTTCATCTTGGGTTTGATTCTGTCACTGCACAGTTATTGTTTTCAGTAAGTGCTGATATTCCCACTGCAGCTTACAGAACCATTGAGATTGGGGGATCAGTGACTGTTGAGACCATCCCACACGTCCAGATGCCCAATCACTTCCAATTTGCTCCATTTCTGGTAACACACACCCTCCAGCGCCAGGCCACAGGCACCTGCTGGAAACAGTAAGAAATCTTTGAATGGACCAAGCATTAGACATCACCAGCAGGGATCCCCTGTACCTATTGGATTATTACCCACCAAGCCCAGTTTCAGGGTCCGCCTTTGTGCTGGTCGCTCACTGGCAGTGCAGCACCTCCTGATGGGAATACCATGCGAATACCAGACCACTCGGCCCAGAATGCTGTGATGGCCTTTTACTTCCACATCAGCCGAAAATGCAAATCACATTTCCCTGATAATAAGAACTGCCGACGGTCCATTTCTGAAGAAGGGTCCTGACCGGAAACGACAGCTTTCCTGCTCCTCTGATGCTGCTTGGACTGCTGTGTTCATCCAGCTCTACACCTTGTTATCTCACATTTCCCTGCCCTGTTTCCTGACTCTTCACAATCCTCTCCAATGGAATCCTGAATGTTGACATTGATTCTCCACCTGCCATTAATCTGTCATGGCTCACAGAGCCTCCCCATCCTCTGGGTGAAGTGGTTTCTGGAACTTATGGACTTGATCTTTTTTGCTGTGTTTTGTATCCATGATCCCTCATTCTTCACCACCTCAATAGCCTGTTTCATCTTGTTCATTGGCCCTTGAAAGGGTTTTGAATCCATTGATCATCGTCCTGCAAACTGGCTACTTACAAAGACACAAAGACAGTCTGAAGTTTTTCCTTGTTTCTGTGTTTGCTTCTCCCAGGAAGCATCCCACTGAGCTGGTGACTATGACACAGGAGAAACAGTGACAGGAGTTGGCCATTCGGCCCCTCAAGTCTTCTTTGCAATTCAATATGCTCATGACTGATTCAACATTCCTCACGTCCACTTTCCTGCCTTCCTCTGTAGCCCTCGATTTCCCAATTGACCAAGAACCTGTTGACATTTGCCTTTCAATCTGAAGGGCTCTGTCCCATAGCTCTCTGTGGCAAGGAGTTCCAACAGCTCACATTCCCTTGAGAGAAGAAATTCCTCCTCATTTCAGACTTAAATCACATTCCTTTTTTCCTGTGACGATGGCCTCTAACCCCAGACTCTCCCATGATCCTCTCCCAGTTTGCCCTGTCAAAGCCCCTTAAGAATCCTGTTTGTTGCAATGAGATCACAACTCATTCTTCTAAACTCCTGGGAGTAGAGTCCCAACTTGTTTAGCCTTTGCTCAAAAGACAATCGCTCTGCACCAGAGACCACCCCAGTGAGCCTTCTTTGAACTGTCTCTGTTAAATCATAGCTTTTAATAAGCAGGAACAAAAACAGCTGTCCGCACTGCACATGTGCAGTTGCCTCCTTCAGTCTTCACAGCGACGTAACCTTGAAGAGGAGAGCCCTCTCAGTGTCTGGAGAGATGATGGAATGTTCATTCTGAGCAAAGGACTCATAGGCCCAGAATATCTTAACTAACATTCAAAAGATAAAGACTATTGCTTCCTCCTGATGCTGTAATTGTTACCTTTGACTTTGTGAAGATTGTTTGAATCTAGCAGTGAGTGTAAATCCAACGAGAAGTTGAAGCATTGTCTGAGCATAGGGAGCCCACCGGAACCCCGTATCCAGCTGAGTCTAGCTACTATTCTCCATGACCCTCCAGCACAGGATGCAGTACCGTTTTACTAGAGAGACACTCAAACAGAATTGAAATGTTTCTGATTCACCATGAGCTCTGTGTTCTTGTGACACCCATATCAATCTGTCTTCTGTCTCCAAACGTGAGTTAGTTTCATGTTGTGTGTGGGATATGGGCATCAGTGGCTGGGCCCAGCAATTATTATCTATCCCTAGTTGCCCTGGAGATGCTGCCGGTGAGCTACCTTCTTGAACCTCTGCAGTCCAGTGCACATGCTGTGTTTATTGAGTTGGGATGGAAAGAGTGAATTTCTCAAATCATCAGCTCCTAATATGAGCTGCAGAACGGGGTCTCGATTGGGAACCAGAGACTCGTGATTTCTCCTTGTCCCAAAAACAAACCACTTTCTCCCAGTGCTCCCGGCTGGGACATCCTTTCTGAATCTGTGGGATAAGACAGATAAAACTGATTCAACCTGTAAATACTTTTCTAAATAATTGGTTTATTGATGTTAAAACATGTGACATTTACAGATTAGTACAGTTTGAAACTTATGTAAATCAGAAGCTGAAGTCAGCTCTCTTTCTGAAAGACAGAGGGTTAATCCTTCATTACTCTTAAACAAGGCACAGTGGCTCAGTGGTTCGCACTGCTGGTTCACAGTGCCAGAGACCTGGATTTGATTCCATCCTTTGGCAACTGTCTGTGTGGAACTTGCATGTTCTCCCCGTGTCTGCATAGGCTTCCTCCCACAGTCCAAAGGTGTGCAGGCTAGGTGGCTTGCCTGTAGTGTCTGGGGGTGGGATACTCTGAGGGTCGGTGTGGACATGTTGGGACAAAGGGCCTCTTTCTATTCTGTCAGGATTCTATGACACTCTCTGTTGTGGTCAAGTTGCTGGGAAATGTTTGGATTCATTGTTATTTTTAAATCGACTTGTTCTGATGCACCCTTTGCGGCAGCTGGGATTTGAATCCAGACAATCATTCTTTTCATCTTTAAGCATGGTTGAAAAGATCGTAGTGAATGTTGTAAAACCCATGAGCACTGAGAGTGTGAAAAACTCAGTCTTATTGTTGTGTGGTAAATGTGTAAAATGTCTAATGTGTGGCATTTATTTAGGAGCCCTGTTGAAGATCAGGATGCTGTGTATGCAACAGTAAATGGTAAGCAAGTTAGCTTATGTTTAGAGCATGTCATTTTCTGGTTAACGCAATTTATATTCGCACATATTCACTGGAGATATATTCTTTAACAATGGAACTTGCGTATACAACACAACAATCAGAAAGCAAACCAAAACATGCTACGTCTCCATATTTATTACAGTGAGAAGAACCTTAACACACTCATTAATACAATGTTTTATCCACATTCCCATCACTCTCCATCACAGAGACAAAAGTCTACAGAAATTACACTCCACTCTAAATCTTTCATTCTTCCAATGAACTGACACCTGCTCATTTCTTTGTTTGAACAATCAAAACCATTCCACGACTTTTCTCTGAATCCAGTTGCATGGATCTATCACTATTCCAATGGCAGGTGTTTCTGGAATAAATAGGGAGAGAGGAGGAGGCGGACTGAAGATGGAGAGAAAAGAAGATAGGTGGAGAGGAGAGTATAGGTGGGGAGGTAGGGAGGGGATAGGTCAGTCCAGGGAAGACAGACAGGTCAAGGATGTGGGATGAGGTTAGTAGGTAGGAAATGGAGGTGCGGCTTGGGGTGGGAGGAAGGGATGGGTGAGAGGAAGAACAGGTTAGGGAGGCAGAGACAGGCTGGGCTGGTTTTGGGATACAGTGGGTGGAGGGGAAGAGCTGGGCTAGTTGTGTGATGCAGTGGGGGGAGGGGATGAAATGGGCTGGTTTTGGGATGTGGTGGGGGCTGTTCCAATGGCTTAGCTTTTTCTCAATTTGAACAACCTGAAGATTCCTGTCTCAAATTTACCCTGCTCGGAAAACTTCGCAAACATTGCTGTTGTGGAGGTTGGATTCCGCTCCACTGAAAATTCCAGATGGCAAAGAAGTTCAAACTTCATCCTGAATTCAACTCTTAATTATTTTCAACTTAACCATATTAGATCTTTGAAATTGCGGTGCTCTCCATGTGATAAGTTTGTCTGATTGATGTGATAGACGTTATAATAGAGGAGTACCCAGAATTCACATTCCGCTAGACCAGACCAAAGTGATTCTGGCATTTTGACCTCACTACCCTTCCCAGTTCAAAGATCTCACTTGTGACTTGGCTCCATTCTGAAGAGGTGTCATTGCATTTTCTTGCAGATCGAACACACAGCAGTGACCAAGCAGCTGTTCCTCCTGTTGTGGTAAGGAAATGGGACATCACTGTGGGTTTTTGCTGCATTTTTAACACCAGGGCTTTGAGAAACATGAGCCACATCTGGGATGAACTTCAGAATCACCAGAATAATTACAAAGCATAAATCATAACAAACAGAAATTCTCTGTTCCACAACAGGCTCTGAATGAAAATAATCAAAGAGAGATCGATCGCTTGCTTCTTTTGAAACTTGCAACAAGTTGCAAGGACAGAAATGTCCCCAAACTTCTAGTGCCTGGGAAATGCTCCTACACTTTGTGGGATTGTGATCACAGACAGTATGCCCGAGGGATGGGCGTTCCTCCTAATGGTTTGTTCAATTTCAGGGGATCCTCCGAGGTCTGAGATTAAGAAGGGAAAATGAACCACAGCCTGCTCCTGACTCAGGCAATATGGCTGCAGTTTAATCTCAGCCCCTTCCTTCACTATCCCCAATGTTCTTCATTCCCTCAGTATCCAAGCAATTCCTTTTTGGAGTCTTTGAGGAGCTGAAACCCTCAACATGCCCTGGGTCAGGAAGATTCAATCTTTGCTTTGCTCCAAATGAGCTGTCTGCAGCTGGGGGAGAGAGGAGCTTGGCTTCATCGACCTTAACACCCAAGATGATGAAGGGAGAATGAGCCAGAATTGCAGCTTTTCCCTAGTGGATCATGATCCAGGCATCCTTTGATACCAGGCAGGAGTCAGTAACGACCCTCTTGCTGCTCAATCGGATGAGTGGTAATTCTAGCCTCACTGCATAGATTTGAGCACAGATTTTAGGCTGAATATCCAGTGCAGTACTGAGTGTGTGCTGCAGTGTAAAAGCTGCCACTCTTTTGGATGAAGAATGAAATCCTGATCCTCTCTGCTGCCTTGGATGGATGTAGCACATCCCAGGGCATTGCTTTGGCAGAGAGCCGAGAGATTCTACTGAACTCTCTGAGTGATGTGTGTCTCTTCCCCAACAATCATCAGAATGGAGCATCTGCTCAGTGCTGCTGCTGGGATCTTGCTGTGTATAAATGAACAACTCCTGGTATTTCTGAGAAAAATAATGAGTGATGTTTCTGTTTGATTCCAGCTGGCTGAAGGGGAATGTCATTATGCTGAGGTTCACTTTCACCCACAAGGAGCCAACCGGCCGACAGTGACAGCTGCTGAAAGTAACTCGGAGTACGCAGTTGTAAAACGGGCAAGAAACTGAAGTTCGACAAGACCCTTTCAGTCTGCAGCAAAGAGCAGTCAACAGCAACTCACTTGAACAGAACCATCTCGGCTTCTTCGCATTCACCCAGATTCAGGCTTCCTCACCAACAACTGTCCCATGTCCATATATTCCCAGACCCTGAGATTACTGAGTACTCAGGCCCTCCCAGACCCTGAGATTACTGGGCACTCAGACCCTCCCAGGCCCTGAGATTACTGGGCACTCAGACCCTCCCAGACCCTGAGATTATTGGGCACTCAGGCTCTCCCAGACCCTGAGATTACTGGGCACTCAGACCCTCCCAGACCCTGAGATTACTGGGCACTCAGACCCACTCAGACAGTGTGCAGCTCAGCATGGGAGTGGAAGGTGCAGACTCTGACTGAGATTATTTGGATCACACTGACCTCTGCTGCTACCTCTAGCATTGTGCAGATCAACAACAGGGTCATTGTGGGAACTGCTTGAATTCCGAGTTTCCTCCAGGCCAGCCCATCCTGATTCGGAATTTCAGCCTTTCCTTCGTAAGCACTGGGTCTGGATTTAGGAATTCCTCAGTAAAAAGCCAGCTCTGGGCCAATGGACAAAGCTGACCTTGATTGGGATGAAGGGAATGGGGGTAGTTTACTGATTTGGACAGAGAACATCTGAACAGACAGGAAACGAAGTGTAGAAATGAATGAGGTCTTTTTCTGAAAGGCAGCCAGTGACTAGTCAGAAACTGTAGGGATCAGTGCTAGGACCCGAGCTATTTACAATATCAACTAATGATTTAGGTGATGGAACTGAATGTAATATTCTGAGTTTGCAGATGACTCAAAGCTGGATGGGAAGGTGAGCTGTGAGGAGGATGCAGAGATGCTTCAATATGAACTGGACAGGTTGATTGAGTGGGGAAATGCATGGCAAATGCAGGATAATGTGGATAAATGTGAGGTTATCCGCTTTGCTACAAAAACAGGAAGGCAGATTATAATCTGAAGAGTGATAGATTGGAGATGCAATGCGACCTGGGGAGTTCTTGCAAACCAGTCACTAAAGGAGAAGAGAGGGCAGTGGATGTTATCTATATGGACTTTGGTAAGGCCTTTGACAAGGTCACACATGGCAGGCTGGTCATGAAAGTTAGGTTAAAATGGGATCCAGGGAGAGCTAGCAAACTGGATTCAAAATTGGGTCTATTGTAGGAAGCAGAGGTTGATGGTTGAAGGTTGTCTCTTGAATTGGAGGCCTGTGACTAGTGGTGTGCTACAGGGGTCGGTGCTTGGACCTTTGTTATTTGTTATTTAGAGAAATGATCTGGATGTGAATGCACAAGGCATGGTTAGTAAGTTTGCAGATGATACAAAATTAGGAGGTATAGTTGATAGCAAAGAAGGTTATTAAACATTACAGAGAGGCCTTGGTCAGTTAGAGAAGGGGCCTGAGGATTGGCAAATACAATTCAATACAGCTAAGTGTGAGGCAGTGCATTTAGGAAAGCCAAACCAAGGTAGGACTTCTACAGTAAGTGGTCAGTTCCTGAGGAGTGCTGTGGAACAGAGGGACCGAGGAGTACAAGTACATAGTTCATAGAAAATGGCATCACAAGTAGACAGGGTGGTGAAGAATGCATTTAGCATGCTGCCTTCATCCATCGAGGAACTGAGTATAGGAGTTGGGACATTATGTTACAGTTGTATTCGTGAGGCCACACTTTGGAGAATTCTATGCAGTTTTGGTCCCCTGGTTACAGGAAACACACAGTTAAACTGGAAAGTGTGCAAATAAGATTTATGAGTAAGTTGCCAGGACGAGTAGTCCTGAGTAATCGGCAGAGGTTGGCCAGGTTAGAACTTTATTCCTTGGAATGTAGGAAAACAATGAGTGACCTTAGTGAGGTAAATAAAATCATGAGGGGCGTCGATAAGTTGAACGCATACAGTCTTTTTCCCACGGATGGGGAATTGAAAACTAGAGGGCATAGGTTTAAGGTGCGAGAGGGTAGATTAAGAAGCACCTGAGGGGCAGCTTCTTCATTAGAGACTGATGTGTATATGGAAAGGGCTGCCGGATAACGTGAGACAGGTACAACAGCAACATTTAAAACACATTTGGATAGATACATGGATGAAACGTGTTTGGAGGGATATGGACCAAATGCGGGCAATTGAAAGTAGCTGAGGGGGCACCATGGTCAGCATGGACCAGTTTGGGCTGAAGGGCCTGTTTCTGTGCTGTATTACTCTGTGAATCAATGACTGTATGGCTCCTCTGTTCTGAGGAAGGATATTACTGGCTGGATATTCCGAATGAGGCTTGGTGAGACTCATTTCAGGAGAGACATTAATTATTTATTTGGGGCAAGTTCCTCACAATCAGTGACTTAAACATCAAGAACTCACATGTTTGCTCCAACTCAGTAAATGTTCAAATATTTATTTAAAAATCGCTGGGCCAAAACCCCTCCTCTTTCTAACAACAACTGGAAATTTGAGATTAGTGTATATTCAGTAAAGTGACAGCAAAATTTTTCTCAAGTGAGGAAATGAACAAATTTTATCACCAAATGAGGAATGCAACATCAAAATAAAAATTCCAAAAATCTGATCAAAAAACAGAAATTGCTGGAGAAACTAAGCAGGTCTGGCAGCATTTGCAGAGAGAAACAGAGTTAATGTTTCCGAGACCAGTGTGACTCTGTTTCAGAAATTAAATGATTAGGTCTGAAGCAGAGACTGAAAGGGTAGGTGACGATGGAGAAATGGGATGGGTTGGGGGGCAGTGGGCAGTGAGACCGCAGCAGGCGAGGGGGCAGTGGGTGATGAGAGCAGAAATGATGACAGGGCAGTGGGTGGTGAGAATGTGGCCAGTGAGAGGGCAGTGGGCAGTTAGAGTGGGGTCGGTGAGGTGGCAGTAGGTGGTGAGAACAGGTCTGGTGAGGGGCCAGTGGTTGATAAGAGTGGGGATGGTGAGTGGGCAGTGGACAGTGAAAGCAGGGCTGGTGAGGGGGCTGTAGGTGATGAGAGCGGGGCAGGTGAGGCAGCAGCAGTGGGCAGTGAAAGCAGGGTTGGTGAGGGGGCTGTAGGTGATGAGAGCGGGGCAGGTGAGGCAGCAGCAGTGGGCAGTGAAAGCAGGGTTGGTGAGGGGACAGTGGGTGGTGACAGTGGGGCTGGTCAGGGGGGCAGCTGTTGGCAGTGAGTGCCGGTTGGTGAGGTGGTGAAGGCGGTGAGAATGGGACCAGTGAGACAGTGCGGCGGTGAGTGTGGGGTTGGTGAGGCGGTGACGGTGGTGAGAGTGGGGCCGGTGAGGCGGTGATGGCGGTGAGTGCGGGGCCGGTGAGGCGGTGACGGCGGTGAGTGTGGGGCCGGTGAGGTGGTGACGGCGGTGAGTGCGGGGCCGGTGAGGCGGTGACGGCAGTGAGTGCAGGGCCGGTGAGGCGGTGACAGCGGTGAGCGTGGGACCGGTGAGGTGGTGACGGCGGTGAGTGCAGGGCTGGTGAGGCGGTGACGGTGGTGAGAGCGGGGCCGGTGAGGCAGTGACGGCGGTGAGACTGGGACTAGTGAGGCAGTGACGACGGTGAGTGCCAGATGATGAGGCGGTGACGGCAGGGCTGATGAGGCAGTGACGGTGGTGAGAGCAGGGCCGGTGAGGCAGTGACGGTGGTGAGAGCGGGGCCGGTGAGGCAGTGACGACGGTGAGACTGGGACTAGTGAGGCAGTGACGACGGTGAGTGCCAGATGATGAGGCGGTGACGGCAGGGCTGATGAGGCAGTGACGGCAGTGAGTGCGGGGCCGGTGAGGCGATGACGGTGGTGACAGCGGGGCCGTTGAAGTGGTGAGAGTGGGCCTTTCACATGGTGGCGGTGATGGCCTCCTGTGTGTCCGAGAGATTGTGGCAGCCCCTGTACCGTGGTGGAGATGTGACTCTGAGAATCTGAGATCTGGACTTTTCTTTTTTTTCTTGCTTACCTTTTGGCTCTATTAAAACATTTAATTGTTGTTTTTGTAACCATGTGGGTGCCAGTCATTGGCAACTTTGTGCACTTTTCACTGTACTTATGTATTCCTATACTTAGTACATGTGACAATTAGATCAATCTAAATCTTAATG
The DNA here is from genome assembly GCF_030684315.1 of Stegostoma tigrinum. Taxonomy (NCBI): domain Eukaryota; kingdom Metazoa; phylum Chordata; class Chondrichthyes; order Orectolobiformes; family Stegostomatidae; genus Stegostoma; species Stegostoma tigrinum. The sequence goes on from NC_081362.1 coordinate 96,160,115, forward strand.
AAATTTTAATAGCAACCTGTGGGTGTGTGTTGTACCAGAGGCTGGGCCTTGATCCTGGACCTTGTGGTCTACAGTTAGGGACACTGCCAGTGAGTCACAGCACCTCATCCTGACATTGTTTATATGTCTCACGGGCAGCAGCTTCTCTAAAACAAGTGGCTCGAACCATTGTTCATTTCAGTTGCTGTTTGTTACAATAACACATGAACACACAGTGAGCTACGGTGATGTTGTAGGTGAAAATTTTGTCACTTCAAATATGCACAAGCTGGCAGAAGCTCCTGGCAATAGTTTTAAATTAATTAGCTCAATAACAGAGACACACAGTTTATTGGTCAGATAAATAGATTTTTATTCAGCAAATTGTTATGTCAGTGAAATCAAGCATAGATTAAAATACCCAGATTAAAAATACCACAGATTAAAATACACAGAATAAAATTTGGGGCAGCACGGTAGCTCGGTGGTTAGCAGGGCTGCCTCACTGCACCAGGGATCCGGGTCCGATTCCAGCTTCAGGTGACTGTCTGTGTGGAGTTTGCACATTCTCCGCGTGTCTGCGTGGGTTTCCTCTGGGTGCTCTGGTTTCCTCCACAATCCAAAGATGTGCAGGCTAGGTGGATTGGCCATGCTAAATTGCCCGTAGTGTCCAGGGATGTGTAGATTAGATGGGTTATGAGGGGATGGGTCTGGGTGGGATGCTCCGAGGTTTGGTGTGGACTTGTTGGGATGAATGGCCTGTTTCCACACTGTAGGGATTCTATGATCTGTGAGAAAACCAGTAGAACCAACTCTTAAAAATAATTGACAAAGAAAAAAAAATTGATAAACAAGAAGAAAACAGGCCCAAACCACAGGCAGCAACTGTTGTTCTCTGTTGTCGATGGCGTCATTTGCCAGTCTCTATCTGTAACATTATGCTGATATGTGGGAGAGATTGTTGTCTTCACAGCACGCTACCAAACCCCCTGTCTCTTTCCTATACTCTGTCTCGTTGTTGTTTAAGATCCAAACATCCATGGTGGTGCCAACAGCAAACTTGTAAATGGAGTTGGAGCAGAAATTGGGCACATAGTAATAATTGTATAAGGATTACAGTAAGGGTCTGAGTACACAGCCTTGTGGGCTATCAGTGTTGAGGATTATTGTGGAGAAGGTGTTGTTGCTTATCCTTGCTGATTGCAATGCCTGGGTCAGGAAGTCAAGGATCCAGTTACAGAGGTGGGGATCAGAGTCCTGGGTCTCAGGGTTTGTAGATGAATTTGGTTGGAATTATGATGTTGAAGGCAGGGCTAAAGTCAATAAAGAGAAGGTTTTGTTGTTCACCTATTCCAGGGATAATTGTAGGGCCAGGGAGATGGGTCTGCTGTGGCTGTTTTGTGACAGTAGCTGAATTGTAGTGGACCAAAGCAGTCTGAGAGGCGGGAGCTGATGTGTGCTATTACTGACTTCTCAAAGCAATTTATACCGATGGATGTCAGATCCACTAGGGGGGCAGACAACATCAGGCACACTGTATGATAAGTTTCCTTGGCACTGGGATGAAAGTGGTCTTCTTGGAGCAGTTAGGAACCACACAAAGAGTAAGGAGAAGTTAAAGATGTTAGCGAACAGTCCTGCCAGCTGGTCCATGCAGGATCTGAGTGCACGACCTGGGGTTCCATCTGGGCTAGTCACTACCCGTGGATTTACCCTCAGGAAGACCAAACTGACATCTGTGGCTATAGGTGTACTCGAGGCTCTCGGGGCACATGACATCATTTTGCTGACCTTCTGTTCAAAATCAGCATAGAATGCATTGAGCTGACTGGGAAGGAATGCATAATGTTTCATAGAATCCCTACAGTGTGGAAACAGGCCCTTTGGCCCAACAAGTCCACAGTGAACCTCAGACCATCCCACCCAGACCCATCCCCCTGTAACCCACCTAGTCTACACATCCCTGAACACCACAGGCAATTCACCGAAACAGCACATCTTTGGACTGTGGGAGGAAACCGGAGCACCCAGAGGAAACCCACCCAGGCAAAGGGGCAATGTGTAAACTCCATACAGACAGTTGCCGGAGGGTGGAATTGAACTTGGGTCCCTGGCACTGTGAGGCGGCAGGGCTAATCACTGATTCTACTCAACTTTGCTTTGTAGCCCGTTATAACATGTAAGCCTTACCACAATCAATGTATGTTTCTATGGCTAGTTTGTGACTGTAGCTGGTCCTGTCTCTTGGCATCCTGATGACTTCACGAAGGTCAGATCTAGATTTTCTGCAATGTTCAGGGTAACCCAACTTGAATTGCTCAGTTCTGGACTCTTGGAGGGAGTGGATCTCTCGTTTCATCCATGGTTTCCGGTTAAGAAACACTTGCATTAAACCCTTTGTCACACAGTCCTCTGCACACTTACTGATGATAACTTTGATGTGGTGGCAGACTTATTTAGGTTAGCTGCTGATTTTTGAAAATGGACCAGTCCAGTGACTCCAAGCAATCACATAGGAGCTCGTCTGTTCTCTCAGACTGGCTCTGTCTGGCTTTCTATACTGGATCCTCACATTTAAGTTTCTGCTAAAGCAGCGCAGCAGTATCGTCAGATTTTCCCAAATGTGGTAAATGGTAGAGGTGCTGATGAGGTAATTTGCATCAGTTTTCACGGTGGAAGACACCAGCAGCAGTTCACAACTTCAAGAGAGTCAAGAGGGCAAAGAAAGAAGACTCAGAGATAGCAAGAATTGCAGATGCTGGAGTCAGTGATAACAGTGTGGAAGTGGAAGATCACAGCAGGCCAGGCAGCATCAGAGGAGCAGGAAAATTGATGTTTCATGTCAGGACCCTTTTTCAAAAATAATTTCTGAAGAAATTTCTCGACATTCTGCACCAATGTACAACCTCCAACGCCTTGGGTTGTCTTAAAATTTTGTGAGCTCCCTTTTTGAACACCATGTGGAAGCCCAAAAACATCACATTGCCAGGTTCCTCTCTATCCACTCTGGTCAACAGTCCTTCACAAAACTCCCATAAATTAGTCAGACAGGATTTCGCTGTCATGAAGCCACACTGGCTGTGTTTGATTAGATTATGATTTTCTAAATGCATGCTTTTCTAACAATAGATGTAAGACAAATTAACCTTTGGTAACCCACCTTTTATTCGAGACTCATAGGAACAGTTCAGTTTAGGATACCTGGTCAGCATAGATGAATTGGACTGAAGGGTCTGTTTCTGTGCTGTATGACTCTATGAATCTGTTTGCCTGTGTTTGGCCCATATCATTTTGAGCCTTTCCCATTCATGGGAACATCTAAATGTCTTTTAAGAGACATAAGTATACCGGCCTCTAGAATTTCTTCTGGCAGTTTGTTCCACACAGGTAGTTCTGTTTTTTATTTCCCTTTATTCATTCACAGGATGAGGGTATTGCTTTTTGCAGCATTCATTGTCTATCCTAGTTGCCCAGAGGGCAGTGAAGAGTCAACCACATTGATGTGGGTTTGGAGTCACATACAGGCAAGACCAGGTAAGGATGGCAGTTTCCTTTCATGAAGGACATTTGTGAACCAGATGGATTTTTCCCAACAATTGGCAAGGAATTCAATGTTATTACTAGAATTCCTAATTCCAGGTTTTTATAAAATGATTTTAAATTCCATCATCTGTCATGGCAGGATTGGAAACCCAGAATAGAACATATAGCACATAATAATACAGCACAGAATAGGCCCTTCGGCCCTCGGTGTTGCGCCGACCTGTGAACTAATGTTATGGCCTCTGAATTCACAGTCCAGTGATAACACCACAAGGCCGTTGCCTCAACCCTGGTATAAGTGTGACAGTTGTGTTCCTGTGTGACTGTGCACGATAGACAATAGAAAATCGTGCTATAGAAGATTGCTATAGAAAACCGCTATAGTTGTTGGGCAGAAAGCTCACTTTTTCCCAACAGCATTCACTAATCTGAGAATTGCATTAGAACCGATTCATGTTGAAAAGACACATGCAGTAACAGTACTACATGTACACACAACATCCTCTGTGTAAAGAAATTGCCCTCAGGTCCCCTTTCATTTTTTTCCCATCTCAGTTCAAACTACAGCCTCAACTTTTGGATTCTCCTACCCTGGGGAGAAGACCTTGGCCATTCACCTTACGTGTGCCCATCATGATTTCATACCGCCCTGCAAAATCATGCCTCAGCCTCTTACATCCCAGGGAAAAACTCCCAGACCTATCCAGCTTCCCCTATTACCTCAAATCCTGTAGTCCCGCCAAATCCTGGTAAATATTTTCTGTGCTCTTTCCTGTTTAACAAAATCTTTCCAATGGCACAGTGATCCGGATTGTATGCAGTATTTGTAAAGGAAGGAAAGGGACTTGTCCTGATTGGAGTTTCAGATGAAAAGAAAATTTGAAACATCTCAATTTCTTTGGGCTTTGGCAGGGTGAATACAGAGAAGAAGTGGTTTCCCCTTGAGGAAGAGTCTGAGACGAGAGGCTAAAATCTCAGAGGAATAGGTCATTTTCTTTAATTCAGTTGTGGGACTTGGACATCGCTGGTTGGCCAGGATTTATTGCCTGTCCTGAACTGCCCTTGAACTGAGTGGCTTGCTGGGCCATTTCAGAAGGCAGGTGGGAGTCAACCCTATTTCTGTGAATATGTAATCACATGTAGGCCAGACCAGGTGAGGATGGCAGATTTCTTTCCCTGAAAAGCATCAGTTAGCCAGGTGATTTTTTTTCCCAACAATCAACAATGTTTTCATAATTATCATTAGATTCTGGATTTGAGATTGTTTTTTCTCTAAATTGTGTTCAAATTCCACCATCTGCCCTGGCAGGATTCGTACCAGGACCTCGGAGTATTAGCTGAGTTTCTGGATTGATAGTCTCACGATTGTATCAATAGGCCAGTACCTCTCTGATTTAAAATGAGGATAAGGAGATATTTCTTCTCTCAGAGGAAGTGAATCTGTGGAATTCTTTACTGTCAAGGACTGTCATGGCCTACTTATGAAGTAGAAACACAGGAACATAGAAGACAGGAGGAAGAAGAGGCCATTCGACCTTTGAGCCTTCTCCATCATTCTTCATGATCATGGCTGATCATCCAACTCGATAGTCTAATCCCACTTTCTCCCCTTAACCTTTGATCCCATTTGCCCTAAGTGCTATACCTTATCGTCTTTTGAATACATTCAATGTTTTGGCATCATCTATCTCAGGTGGTGGTGAATTCCACAGATCACCACTCCTTGGGCGAAGAAATGCCTCCTCATCTCCGCTCCTAAATCGTCCACTCCAAATCCGCACACCATTACCTCTGGTTCTGGACATGCCCACCATCAGGACTATCCTCTCTGCATCTACCTTGTCTAGCCCTGTTAGAATTTTATAAGTGCCTATGATATCCCTCCTTGTTTATCTGAACTCCAGCAAAATCAATCCCAACCTAGTCATTCTCTCTTCATATGCCAGACATGTTAACTTCACTGCACTCTGTTGAGATCTCCTCTGAAAAGGATACCAAAAGTGCGTACAATATTCTAGGTGTGGCCTCACCAAGGCCCTGTGTAACTGCAAAAATACATCCCTGTTCTTGTACTTGAAACCTCTCGCAATGAAGTTCAACAACATACAATTTACCATCTTCACCGCCTACCGCACCTGCATACTCACCTTCAGTGATTCATACATAAGGATGCCCAGGTCCTACTGTACATACCCTTCTCCCAATTTACAGCCATTCAGATAGTAACCTGCCTTCTTGTTTTCGCTTCCAAAGTGAATAACCTCACATTTATCCAAATTATACTGCATCTGTCATTGATTTGCCTAGTCAGCCAACCTGTTGAGATCATGCTGAAGGATCTCTGCATCGTCATCACAGTTCACCCTGTCACCCAGCTTGATATCATCTGAAAACTTGGAGATGTTATATTTTGTTCCCTCATCCAAATCATGAATATATATTGTGAATAGTCAGGGTCCCAGCACCAATGCCTGTGCCACCCCACCAGTTAATGTCTGCCAATTTGAGAAGGACCCACTAATTCCTACAGTGTGAAGCTGGAGGAGCACAGCTGGTCAGGCAGCATAAGAGGAGCAGGAAAGCTGGCGTTTCAGTTTGGGACCCTTCTTCACAAAATGAAGAAGGATCCCGACCCGAAATGTCAGCTTTCCTGCTCCCCTGATGCTGCCTGACCAGCTGTGCTCCTGCAGCTTCACACTGTGTTATCTCAGACTCCAGCGTCGGTAGTTCTTACTGTCTCATTAATTCCTCCTCTTTGTTTCCTCTCTGCCAGCCAGTTTCCTATCCATCTCAGTACACTTTCCACAGTCCCATGCACTTTAACCTTGCACATTACCCTCTTACATGGGACTTTGTCAAATGCTTTCTGAAAGTCCAAGACACGACATTGTTTGGATTCCCCCTTGTCAATTCTACCAGTTACACCTTCATAGAATTCCAACAGATTTGTCAGGCATGATTTCCCCTTCATAAATCCATGCTCTCTCTGTTTGATCCAGCCACTGCTTTTTAAATGCTCTGCTATAAAATCCTTGACAATGAATTTAAAAATTTTCCTCACTGCTGATGTTAGGCTGACCGATGTATAATTCCCTATTTTTCTCTACTTCCCATTTCGAGTATTGGAGAGACAGTACCTACCCTCCAATCTGCAGGGACTCTTCCAGAGTCGATAGAATCCAGGAATATGACCACCAATGCATCCACTATTTCTAGAGCTACTTCCTTAAATACTCTAGGATATAGATTATCAGACCTTGAAAATTTATTGACCTTCAATTCCAACAATTTCCCCAGCACCATTTCTCTACTAATATTGGTCACTCTCAGCTTTTCCCTCGCACTAAATTTTGCATCCTCAAACAATCTGGTATATGCTTTGTGATCTCTTTTGTGAAGACAGACCAAAGTATGTGTTCAGTTCCACAGCCATTTATTTGTTCCCTATTATATACTTCCTGATCTATCAAGGCCAACTCATATCTCATGTCCTTGCAGTTTCCCATATAAGGTTCAGCATCCTAGTCTCTGAATCAACAACCTCACTCTCCACCTCGATAAAAAATGTTATTGTGTTATAGTTGCTGTTCCCCAAGGGGTCATGCACAGCTGGATTGGCAATGATTCTCTTCTCATTACACAGTACGCGGTTTAAAATGACCTGCTCTGTTGTTGGTTTCTCCACATATTGGTCAAGAAATCCATCCTGCACACATTCCAGAAATTTCTCCTCGATGGCATTGTGGCTAATTTGAATGCTTATATTTCAGTTTGAACGAGAGTGATTTTAAATCACTACTTCACACTGTAGGAAATAATGGGTCTTTTTCAAATTGGCAGGCAGTAACTGGTGGGTTGCCACAAGGATTTATGCTGGGATCCTGACTATTCACAATATATATTCATGATTTTGATGAGGGAACAAAATGGCCATGGGGAAAAGGCAGTAAAGTGGAGCTGGGGATTATCAAAGCCGATTTGATACCATTGAATAGTGGACCAGGCACAATCGTCCAAATAACTGAATTCTCCTTCTATGTCTTTGGTCTTAAGGTCCAATTGAGACATTTAACACGGGGCTATTGGGTGGTTATTTAAACAGAGACAATACACAGAATGAAGGGGAAAAGGCAAACAATTGTACGAAGTAAAGTGCTCAGAGAGCCAGTGCAAACACAATGTACCCAATGGCTTCATTCTTTATCGGATCATTTCTGTGATTGTGGGAATGGTGAAATTCCACTTTGTGCCGCAAACAGTGCTTCCACTTTTATGTCTCCTGAGTTCAGTTTGCAGCTGTTGTTCAGAAAGGCAACCTCCATCTCAGTCTCAATGTCAAAATCACAATTCCCGCAGGCAGTCTGCCTCTTTGGTCTGTAGATGGTGAAATCCCCACAATATTCCCTGTCCATTGAACAGCTGGGAAATGGTGGAAGCGCAGTGGGACATGACTGTCTCAGTGAGTCTGAGGGGGCAGCTTGGCTCATTGGTCACTCTCCCGTGTGGAGGGCAGGAAGCTGCGTCTGTCAAAACTATTTCAGGAGCATGGTTCAAAGCTGAGGTTCTGGTGGACCAGGCAGATGTCACAGAGCGGTTTCAGACGAGCTACATTGTGCGTGTGAGGCTGGTACAAGACAGACGAGTCTGGCACCATGGCAACAGATCACCTGGCAGGAGTGGCTACAAGCAGTAGCAGCAGAGAGAAGATTGAACTTTGTCGATGATCCTGTCAGCTGTGGCGTGGACCGCTCAGTCGTCCAATTCAAAGATTTGTAGATCACAAAGCACGAAAAAGAATGAGAGATGTTCTCAGTCTCCTGGCTATCAACATCCCTCCTTCAATTAACACCATCACATAAAACATGAATTGTCATTCAGCACAGTGTTCTTTGGAAATGTTCCCAGTTTGGAATGGGCCCAGGGTTCGGAGCTGTCACAGATACAGAACTTCAAACTGACCTGTGAAATCCTGGAGATGTTTTAATGGAACAAATGAAATACTATTGATTGTAGAGAATTGATATGAATGCTAGCATGGCTCCAGTGGTGAAACTCATTCTGAATCACAAAGCTGTAAATTCACCAAGTTTGTAAAAGCAGGTGGTTGTATTTTACAGAGACAATGGGAACTGCAGATGCTGGAGAATTCCAAGATAATAAAATGTGAGGCTGGATGAACACAGCAGGCCAAGCAGCATCTCAGGAGCACAAAAGCTGACGTTTCGGGCCTAGAAGGGTCTAGGCCCGAAACGTCAGCCTTTGTGCTCCAGGTTGTATTTTACATCTACCCCAACGAGACCCAATGAGCACACAGGCTAATCCTATCCACCCCAAATGCACACCTTAATATGCAGCCAGTCCCTCAATCCCATTCTCCCATTCAATGAATGGCAGAATAGGATGGGAGGAACATTCTGTTTTCTGGTCTGTGTTCCCAGCTTTGTGTCAGCTGCACCAATCTGCAGACAGTAATACATTTTCCTTGTGACATTCTCCTCCAGTTCTGAATGTTCAAACATGTAGAATTCACACGAACTCCACAGCAGCACAGACCATGGAAAGGTCTTTGTAACAAGTTAAACTATCCAAAGCAAACACTTACCCAAAGCAACACAGAGGGTCAGGGTCACAGTGGTGTTCCACTGATCATCTCAACAGAGCGACAACACTGTTCATTAACACAGCTTGTTGTACATTCAGTTAAGAGATTGAAACATGAAGTATTGCAGCCAACTGCAGCTGCTTTAAAGTCTCATTTCTCAGGAGTGAAAGAAGTTACAGCGTCAATAAAGAGGAAGTTTAACACAGTTCTCTGGTTTCCGATTAGGGGTGCAGTTTGAACATGTTCCTTGTTCCAATGCTTGATTTTTAATGGTTCTCTCTAACCTCTTTTTAACCCTCTGGTGAACAAACATTATTGAGTGGGCTTTCCGTGAAATGAATCTGGTTCACCTGCACATCTGCCAATGTGGTATACTGCATCCAATATACCAGTTATGGCCTCCTCTACATCAGGGAAACCAAGTGGAGGCTTGGGGCCCGCTTTGCAGAACACTGACGCTCGGTTGGCAATAAACAGCTGCACCTCCCAATCGCGAACCACTTCAACTCCCCCTCCCATTCTTCAGACGACATGCCTATCCTGGGCCTCCTGCAGTGCCACAATGATGCCGCCCATAGGTTGCAGGAACAGCAACTCATATTCCGCTTGGGAACCCTGCAGCCCAATGGTATCAATGTGGATTTCACGAGCTTCAAAATCTCCCCTCCCCCCACTGCATCCCAAAACCAGCCCAACTCATCCCTGTCTCCCTAACCTCTCCTTGATTTCACCTATCCACTCCTCCCACCTCAAGCCGCACCCCCATTTCCTACCTCCTAACCTCATCCCGCCCCCTTGACCTGTCCATCCTCACTGGGCTGACCTATCTCGTCCCTACCTCCCCACCTACACTCACCTTTACTAGGTCCATCCCCGCCCCTTTAACTTGTCTGTCTCCACTCCACTTATCTTCTCCTCTACACATCTTTGATTACCCCCCCCTTCCCATTTATTTCAGAACCCTCTTCCCCCTCCCCTGTTTCTGATGAAGGGTCTAGGCCTGAAATATCTTTGGCCTGCTGTGTTCATCCATCTCCACACCTTGTTATCTCTGCTATCCCTGGTTTGTGTGTGTTCATGGGCTGATGTGCTGGTGTGGATTCCAGTCCAGCAAAGGTCACAGCTTGGGAATAGCAATTAGACACACCTCAGCAACAGGTAAGGAGAACACAGTAGTTCTTACACTCTGGGAGCCGGAAGCCCAGCAAACCAGGAGATCATCATTTATCTGATAGCTGAATAGGCAGAGAATGGAGGGTTACAAAGCATTAGAGGGGAAAGGTTTTTAATTTAGAAAAGCATCATTTGCCAATGCAGTCATGGTAGGCCTAAGGGCCTGTTCCTGTGCTGCACTGTTATTTGTTTTCTTGTTTAAACAGCCGCAATGTTTCACCATCGAATCTGCAAAAGTGGGATAGTGCAGGGGCTGGGGGCTGGTTCGCTTAGCTTTACGACATGCAGCAATATCAACAGTGCAGTTTCAATTCCCACACTGCCTGAGGTTACCAGGCAGCTCCAATCTCCTCAACCTCTACCTTCGCCTGAGGCATGGTGACGCACAGTTAAACCCCCACCAGCTATCTCTCTCTCTCTCTCTCTCTCTCTCTCTCTAAAGAGAGCAGCCCTCTGGAACTGTGGTCCTCTGAGAATCGGACAACTTTACATTGACCTTACTCTTCACAAACCCAAAGGCTGGTCCAGATATCTGCGACTAGTTTCACCATCTTTTCAAATGCTTAGTTGCTAATGAAGAAACCCAGATTAATTTGGGTTCTTTTCAAACAGAAATACATTTGGACTGAGAAAGGTCATCAATGAGGGAAGAGAGATAACAAAGTTTGGAGCTGGATAAACACAGCAGGCCAGGGGTCTAGGCCTGAAACGTCAGCTTTTGTGTTCCTAAGATGCTGCTTGGCCTGCTGTGTTCATCCAGCTCCACACTTTGTTATCAATGAGGGAAGGCATCCTTTTAAAGTTAATTTTGTTGTGACCAACCGAGAGAGGAATTGAATTTGGAAGAGGAATCAGTTCATCCTTTCTCACCTGGGACACAAACCGTTTGGGGCTATCACACCGAGAATTGAAACTAACTGGGGTCCGGTCTGAACACAATGTAAGCTGTGCAAACGGCATTGATGGATAAACAGGTGAACATGGGGCTGTAACCTCTGCAGGGGATTAAAACGTGGGAATGGAATGCAAGTTATGTGGGAAACTGCTGAAAATAATCATCACAGTAATTTGGAACAAAAGTGAACATTGCTGAAAAAGCATTAAATCCTCTGTTATTTCACTGTTGTGCAACTTTCTGACTGTGGTTCAGAGCTGTTTGTGCAGCCCAAGCAGTGTATCCAAAAATGCCAGTACTTAGTGAGGTGCTGGGGGAGGGCGTCACTGTCAGAGGGCTGCCTGTCGAAGGCAATGTTTCCCCAGGCCATGGCTGTCCTTTCAGGTGGGCAGAGTAGATTCCTAGTGGGCACTATTTTTGAAGAAAAGCAAGGGAGATCTCCCCAGTGCCTTGACTATTATTGATCCTCAATCAATAGATGATCTGGACATTGTGTCTTTGTTGTTGTGGAAGCTGACTATTTGTGAACTATCTGCATCATTCCTTGCATGGCCACAGTGACTGCACTTTTAAAGATATCCTTCATTGGTTATAAAGCGCCTTGACATTGCTGAGGATAGGAAGAGTGCAACTGAAGAAGAGTCTAGGCCCAAAAGATCAGTGTTCCTGCTCCTGCCTGGCCTGCTGAGTTCATCCAGCTCCACACCTTGTTATCTTAAGCTAAATAAAAGATCCTTTTTAGATCTTGTCTTGTTGAAGGGTGTGAGACTGGCGCATTGAACGTCTGCTCTCTCTATGGGTGAATGTTTCAGAATCTCCCAGCTCTGTAGTTTTCAGCAAGTTTCAAGACTCTTAAACTGTGTAATCCATCTCCTCTGGTTCTGGACAAAAGGTTGTGATTCAGTGAGCCACTGACTCATTGCAACAAACTGAGTTTCCAATGATTGAATTATATTTCACTTTGGCGAAAGGATAAGCAGCTTTGCTCTGCTACTTGCTGTGTTGGCTCCTGTGCAACAACTGCTCCAAATTTCACCCTGTGAAGATGAAATCTTTGTGGTTGATGTGTAAACCTCACTTTGCACTTAGGTTCTTGGTTAGGGCCCCGATTGGAGGGATTGTATTTCCTTTCCAGTTCAGAGTGACTGCCTGAATCAGAAAGAAACTCTGTCACTTCCTCTTTGACACATTGCACGCTGGACACATCACACAGTGTGGGAAAACTGCATTGTCATTTCATAGAATAGTCATCCAAGATGCTCCTTATTATTCTCCTTGTGACCACATTGACTCTCTCTGCTGATGCTGGTGAGTATGGGTTCTGTTTGATTTGACCTGACTGGAGGGCTGCTGTGGTTTGTGTTTCTGATAGTATCTTATTTGTGGGTATTTCTGTGCCTTGCAGGAGCTCAGGCTCATCGTTAAATTTTGAATAGTCCATTCCCTGTGATTTGTGTTTCAGCTTCTTGTACGTCCTCGTGTGTATTCCTCAGACAGATGAGACATTGTTCACTCAGATTTCAGGAATGGAATTGTTCTCTTTGGTGCTTTGTTGTGTTTAGATGGAACACATTCTGTGGTTGTCAGCTGGCACTGGGAATACTGGGATGAGGTTAATCAATAAAATGAGCTTGGAAGTGTGCAAATGAGGAAAGAAATCTCCAGGTGGAGAAAGAGAAGCTGTTTTCACTAGAAGTCAACCCAGAAAAACAAGAGGGACCATGAATACAAAGAAATCCAAAGAGATCAAATGAAGAACGTAGGAGGAATGTGTTTCTGTGGGAAGTGGTGAGAATGTCGAGCCCCATGTTAAAGCTGGTGGGGACTGCCCTGACCACCACATGTCATTGATCGCTCAATGAATATCTCTCATGTGGCCACCTTTGTAATTGATGAGGATTCAAGAACAAATTACTGAATCTGAGAAAAACTGCAGAAAGTTGCAACACAAAGAAAGGTCAGGGAACTTGTGCACGAACCACAGAAAACTAGTACACACGGACAGCAGGTAATCAGAAGGGCAAATGGAATGAGACAGCAAGAACCACAGATGCCGGAGTCAGAGACAGCGCAATGTGGAGCTGGAGGACCACAGCTGGCCAGGCAGCATCAGGCCAGTAAGAAAGTTCATGTGTCAGGTCTGGCCGCTTCTTCAGAAATGGGGGAGGGGGAAGGGGGCTCAGAAATAAGTAGAGAGAGGAGGGATGGGGCTGGGAAAAGGTAAGTGGGATAGTGATAGTTGAGTGCTGGCAGGGAGAGGTGGGGATTGGTCAGTGGGATGGGTGGGGTAGATAGTTGGGAGAGAAGATGGACAGGTTGTATCAGGTCATGGAGGCGGAGATGAGAGGAAGGGTTGGTTTTGGGATGAGACTAGGTGTCGTGAGATTTTAAAACTGGTGAATTCTATGTTTAAGCCATCAGGCTAAAGGCTCCCTGGGTGGAATATGAAGTGTTGCTCCTCCAGTTTGCGGGTGATGTCATTGTGACACTGGAGGAGACCCAGGATGGACATGTCACCCAGGGAGTGGGACGGGCAGTTAAAATGTTCGGCAATCAGAAGGTGTTGTCGTTTGTTGTGAACATAGTGCAGGTACTCTACGAAATGCTCTCTGACTCTACGCTTGTTCTCACCAATGTAGAGGAAGCCATATTGGGTGCAGCAGATACAGTGGACAGTGGCTCTTATTTTAAGTGGGGGACGGGAGAATAAGAGTTGGGAAGTTTTACTGCAACTATACGATGTGCCAAAACTGTCAGTAATTTTGGTTCCTTTATTTAAGAAAATATATCATTTCATTGGAACTAGTTCAAAGAAAGATCACCAGGATGATTCCTGGCATGGAGGAATTGGCATATGACCAAAAGCTAAACAAGTCGGGACTCTACTCACTGGAATTTAGAAGAATGGGAGATAATGGGCAGCACGGTGGCTCAGTGGTTAGCACTGCAGCCTCAGAGGGTCAGGGACCTGGGTTCGTTTCCAGCCTCGGGCGACTGTCTGTGTGGAGTTTGCACATTCTCCCCGTGTCTGTGTGGGTTTTCTCCGGGTGCTCCGGTTTCCTCCCACAGTCCAAAGATCTGCAGGTTAGGTGGATTGGCCATGCTAAATTGCCCGTAGTGTTCAGGGGTGTGTGGGTTATGGGGAGATGGGTCTGGGTGGGATGCTTCAAGGGACAGTGTGGACTTGTTGGGCTGAAGGGCCTGTTTCCACACTGTAGGGAATCTAATCTAATCTCATTGAAACAAGTAGAACTTTTAAGGACATAACAGGGTAAGTGCAGAGAGGATGTTTCTCCTCATGGGAGTGTATAAGACCAGAGGGCATTATCTCAGAATAAAGGAGAACCAATTTAAGACTGAAATGAAGAGGAGTTTCTTCTCTCAGAGAGTTATGAGTCTTTGGAACTCCTTGCCACAGAGAGCTATGGGGAAAAGTTCTTGTGTATATTTAAGGCAGCAATCAATATATTTTTGAGCGTTAAGTAAATCAAGGGTTATGGACAAAGGGCAGGGAAGTGAATGTGAGGAATATCAGATCAGCCATGATCCTATTGAATGGCAGTGTCTGGCTCGAGGGGCCGAATGGTCTACTCAACCTGTCCATCTTCACCCATCCCACTGACCAATCCCCACCACTCCCTACCGGCATTCACCTATCATCTTCCCACCTACCTTTTATCAGCCCCACCCCTCCTCCCACTTTTTATTTCCCAGATCCCTATCCCCTCCCCATTTCTGAAGAGGAGTCCCAACCCAAAACGTCAGCTTTCCTGCTCCTCTGATGCTGCCTGACCTGCTGTGTTCACCCAGCTCCACACTGTGTGGTCTACTCCTGTTCCTATTTCTTCTGGTGTTATGGTCTTAGGGCAGACTGACAGTCAGACATAAGATGTGAGGCTGGATGAACACAGCAGGCCAAGCAGCATCTCAGGAGCACAAAAGCTGACGTTTCGGGCCTAGACCCTTCATCAGAGAGGGGGATGGGGGGAGGGAACTGGAATAAATAGGGAGAGAGGGGGAGGCGGACCGAAGATGGAGAGTAAAGAAGATAGGTGGAGAGAGTGTAGGTGGGGAGGTAGGGAGGGGATAGGTCAGTCCAGGGAAGATGGACAGGTCAAGGAGGCCACCCGAAGGTTGCAGGAACAGCAACTCATATTCCGCCTGGGAACCCTGCAGCCATATGGTATCAATGTGGACTTCACCAGTTTCAAAATCTCCCCTTCCCCTACTGCATCCCTCAACCAGCCCAGTTCGTCCCCTCCCCCCACTGCACCACACAACCAGCCCAGCCCTTCCCCCTCACCCACTGCATCCCAAAACCAGTCCAACCTGTCTCTGCCTCCCTAACCGGTTCTTCCTCTCACCCATCCCTTCCTCCCACCCCAAGCCGCACCCCCCGCTACCTACTAACCTCACCCCAACTCAGGCAAAAGCTAACTGTCATGTTCACAAGCTCAAAACATACCAGGGCAACAACTGAGTGTTTTAACAAATACACCACTGTTGTTCCAAACAGGGGAAAGACATAAATCAAGGAATTTCAAACTAATTGAGTGAATATCAAAATTGAGACTGAAGGAATGTGAATGAGGGAACATTATTGAAGTGATGTAGAAGCAAGATGAATAACAATGCAATTATTATCTTTGCAAACATGTTGGGAAAGACCAATATGGGCTGAAGAGTTCTGAAGGAAGGTCACTCGAGTTAAAATGTTAACTCTGATTTCTCTCCCCAGACACTGTCAGACCTGCTGACCTCTTCCAGCAATTTCTGATTTTGTAATCAACATAGACTGGTTGATTGTGAGGTAGATCGGTGGGATGAGTGAAGATGGACAGGTTGAGTAGGCCATTTAGGATCAGTAGGATCATGACCAGTCTGATATGCCTCACATTCACTTCAACCAGTTTATTTTGCAGAAGGTCTTTTTTTAATATTTATTATATTCCCTCCAGTGTAGAAACAGGCCCTTCGGCCCAACAAGTCCTCACCACCCCTTGAAGCATCCCACCCAGACTCATCCCCCTATAACCCACACACCCCTGAACACTACGGGCAATTTAGCATGAGCGATCCACCGAGCCTGCACATCTTTGGACTGTGGAAGGAAATCGGAGCACCCAGAGGAAACCCACGCAGACACGGGGAGAACATGCAAACTCCACAGAGTCACCCAAGGCTGGAATTGAACCTGGGTCCCTGACGCTGTGAGGCTGCAGTGCCAACCACTGAGCCACCACGTGGCCTGTTGTTTAGCTTCTGTGCATTTCTCCTTTGCCAGGACCTGAATGACTAATATACAGAAAGCTTCTAGTCACACGACAATTTATAACAAGGTAATTCGAGAAGGGACCTGGTGTGAAAGCAGAACTCTATGTATAGAGGTGGATTAAGATTCATTGCGCTCTTGAGAGTCAGTAACTCTGAAAAAAACCAAAAGTGTTTGAAATGAGACTGAGCTGAACTGTTTTTTTACAAAGCTGTATATATCTCTCTGGCAAAACCTGGCAATGTTTTCAAAGCTTAAACAGACCACAGTAGCCTTACAGTGCAGAAAGGGCAAGAGTTAGACGAAGAAGCATGTCATGACCATGTCATGGCAAAAACATAAACCAGAAAGTAAAAACAATTCCTTTACTTTACATTTTATAGTCACTAAGTCATAGCAAAAATTCTCTGGCCAAAATCACCAACTCAAAAAGCTAAAGTGCATGAAAACATAATGAGCAGTGATGATGAAAAGATAGCAAAAAGTACAAGGCATTAGTGAGATCGCATCTGGAGTAGTGTGTACAATTTCAGTCCCTTATTTGAGGAGGAATGTTGTTGATTTGGAGACAGGTCAGAGGAGGTTCACAAGACTGATTCCAAGGATGAAAAGATTGCCTTATGAAGAAAGGTTGAGCAGTTTAGGTTGGTACTCACTGGAGTTCAGAAGAATCAGAGAAGATCAAATGGAGTTGTATAAGATGCTGAAGGGATTGGCAAAGGAGATGCAAGGTAAATGGTTCCCCTTGTGGAGCAATCTAGTGCTAAAAGGCATCATTTTAGGACAAGGGGCAGAAAATTTAAAATGGAAATATGGAGAAATCACTTTTCTCAGAGGCTCATGAATCTGTGAGATCATTCCCCCAGAGTGCTTTGGACACTAGGACACAGAGGAAATTTAAGGAGAAAATAGATTTTTGATTACCAATTGGTTGAAGAGTTATGAAGAATGTCCAGGAAGGTGGCTGTGTGTCTGAGATGAGACCAGCCATGATCATATTAAATGGTGGAGCAGGCTTGAGGGGCTGAATGGCCTTCTCTTGCTTCTCGATCTTACATTGTTTCGGCTGTGATTCTGAGAGGGAATGTGTAAGTGCTAGAGATAAGAAACTTCATTTCTAAGGAATTCTTTCTTTACCAGAAAGTAAAACTTTAAAAAAAAATGTTAACATATATTTGTGAAACTTGCTGGAAGACTCTCCACTTGCCTGGATGAGTGCACCTTTCACAGCTCTCAAGAAGATTGAGAACATTTAAGAGTAAGCAGTCTACATGATTAGCTGAGATAACAAAGTGTAGAGCTGGATGAACACAGCAGGCCAAGCAGCATCTCAGGAGCACAAAAGCTGACGTTTCAGGCCTAGACATTTCTTTTGGTTGATTGTTTGATTGCTTGATTTATTGTCAATTGAACTGAAATACAGTGAAAAACCTTTGTTTACGAGCAGGAGAGGCAGATCATAGTAAACGAGGATGTACAGATCCAAAAGAATTAGAGAGAAGTATACAGGTTACTTGCACAGGGCATGTGCAAGGCGAGATCAATAACAGGATCAACATTATTTGAAACGAGAGAGTCTATTCATCATGGAGAAGGTGTAGTTTTGTAAATCTTTATGGATTACAGTCGACAGATCAGAAAGCTGAGGATTCAGTTGCAATGGGCATTGAAGAAGTATTTAGATGTACATTTGTGATGCCGAAGTGATGGGCCAACTACTAGAAAGTGGAATTATAATTGGTCGAAGAGAGCAGGAACTGCAGATGCTGGAGAATCTGAGATAACAAGGTGTAGAGCTGGATGGACACAGCAGGCCAAGCAGCATCAGAGGAGCAGGAAGGCTGATGTTTTGGGCCTAGACCCATCATAGAAGGTAGTTGTTGACTGGTACGGATTCAATGGGCAAAGCTCCTTTCTCTATCCATCTTTGTGACTCTTTGGTTCTAAGATATCCACTCATAATGAATTGTTAGAACATAGAACATAGAACAGTACAGAACAGAACAGGCCCTTCAGCCCACAATGTTGTGCCGACCATTGATCCTCAGGTATGCACCCTCAAATTTCTGTGACCATATGCATGTCCAGCAGTCTCTTAAATGACCCCAATGACCTTGCTTCCACAACTGCTGCTGGCAATGCATTCCATGCTCTCACAACTCTCTGTGTAAAGAACCCGCCTCTGACATCCCCTCTATACTTTCCTCCAACCAGCTTAAAACTATGACCCCTCGTGTTCTATTTTGAATTCTTGTTCTTCTGTATACAAGAAGTTTTATGAAATGTCGAGATTTCACTTTTTACGTTGCATTTGATAATTTATACGTGATGTTTCTTTGCCCCTGACAGCAGAGAGACCCATCCTGCTCCAGTCTCCAGAAGTGCACAGTGTGATGGAAGGCGACTCTGTCAGATTTCAGTGTAAACTGGAGAATGCTAATGTCAGCAAACTCATTGTTACTTGGTACAAGAATAGATCCAGCAAACAGGAGCTGATAACATACGATGCACAGGGCCATGTCTACCGTCACCCTGGAGTGACAGCACGTTTCCAACCTTCCAGGGATATCTCCAATAACAGCTACATCCTAACCATCACAAATGTGGAAGCTAGTGACAATGCTGTCTATGTCTGTAGTGTGCGGGGATCGAGCTACGGGGCAGGAACCCAGCTGAACATAACCGGTAAGTAAATATTAGCTCCCACTGACAGGCTCACAGGGACAACATCATCACCAGCCAGGTTAATGAACAGGGGAAGGGTGTAGTGTGGGTGAGTGGGGAGGTGGTGGTGAAACGGGGAGATGAGAAACCCTGGAAGGAACTGCTTCACGCTTTGGGGATTTGTCAGAAGAGCAGGAAATGAAACTGTTGTGCTAATGTTCAAGCTCTCTCCAACCTTGTTGGGTGGCAATACAGTTCGTAACTTGGCTGAAGACTGCTCTTCAACAGAGAAACGTGAGTCAGTGTGTGATCTGAAAATACATCACGGACTTCCACTTGTATATGGAAGCTGCTTGGAGGCACATCCACTGATTTGTGAGGGGCGGCTCATCTGTGAATGAGAAAAGGGATACTGGTCTCTGCGGAGTTAGTTCACAGGGAATGTGTGTATTCTTTTGTTCCAGTCTTTGTGATTTTGTATTGATGATTTAATGGAATGTTCAACAGAGAAAATGGGGAAGTTTGTTCAGGCTGTGTTTTCTTGATGGGTAGATGTTTAAGTCGTGGGGAATAGGGGCTGTCTCATTTTAACTGCATTTACTAACTTCTTTTCAGTAGATACACTCTTCCATTTCTTTCCAAGTGTATTACTTTACTTGTGTGCATATTTGATGTACGTTCTGATGATTTTCAGGGTAGTAGGTAATGAAATTCAATTTTCTTACAATCATGTAATAAAATTCAATTTTCTTTCAATCATCAAAGAAAACTTGTGAATAAATTCATACAGTGTGGGAAAAGGCTATTTGGCCCATCAAATCTGCACTGGCCTTCTGAAGAGCATTCCACCCAAACCCAGGCCCCATTTTTTTCCCCATAGATGTGACAGAGTGAGAAGGGAATTAAAAGAGAAGCATTGTTACGGAGGGGAAAATGCCGATCCCCTTAGATAATTGAACTAAAACACAAGCCCTAATCTGATATGAGATGTGAGTAAACCGGTTGATGTGGTGTACATGGATTTCAGCAAGGCATTCGATAAGGTTCCCCACAGTAGGCTATTGTACAAAAAGCGGAGGAATGGAATTGTGGGAGATACAGCAGTTTGGATCGGAAATTGGCTTGCTGAAAGAAGACAGAGGGTGGTAGTTGATGGGAATTGTTCATCTTGGAGACCAGTTACTAGTGGTGTACCGCAAGGGTCGGTGTTGGGTCCACTGCTGTTTGTCATTTTTATAAATGACCTGGATGAGGGCGTAGAAGGATGGGTTCATAAACTTGCAGATGACACTAAGGTCGGTGGAGTTGTGGAGAGTGACGAAGGATGCTGTAGGTTGCAGAGAGACATAGATAAGCTGCAGAGCTGGGCTGAGAGGTGGCAAATGGAGTTTAATGCAGACAAGTGTGAGGTGATGCACTTTGGTAGGAGTAACTGGAGGGAAAAGTACAGGGCTAATGATAAGACTCTTAGTAGTGTAGATGAGCAGAGAGATCTCGGTGTCCATGTACACAGATCCTTGAAAGTTGCCACCCAGGTTAACAGGGCTCTTAAGAAGACATATAGTGTTTTAGCTTTTATTAATAGTGGGATCGAGTTCCGGAACCAAAAGGTTATGGTGAAGCTGTGCAAAACTCTGGTGCGGCCGCACTTGGAGTATTGTGTACAGTTCTGGTCACCGCATTATAAGAAGGATGTGGAAGCTTTGGAAAGGGTGCAGAGGAGATTTACTAGGATGTTGCCTGGTAAGGAGGGAAGGTCTTACGAGGAAAGGCTGAGGGACTTGAGGCTGTTTTCATTAGAGAGAAGAAGGTTGAGAGGTGACTTAATTGAAACATATAAAATAATCAGAGGGTTAGATAAGGTGGATAGGGAGAGCCTTTTTCCTAGTATAGTAACGGCGAGCACGAGGGGGCATAGATTTAAACTGAGGGATGAAAGATATAGAACAGATGTCAGAGGTAGTTTCTTTACTCAGAAAGTAGTAAGGGAATGAAACGCTTTGCCTACAAACGGTGGTAGATTCGCCAACTTTCGATACATTTAAGTCGTCATTGGATAAGCATATGGACGTACATGGAATAGTGTAGGTTAGATGGGCTTGAGATCGGTATGACAGGTCGGCACAACATTGAGGGCCAAAGGGCCTGTACTGTGCTGTAATGTTCTATGTTCTATGACAGGAGTAGGTGTTCTCCTCTAACAATTACCCCCAAAATACTCAGAAAAATTCACCTTTCCTGTCCTAATCTATGAAAAGAAAACAAATCTCTGATACAAGATAATAAAATGTGAGGCTGGATGAACACAGCAGCCCCAGCAGCATCTCAGGAGCACAAAAGCTGACGTTTTGGGCCGAGACCCTTCATCAGAGAGGGGGATGGGGTGAGGGTTCTGGAATAAATAGGGACAGAAGGGGAGGCGGACCGAAAATGGAGAGAAAAGAAGATAGGTGGAGAGGAGAGTATAGGTGGGGAGGTAGGGAGGGGATAGGTCCGTCCAGCGCAGATGGACAGGTCAAGGAGGTGGGATGAGGTTAGTAGGTAGGAGATGGAGGTGCGGCTTGGTGTGGAAGGAAGGGATGGGTGAGGGGAAGAACAGATTAGGGAGGCAGAGACAGGTTGGACTGGTTTTGGGATGCAGTGGGTGGAGGGGAAGAGCTGGGCTGGTTGTGTGGTGCAGTGGGGGGAGGGGACGAACTGGGCTGGTTTTGGGGTGCGGTGGGGGAAGGGGAGATTTTGAAGCTGGTGAAGTCCACATTGATAACATTGGGCTGCAGGGTTCCCAAGCGGAATATGAGTTGCTGTTCCTGCAACCTTTGGGTGGCATCATTGTGGCACTGCAGGAGGCCCATGATGGACATGTCGTCTAAAGAATGGGAGGGGGACTGGAAATGGTTTGCGACTGGGAGGTGCAGTTCTTTATTGCGAACCGAGCGGAGGTGTTCTGCAAAGCGGTCCCCAAGCCTCCGCTTGGTTTCCCCAATGTAGATGAAGCCGCACCGGGTACAATGGATGCAGTATGCCACATTGGCAGATGTGCAGGTGAACCTCTGCTCAATATGGAGAGTCATCTTGGGGCCTGGGATAGGGGTGAGGGAGGAGGTGTGGGGGCAAGTGTAGCATTTCCTGCGGTTGTAGGGGAAGGTGCTGGGTGTGGTGGGGTTGGAGGGCAGTGTGGAGCAAACAAGGGAGTCACGGAGAGAGTGGTCTCTCCGGAAAGCAGACAGGGGTGGGGATGGAAAAATGTCTTGGGTGTTGGGGTCGGATTGTAGATGGCGGAAGTGTCGGAGGATGATGCGTTGTATCCGGAGGTTGGTGGGGTGGTGTGTGAGAACGAGGAGGATCCTCTTTGGGCGGTTGTGGTGAGGGTGGGGTGTGAGGGATGTGTTGCGGGAAATGCGGGAGACGCGGTCAAGGGCGTTCTCGACCACTGTGGGGGGAAAGTTGCGGTCCTTGAAGAACGTGGACATCTGGGATGTGCGGGAGTGGCATGCCTCATCATGGGAGCAGATGCGGCGGAGGCGGAGGAATTGGGAATAGGGGATGGAATTTTTGCAGGAGGGTGGGTGGGCGGAGGTGTATTCTAGGTAGCTGTGGGAGTCGGTGGGCTTGAAATGGACATCAGTTACAAGCCCTTTGGTCCTGGAACTCCCTACCTACGTCCGTGACACCACCCACACCCTGCACTTCCTCCAGGACTTCCAATTCCCTGGCCCCCAACACCTCATTTTCACCATGAACGTCCAGTCCCTATACACCTGTATTCCGCATGCAGATGGCCTCAAGGCCCTCCGCTTTTCCCTGTCCTGCAGGCCCAACCAGTCCCCCTCCACTGACACCCCCATCCGCAGAGCCGAACCCGTCCTCACCCTCAACAACTTCTCTTTCGATTCCTCCCACTTCCTACAGACAAAGGGGGTGACCATGGGCACCAGCATGGGCCCCAGCTATGCCTGCCTCTTTGTAGGTTACGTGGAACATTCCCTCTTCCGCACCTACACAGGCCCCAAACCCCACCTCTTCCTCCGTTACATTGATGAATGTATCGGCGCCGCCTCTTGCTCCCCAGAGGAGCTCGAACAGTTCATTCACTTCACCAACACCTTCCACCCCAACCTTCAGTTCACCTGGGCCATGTCCAGCACATCCCTCACCTTCCTGGACCTCTCAGTCACCATCTCAGGCAACCAGCTTGTAACTGATGTCCATTTCAAGCCCACCGACTCCCACAGCTCCCTAGGATACACCTCCTCCCACCCACCCTCCTGCAAAAATTCCATCCTCTATTCCTAATTCCTCCGCCTCCGCCGCATCTGCTCCCACAATGAGGCATTCCACTCCCGCACATTCCAGATGTCCACGTTCTTCAAGGACCGCAACTTTCCCCCCACAGTGGTCGAGAACACCCTTGACCGCGTCTCCCGCATTTCCCACAACACATCCCTCACACCCCGCCCCCACCACAACCGCACAAAGAGGATCCTCCTCGTTCTCACACACCACCCCACCAACCTCCGGATACAACGCATCATCCTCCGACACTTCTGCCATCTACAATCTGACCCCACCACCCAAGACATTTTTCCATCCACTCCCGTGTCTGCTTTCCAGAGAGACCACTCTCTCCGTGTTTCCCTTGTTTGCTCCACACTGCCCTCCAACCCCACCACACCCGACATCTTCCCCTGCAACCGCAGGAAATGCTACACTTGCCCCCACACCTCCTCCCTCACCCCTATCCCAGGCACCAAGATGACTTTCCATATTAAGCAGAGGTTCACCTGCACATCTGCCAATGTGGTGTACTGTATCCATTGTACCCGGTGTGGCTTCCACATTGGGGAAACCAAGCGGCAGCTTGGGGACCGCTTTGCAGAACACCTCCGCTCGGTTCGCAATAAACAACTGCACCTCCCAGTCGCAAACCATTTCCAGTCCCCCTCCCATTCTTTAGATGACATGTCCATCATGGGCCTCCTGCAGTGCCACAATGATGCCACCCAAAGGTTGCAGGAACAGCAACTCATATTCCACTTGGGAACCCTGCAGCCCAATGTTATCAATGTGGACTTCACCAGCTCCAAAATCTCCCCTTCCCCCACCGCACCCCAAAACCAGCCCAGTTCGTCCCCTCCCCCCACTGCACCACACAACCAGCCCAGCTCTTCCCCTCCACCCACTGCATCCCAAAACCAGTCCAACCTGTCTCTGCCTCCCTAATCTGTTCTTCCCCTCACCCATCCCTTCCTCCCACCCCAAGCCGCACCTCCATCTCCTACCTACTAACCTCATCCCACCTCCTTGACCTGTCCATCTGCGCTGGACGGACCTATCCCCTCCCTACCTCCCCACCTATATTCTCCTCTCCACCTATCTTCTTTTCTCTCCATCTTCGGTCCGCCTCCCCCTCTCTCCCTATTTATTCCAGAACCCTCACCCCATCCCCCTCTCTGATGAAGGGTCTAGGCCCGACACGTCAGCTTTTGTGCTTCTGAGATGCTGCTGGGGCTGCTGTGTTCATCCAGCCTCACATTTTATTATCTTGGATTCTCCAGCATCTGCAGTTCCCATTATCACTGATACAAATCTCTGATCCACCTTATAGATAACAAGAAGCAATTTATTTATTAAATCGTAACAATGAATAAATTATCAGAATTATTAACAAACAGGCATTTCCCCCTTAGATGAGTAACTACTTCCTAACTCGTCTGAATTCTACTGGAATAAAGTTCAAATAAACAGAAGTACCACCCCAGAAGTGCTCACGTACCACCCCACCAACCTCCGGATTCAGCGCATCATCCTCTGTCACTCCCACCACCTGCAATTCGACCCCACTATCAAGGACATTTTTCCCTCCCCACCCTTATCAGCCTTCCAGAGGGACCACTGTCTCCGAGGCTCCCTTGTCTTCTCCCACCTATCTGCTCCTTTATCCAGATGAAATAAACTTGCTATGAACAGATATCCCGCAACTTCATCCACAGTTGTCTGCTAAACAGATGACAACAGGTGGAAACAGTACACCCTAACACACTGGGCACACTTCCCTACCCTCAAGAACATATCAGAACTGACAACCAGACTCATAAGACGACTAGGAACCATAGCAGCACGCAAGCCAACAGCCACACTACGTCAAACACACACAAGGATTAAAGACCCCATTCCTACAACATGCAGAAATAACTCAGTTTACAGAATACCATGCAATGACTGCCACAAACATTACATCAGGCAGACATGAAGGAAACTCGCCATCAGAATACATGAACATCATCTAGCAGCAAAACAGCACAACAAATTCTCCTCAATATCGGTACATGCAGACAATGAAGGCTATCAGTTTAGCTGGGACAACATAATCGTAGAAGCCCAAGCCAAACATAGACACACATGGAAATTCCTAGAGGCATAGTTCTCAACCACACAGCAATCGATAAACATGTAGAATTGGACCCCATATACACAGCCATTTAGAACAAAACCTGAAATGACACTATTCACCATAACGGACCAGACGGTGGAAATTCCAAGTGGACTGGAACAATATCGCTTCATCGGAGGCCTCAATGATGATGTTTCCTCACAGGGTGATGAAATGGCTGAATGAAAATGAGCCAGATCAGCGAGAAAGTCAACAACCTCTGGAAGGGACCACAACAATCTTTTCCCCACAGTCAATTCTATCTCCCTGCATTCAATTCATGAATTCACTACACAACTTTGTAACAGACAACGATTGCCCAACCTCACCTCTAAGACCCAAAAGAAAGACGGTTGTACTTGTTGTAGGGCAGTCATCTCCACCCCAGGACATCTTTGCAGGAGTTCCGCAGGACAGTGTAGTTGGGCCAACCATCTTCACTGCTTCATCTTCCCTCCACCATAAGATCAGATGTCCCATCAGTGAGTGATCAGGGTTGGTTTAGATCTTTTTCCTGTGGTTGACCTGTTTCTGTGTTTCCAGTCCCTGCAGTGGGAATGAACAGAGAGCTGTGGATAGTCTGGATCAGCGTGGGAGCTGCCCTGGGAGCTACTCTCATCGCTGGAGCTGCTCTTCTCTTCTGTATCAGATGCACTCGGTCTGGAAAACAGTCATCTTGTAGGTGGAAATCAATCTTTCACTGAAACGGCCACATTAGGAAGAGTTTTCCTCATGATTGAAGGTTGGGGTGGGCAAAGAGAGGAATGTTCAAAATACTCAGAGCAGCCTTTGTGGAGAAAGAGAGTTCAAATCAGTTTTTCATCAAAAATGTGAGGCATTAGAGATGGAGAGTTTTTCACAGAAGTACATTACCCAGGGGAAAGACTGAAGCTGTCTTGTCTGCTCAATTTCCAGCTGCATTTTCTGATTTTGTTTCAGATTTCCCAAATCTACAGCATTTTAACATCCACTCTCTCAACCACTGATGCCCAAAACCAACAGTGTGTCCCTTCTATAAGACACACCACACAAATTCACCAAAGATCTTCACACAGCATCTTCTAAACACATGGCCACTTCCACCTGGAAGGACAAGAGCAGCAGATACATGGGAACACTACACCCTGCAATTCCCCTTCAAGCCAGTCACCATCCTGACTCAGAAATATTTCATTGTTCCTTCAGAGTCACTGGGTCAAAATCCTGGAATTCCCTCCCTAAGGGCATTGAGGATGAACCCACAGCACATGGGCTGCAGCAGTTCAAGAAGGCAGCTCATTACCACCTTCAAGGTGTAGCTAAGGACAGGCAACAAACGATGGCCTTGCCAGTAACAGCTACTTCCCATGAGTGAATGAAAAAAGTGTTAATTTTAATTATTTGGTGCCAATTGCCCTCAATAGACAAGGTCTCTTTTCCTAGGGAGTTGGATTTCAGGACTAGGGGGTATAACTGTCAGGTGAGAGAAGAAAGATTTTAAAAAGACACGGGGGCAATTTCTTTGGCACAGAGAATGGTTTGTGTGTGGAATGAACTCCCAGAGGAAGTGGCAGATGTGAATACAATTGCAACGTTTAAAAGACATCCAAAAAAGTACATGAATAAGAAGTGTCTGGAGGGATATGGGTCAGGTGCTGGCAGGTGGGACCGGTTTAGGTTGGAATTATATTTGGCAAGGACTGGTTGGACCAAAAGGGCTGTTTCCATGCTGTACGACTCGATGGCTAATTGAGTTTGACAGTCTTTCCAGAAGGTTGTTATTTCTGTCCTTCTGTGTAGCCTCAGTCTTGGTGACATTTGATCTTTTTTTACTTCCAGCTTCACCTGTCTGTCCTGCTGATAATTTGCCAGCCCCAGATAATGAACCCGTCTCTTTCTCTGGAGACACACAGGTTGGTTGAGTTGTTTTGTGCAAGGTGTTTCTCAGCTCATTTGGCTCAATGTTTCAGATGGGAAGAAGGACAATGCCAATGGTGTTCGTACTCGGTGGACCAGCTTTTGGCATTTTCCAGAGGCTATTCTTCCTGTCTTGCCCATGCTTGAAGAATGGTGTTCCTCACACTGTGTTGAACTGATTGCCTCCCTATAATGGAGGCAGACACAGTTATATGACTTTGAAAGAAGCAGGATTTGATCTGTGGGGAGACATTCACTCTCATGTTGCAATGTTGCGCTGAGCCACAAGGTCACACAGTCCAGGCCACTGGACAAATAGACAGCTTCAGCAAGTGCACCCAACAGAGTTGCAGCATTTTTCCAAAAGCAGAATGACTTCTGGCTGTGGGATGTCGGGTGACAGAACAGGAGTGTAATCAAACCAAGAAGTGCAGACGCTGTCAATCTGAAACAAAAACAGTAACTGTTGGAGAAACTCACAGGCCTGGCAGCAGCTGTGGAAAGAAGAACAGAGTTCTCTGATGACATGCTCTCAGAAGGGGTCACTGGACCCAAAATGTTAACACTGTTTTCACTCCAAAGATGCTGCCAGACCTGTGAGTTTCACCAACTCTCTGTTTTTGGTTGTTAAAGCAGATGTGTTGGGGAGTATTTCTAAATATTCAAACATCATGCAGCCTTTGTTTTCCAATTGTGGGAAGATAATGGCTACTGATAAACGAGGAGGCCGACTCAACGATACAGAGTTTCAGGCAGCATGTAGACTATTCTAATCATGTGATAATGTCAATGCTGCCCACAGCAATGCTGAAAAAACTGCAGATGCTGCAAATCAAGAAGTTTCTGGAAAAGCTCAGCATCTGTGAAGAAAAAAAGATCAGAGTTAGCATGTTGGGCCTGGTGACTGTTCCTCAGAACATGTTGCCCAATGTTGTAGTGAGGCAAGCAGGTCCCGGAGAGGCAATGTCTTTGGTCTGGTAATCCAGAGCTGCTGGTGACATCTAAATGTTATTCATAAAATCACAAAGAGAAAATTAGTCTCAGTGATGGTAATAATTGTTATCAAATTTTGTAAAAACCCATCTGTTTACTAATGCCCTTCAGGGAAGAAAATCTGCTGTCCTTACCCAGTCTGGCTCACATGTGACCCCAGGTCATATCGATGGGGTTAGCTTTTAATGGCCCTATGAAATGGCCAAGTGAGACTCTCAGTTCGAAGTTACTTTGAGAGTGGGAAACAAATGCTGGTCATTTCAGTGATTCCCTCATAACATGCAGGAAAATATTTTTTAAAAAGATCATCTGCGCATAGAATTTACGGCAAGACTTAAGCATCAAATGAGGCATTGAGATAACCAAGTTAAGGCAAATCTTTCTCCGGTTGCACCTCTCCATGAGTCACAGAATAAATGTTAGTGCTTTATCTGGTTTGTGATATTATGTTGGGTTTAAAACAGAAAGTTCCATCAATCAGGTTCTTTGATAAACAACAATGTTATTGAATAATTATGAAACATGATATATTTGGCAAAGATGAAATGATTTTCTCACACAGTTAAAAATATGAAAGTATAAACATTTACTTCTCTATATACACCAAAACACACAACCATTTTCAGGAAGAAAAGGGAGCAAAATTCACTTCTCTGTCTGAAGAGATTCATGTGAGCAAAAATAAACAAGCATTTCAGGCTGATATGGCTCATTGTTGAAGATATGTATATTTTTTAATTCATAAATGGGATGGGGGCGTTACTGACAGGTCCCAGTCAATACCCAAAGAACAACATCAGCTGTGGGTCTAGAGTCACATCAATACCAGACCAAGATTCCTTCTCTTAAGGAATTTAGTGAACCAGACAATTTTCTCCCACAAAAATCAATTCGTTTCTTAATTCCTGTTTTATTTTTCTTTATTCATTCAAGGGATGAGGGTGTTGCTCTCCAAGCAACATTTATTGCCCATCCCGAATTGCCCAGTTGGCAATTCAAAGTCAACCACATTGCTGTGGGTCTGGAATCACATGTCGGCCAGACCAGGTAAAGATGGCAGTTTCCTTCCCTAAAGGACATCAGTGAACCAGGTGGGTTTTTCTGACAATCGACAATGGATTCATTAGATTGTCAATTCCAGATATTTATTGAACTCAAATTCCACTATCTGCCGTTGTGAAATTCAAACTCGGGTCCCCAGAACATTATCTGGGTCTCTGGATTAACAGTCCAGCAATAATACTATGAGGACTTTGCCTTCCCCACGAAAGTGTCTGGCCTTCTGTCTTATGTAGACAGCTGTCCTCAAATAGAGGCAGTTGTCTGTGGGATTTTTGCAAAGCCCAGTTTGCTGAGGAAAGGCAGCATTGAGGATTCCTCCAGTCATTTTACAAGGGAGTAATGAAGATTCACAACAAGAAGGTCTACTAAAATCCAGTGAGCTGATCTGAGCTCTCCTTCCCTTCAGACAGCTGAGCAGTAGTTACTCTGGATGCAAACGTGACCCAGAAAGCAGGCCAAGGGGATAGTAGGGTCTTCCGTCAAGAAACAATGGGATTCACAGGATGCTTTGTTGAAAAGAATGTCACTGTTTTTTTCATTGACCCCTTTAAAACAAAACACTGCCCAATGGTGCCGCCTCAATTTCACAAGAACTATTATACAGGAAGCTCCCAGTGGGAAAAAGTCTTTGGTCTTGTGCACCATGAGTAAACGACTCAGCAGGTTCAGGGGAATTGAGTGGAGTTGAGCACATCAAAGACCAGCCCAAGCAAAGCTAGTTTCTCTGAGAGGGAATGCTACATTCCATCACTAAAAAGGACAAATTTGAAAACAAAACCTTCTTTCAATATGGAGTCAGCTGCTACAGGAATGTCTCTGCTTTCAACCCCAATTCCCTGAACTGAACACCGGGTACTCAGAGATACCCTGCTTTGAGAGACCTGCTGAACATAGAAACATCAAAAATAGGAGCAGGAGTAGGCCATTCAGCCCTTCGAGTCTGCTCTACCATTCAGTATAATCATGGCTGATCATCCAATCTAGTGCCCTGCTCCTTCATTCTCCTCATACACTTTGATCCCTTTAGTTCGAAGAACTATATCCAACTCTTTCTTGAAAACATACAATGCTTTAGCTTCAGTTACTTTCTGTGGCGAAGAATTCCACAGGCTTCCCAGTCTCTGGGTGAAGACATTTCTCCTCATCTCCATCCAAAACGGCAAACTGTTTAACCTTAAAATTTGACCTGCGGCCCCAGACTTTGTCATCAGGAACATCCTTCATGTATTTACCCGATCTATTCCTGTGGCTTTTATAGGCTTCTATGAGATCTCCCATCCTTCTTCTAAACTCCAGTGAATATAATCCCAACTGATGCAGCGCTTGCTGCACATCAGTTCTGCCACCCCAGGAATTAGTCCAGTAATCCTTTGCTGCTCTCCCTCATTACCAGAACATCCTTCCTCAGATAAAGAGATGAAAGCTATTCTCAATATTGCAGGTATGATCTTACTAAGGCCCTGTAAAGTTTCAGCAAGACATTCCTGCTCCTGCACTCAAACTCTCTCGCTATGGCGGCCAACATCCCATTTCCCTTCTTCACAGCCTGCTCCTCTGACGTGCTTCATTTCAGTGTCTGATGTACAAGGACCCCCCAGGACTTGTTGCACCTCCCCCTTTCCCAATCTATCGCCATTCACATCATAACATCTTCTTGTTTATGATTCCAAAATAACTTCACATTGATTCACGTGAAACTGTATCTGCTATGCATTTGCCCATTTTCTTAACTTGGCCAAATCACACTGAAGTCATTTGCCCACTTTATAGATCTTTCCCTATCTCTACACAAAATATTTGTGTCTTTCTCACTGCCTTTCCATCGCTTTTTTTCCGTTGTCTGCAAATTTGGCTGCAGTAGGTTCACCTCCTTCCTCTCAGCCATAGGTCCCCAACCTGAAAAAGAATCCCTTACTCCCTCTCGCTATTTTTGGTCCATTTGCCAGTTCTATATTCACACCAACACACTATCTCCAACATGGCGGGCTCTTATCTTATGACTTAACCTTTTACTGGGTACCTTGTTGATCATGCTCTGGAAGTCCAACACCTGATATTTGATTAGAGCGAGGTTAAAATATTGAGTATTACGCTCCTCAACATCACCTTGCTGATTTCTTCCCTTTTTTTCGAAGGTTCCCCAAAAGGCTAAGAAGTTGATAAAAACCCAACCAGACACCTGTAATTCACCAAATGATGGAAACATATTCATTTCAAGCCAAAACCCGACATACCACAGCATAGAGGCAAAGTCTTACAGCAACAGCCAAATGCAGGGGACTGAAACGGTTCCAGGAGAATGCAGGAATCACAGAGAACTGAAGAAACAGCAACGGAAATTTGCAAAACACAATCCCCAGGGTCAGTCGGCACCAAAGTCTCGCCGGAAATCGACACTGAGGCGGTTCTTGGCCTTTGAGAATCAAACACCAGGAATGAGCAACCAGATCACACTGACACCAACTGATGAAGGAATCTATGCAAATCGCAGTCAGATTAGCCACACTCTCCACAAAAAGGTGATGGTTTTGTGTTGATACAGCTTTCTCCATGGCACTGTATTGCCGCTTCGTATGGAATCATGTGATTGCACAATAGAATCGGGTGGAGTCAGCACAGCTTCATCAAGAGGAGATCATGCCTGAAAAATCTCACAGGAAGTAATGAGCAAGTTAGACTAAGGAGAACTAGTGGACGCAATATATTTGCATTTGCAGAAGGCCTTTGAAGAGGTGCCGCAAAAGAGGCTGCAAAATAAGATAAGAGACCATGGTGTTAGTGGCAAGGAACTGACATGGAGAAGGGATTGGCTGACTGGAAGAAGGCAGAGAGAGGTGACAAAAAGGTCTTTTCAGGTTGCCATCCAGACACTAGTGGAGTTCTGCAGGCGTCAATGTTGGAATCACAGCTATTCATGTTATACGTTAATAATCTGAACAATGGATCTGCGGACATTTTTGCTACGTTTGCCAATGACACAAAGCTAGCTGGGAGGAGAGGTAGTGTTGAGGAAGTGAGGAGATTGCAGAAGGACCTGGACAGCTTGGGGAGTAGGCAAAGACATGTAAGATGGGAAATAATGTGAG
This sequence comes from Stegostoma tigrinum, assembly GCF_030684315.1. Lineage (NCBI taxonomy): Eukaryota > Metazoa > Chordata > Chondrichthyes > Orectolobiformes > Stegostomatidae > Stegostoma > Stegostoma tigrinum. The sequence goes on from NC_081362.1 coordinate 96,192,710, forward strand.
TGAGAGTGAAGTTGTGCACTTTGATAATAAGAATAAAGGAGTGAAATATTTTTTAAATAGGAAAGGTTTCAGAAATCTGAGGTACAAGGGGACATTGAGGGCTACATTAGGATTCCATGAAGGTTAACATAATTTTAGTTGGAGTTGAGGAAAAAAAATACACTGCGAGCTTCCATTTCAAGTGGGCTGGAATACAAGAGCCCAGATGTAATACTGAGGATATATAAAGCTCCTCATATGGAATGTTGTGAGAAGTTTTGGACCCTGTATTCAGGGAAGGATGCTTTAGCCTTGGAGGGAGTCCAGGGGGCATTTACAAAAATGATCTGGGAGATACAGAGCCTGTCATATGAGGAGCAGTTAAAGGCTTCAGGTCTCTAGTTGATGGAGTTTTGAAGGATGAGGGAGACTTGAGTAATACTTGCAGAAAACTGACAGGCCTGGATAGAGTGGATATGGGAAAGACGTTTCCGCTAGGAGGACAGAGTCGGAACTGAGGACACCGCCTCAGATTGAAGTGTCGAGCCTTGAGAACTGAGATGTGGAGGAACATCTTCAGCCACAGGGTGGTAAATCTATGGGATTTATTGTCACAAAGAGCTATGAAGGTAAAATCACTGAGTGCATTTAAGGGGGAGATAGATAAGTTATTGGATCAATGATTACAGGGAGAAGAATGGAGTTGAAAAATATTTCTGCCATGATTGAATGGTAGAATGGATTTGATGGGCCAAACGGCCCAATTCTGTTCTTATATCTTATGTTCCTCTTTCCTCACGATATTATTAATATCTTCATCCTCATTAAATGACAGTCATTATCAGCCCAGTCGTTTCGGGCTCCATTCATGCAGAGCAGGACTCTGCATCCTATCGGCGCCCATCATCTGGCTCCAACCATTTGTTTGTAAAATACAGGAATCCAGTGATCTAGAAGCAGACTCCAACTCCACATCTGTGGTAATTATTTCATTGATCATGGTATTTCAAACCAAATCACTGATTGGTATCAAGATATTAATTACACTCAATGTAATGACTAAAACCAAAACAATGCCTCATCAAACCTAATTACTCTATCAAAGTGGAATCTTAATCTATACATTGACCTTTTGTTTCAGAATTTTGAGCCATGATATTAAGTCAGTGAACAAAAGGTATGTTGCCACTAAACCCTACCTGCTAAGAGTTAGCCTTTATCCCTGAGTCATGGAGTTTAATGATCTGCAGCCAGCGCCCTGAGAAATTCACAGAATTTTTGTTTGCTTTATGTGAGGGAGAAGGTTTATGAAGATTACTTTGATGACAAAGCTCAGGAAGAGTTTTGAAAGGAGCTTCCGGACCAGCATGGACTGTTGGGGCTGAATTTCCTGTTTCGATGCTATATTTCCCCTCCAATATGCAATGTAACATCCCCACAGTGGGGACAAATAACTTTCTCATGATGACATGGTCTGAGCTCTGCTTGGCCACAATCAAACACATCTCAAGCCTCGAATTCCAGGGCTTCTCATAGTAAATGGTTGCAATTTAATTATTGAGACAACATGACTATAAAGAGACCTATTCACTCCAATGGAATAGTTACTTGCTGAATAGCTGGAGTGAAGATGTTTAGAGTTATGTTTTGAGGCTGTGGTTCACCTGTGGTACTCATTTTCACAGAGGGCTGTGGAGGATAAGTCATAGAGTGTCTTAATCACAGAGATTGACAGGTTCTTGATTAGAAAGGGAATCAACAGTTACATGGAGAAGGCAGGAGAATGAGGTTGAGAAACACATCAGTCGTGATCGACTGGGAAAGCAGTCTCGATTGGCTGAATGGCTTAATTATTCTCATTTATCTGATGGGAATGTGGAAATATCGGTGTAATTAGGGACCCCCGCAGGTGACTATTAGCAGAAACCTCATTGTTGAATGAATAAGAATAACAGTCTCTGCTGCTGACACATGGGAACACAACATACACCACCCTCACTCACCAATCATTGTACCCAGTGAAGATGCCGCATCAACAATGAATCGTCCCCTCTCCTTTCGGCTGACATTTGTTTTCCATCCCTCATTAGCCTTGAACTGAAGGTCTCACTTGACCATTTCAGGCGATAGTTGAGAAGCACCCACATTCTTGTGGGTGTGGAGTTATCTTTAGGCCAGATCATCTCAGGACAGCTGAATCTCTTCATTAGTAAACCTGATGGGATAGCAAGAACTGCAGATGCTGGAGTCAGAGACAACACAGTGTAGAGCTGGAGGAACACAGCAGGTCAGGCAGCATCAGAAGAGCAGGTAAGTTGAGGTTTCGCGTCAGGACCTTTTTCAAAAATGAGGAGGGTGAAGAGAGCTGGGAAATAAATAGAGAGGATGCGTAGAGTTGGGAAAGACCGGTGGAATGGTCATTGGTGAATGCAGGTCAGGAGTGGTGGGGATTGGCCAGTGGGATGGGTGGGGTGGTAGGTGGGAGAAAAGATGGACAGTTTGTGTCAGGTCAAAGATGTGGGGATGAGAGGGAGGATTGAACATTGGTTAAGTATGTTGTCGAAGTGTTTCATGGCACATGAGATTACCAGAGGGTTGCAGTGGAAGAGAGATCAATTGAGGTGTTTCCTGAGGGGGCAAAACAACTTTTTCAAGATGGCCATCCTTAGATGAGGCTTCATTGTGGAGTTATAACTTACTCAGGGATAGTAAGAACTGCAGATGTTGGAAACAGAGAACACACAGTGTGGAGCTAGAGGAACACGGCAGGCCAGGCAGGATCAGAGGAGTAGATAAGTTGTCTCTGACTCTAGCCCTCCAGTTCCACACTGTGTTTGGTCTTGTGGACCATGAATAAGAGGTATCACAGCTTCAGAGAAATTGATTGGGATAGAGCACAGCAGATCAAGACCAAGGAAAGCTAATTTCTCTCAGAGAGAATGCAGCATTCCATCACCAAAACGGACAAGTTTGAAAACAAAATCTTCTTTCAATGTGGAGTCAGCTGCTACAGAATGTCTCTCAGTCCAAACCCCATTCCCTTGACTGTCTACTGGCCTCTCAGACTGACACTGCCCTGTGAGAACTATTTGACATGGAAACATCAAAAATAGGAGGAGGACTAGGCCATTCAGCCCTTCGAGTCTGCTCAGCCATTCAATATAATCATGGCTGATCATCTAACCCAGTCCCTCCTCCTTCATTCTCCCCATTCCCTTGATCCTTTTAGCCTGAAGGACTGTATCTAACTCTTTCTTGAAAACTTACAATACTTTAGCTTCAACTGCTTTCAGTGGCAGAGAATTCCACAGAGTCCTCATTTTCTGAGTGAAGACAGTTCTCACCCCCTAAATGGCAGACTGCTTATCCTTCATCTTTGACCTGTGGTTCTGGACTTTGTCATCAGGAACATCCTTCATGTATTTATCCTGTCTATTCCCGTAGGTTTTATAGATTTCTATGAGATCCCCCGTCCTTCTTCCAAACTCCAGTGAATATAATCTTAACTAATGCAATTGCTTCCTGCACGTCAGTTCTGCCATCCCAAGAATTAGTTCGGTAATCTTTTGCTGCACTCCCTCATTACCAGAACATCCTTCCAGTGTTAAGGAGACCAAAACTCGTCTCAATATTGCAGATGTAGTCTTAATAAGATACTGTAAAATTTCTGAAATATATCCCTGCTGCGGTACTCGAGCTGTCTCACGATGACGACCAACATCCCACTTATTTTCCACGCTGACTGCTGCCTACGTGCTTTCTTTCAGTGTTTGGTGTGCAAGGATCCCCAGGTCTTGTTGCACCTTCCCCTTTCCCAATCGATCAGCATTCAGATAATAATCTGTCTCCTTGGTTTGGTTAACCTCAACTTGATCCACATGAAACTGTATTTATCACGTACTTGTCCATTTTCTTAACTTGTCCAAATCACACTGAAGGCATCTGCCCACTTTATTGATCTTTCTGTATCTCTCTGTAAACTACTTCTGTCCTTCTCACAACCTGCCTTTCCATCCCTTTTAATGTTGTCTGCAAAATTTGGCTGCAGTAGGTTCACATCCTTCCTCTCAGCCATCAGTCCCCAACCTGAAAAAGAACCCCTTACTCCCTCTCGCTATTTTTGGTCCATTTGCCAGTTCACTAGCCACATCAATGTACTAGCTTCGACACGGTGGTCTCTTATGACTTAACTTTTTACTGGGTACCTTGTTGATCACGCTCTGGAAGTCCAACACCTGATATTTGATTAGAGCGAGGTTAAAATATTGAGTATTACGCTCCTCAACATGACCTTGCTGATTTCTTCCCTTTTTTTCGAAGGTTCCCCAAAAGGCTAAGAAGTTGAAAAAAACCCAACCAGACACCTGTAATTCACCAAATGATGGAAACACATTCATTTCAAGCCAAAACCCGACATACCACCGCATAGAGGCAAAGTCTTACAGCAACAGCCAAATGCAGGGGACTGAAACGGTTCCAGGAGAATGCAGGAATCACAGAGAACTGAAGAAACAGCAACGGAAAATTGCAAAACACAATCCCCAGGGTCAGTTGGCACCAAAGTCTCGCCGGCAATCGACACTGAGACGGTTCTTGGCCTTTGAGAATCAAACACCAGGAATGAGCAACCAGAGCACACTGACACCAACTGATGAAGGAATCTATGCAAATCGCAGTCAGATTAGCCACACTCTCCACAAAAAGGTGATGGATTTGTGTTGATACAGCTTTCTCCATGGCACTGTATTGCCGCTTCGTATGGAATCATGTGATGGCACAATAGAATCAGGCAGAGTCAGGCCTGCTTCATCAAGAGGAGATCATGCTTGACGAAGGTGGAAGGCCAGGTAGTGTTGAGGAAGTGGGGAGGGATCAGAAGGACCTGGACAGTGAGGGGAGTAGACAAAGGTGTGTAAGATTGAAAATAATGTGAGAGTGAGTGAAGTTATGCACTTTGATAATCAGACTAAAGGAGTGAACTATTTTCAAAAGGGAAAGGTTTCAGAAATCTGAAGCACAAAGTGATATGTGAGGGCTATATTAGGATTCTCTTCAGTTTAACATAATTTTCATTGTGTTTTAAGACAAATATAATGTTAACTTCCATTTCAAGAGGGCTTGAATACAAGAGCCCTGATGTTAAATTGAGGTTCAATAAAGCTCTAGTGAGACCTCGTTTTGAACGTTGTGAGCAGTTTTGGTCCCTGTATTCAGGGAAGGATGTTCTGGCCTTGGACGGAGTCCAGGGAAGGCTTAAAAAATAGTCTGGGAGATATGGAGCTTGTCTATGAGGAGGAACTGAAGCCTCTGGGTCTGTTGTTGATGGAGGCTCGAAGGGTGAGGGAGGAATTTGACTGAAACTTGCAGGACACTGACAGGTCTTGATAGTGTTGAGAAAGGGAAGATGTTTCCTTGAAGAGACTAGACTCAGAACTGTGGTCACGACCCTTTATAACTGAGATGTGGAGGAACATCTTCAGCCAGAGGTTGGTAACTATATGTGGCGCTTTGTTACAAAGGGCGAAAAAGGCAAAGTCACTGAGTGGGTTGTAGAGAGAGAGATTGATAAGTCTTGAGGCAAAGTTTAGAGAGAGAGAAATGGGGTTGAAAAACATATCAGCCATGATTGAATGGGAGAACTGACCAGATAGGCAGAATGTCCTAATTCTGCTCCGATATCTAATGCTCCTGCTTCCTTATGGTCTTATTCACACCTTCATCCTTGCTACACAACAGTCATTATCAGTCCAGTCATTTCTGGCTCCCTTCATGTAGAGCAGGACTCTGAATCCTAAAGGCATCCATTATCTGGTTTTAACTGTTTGTTTTTAAATTACAGGAATCCAGTGACCTACAAACAGACTCCAACTCAACATATGTGGTAATTATTTCATTGATCATGATATTTCAAACTAAATCACTGTTTAGTGCCAAGACAGTAATTACACTCAACATAATGCTAAAACCAAGACAATGCCTTTTTAAGTCTAACTCCCCAATCAAAGTGAAATCTTAATCTATGCATTGACCTATTGTTTCAGAATTTGGATCCACGACATTAAGTCAGTGAACAAAAGGTACTTTGCTGTGGAACACTATCTACTAAGAGTGAACCTTGATCACTGAGTCATGGAGTTTAATGATCTGCAGCCGGCGCTCTGAGAAATTCACAGAACTTCTGTTTGCTTCATGTGAGGGAGAAGGCTTATGAAGATTATGTTGATGAACCAACTTGGGAGTAGTTTTGAAAGGAACTTCCAGACCAGCATGGACTGGTGGGGCTGAATGGCCTGTTTCTGTGCCATATTTTCCTGCAATATGCAATGTAACATTCCCATGTGACTTTCTCCTGATTACATTGCCTGAGCTCTGCATATTCACAATCAATCACACCTGAAGCTTCGAATTCCAGGGCTTCTCATAGTAAATGGTTCCAATTTACCAAACTAGGCATTTAGTTATTGAGACAATATGACTCTAAAGAGACATACTCATTTCAATAGAACAGTTACTTGCTGAACAACTGGAGTGAATTTGTTTAGAATTCTGTTTGGAAACTGTGTTTCATCCCTGGGACTCATTTCCACTGAGGGCTGTAAAGGCCAACTCATAGATTGTCTTAAAGACAGAGATTGACAGGTTCTTGATTAGAAAGGGAATCAACAGTTACATGGAGAAGGCAGGAGAATGGTGTTGAGAAACATATCAGCTATGATCAAATTGTGGAACAGTCTCCATTGGCCGAATGGCCTAATTCTGTTCGTTTATCTTATGGGAATGTGGAACCCCCTCAAGTGACTATCAGCAGAAGCCTCATTGTTGAACAGATAAAAATATACACAACATACTCCCCCTCCTCACCTCAGCCAATCATTGTATCATTGTACCTAGTGATGCAGCATCAAAGGTGAATCTTCCCCTCTCCTCTCAGGCTGACATTTGTTGTCCATCCCTCATTCGCCTTGAACTGAGTATCTCACATGACCATTTCAGAAGGTGGTTGAGAGGCAAACACATTGTTGTGGGTCTGGAGTCACATTTACATCAGATTATCTCAGGACAGCTGGGTCTCTTCCCTGAAGCGCGCTCGTAAACCAGATGGGATAGCAGGAACTGCAGATGCTGGAGCCAGAGACAACACAGTGTAGAGCAGAAGGGACACAGCAGGTCAGGGAGCAGCAGACAAGCTGGTAAGTTAATGCTTGGTGTCAAGACCCTTTTTCAAAAATGGGAAGGGTGGAAGTACCTTGAAATAAATAGAGAGGAGGGATGGGGCTGGGGAAGTGAAGTGTGATAGTGATAGGTGAGTGCAGGTTGGGAGTGGTGGGTTGGTCAGTGGGATGGGTGGGATGGATAGGAGGGAGACAAGTTGAACGACTTGTGTCAGGTCAAAGATGTGCGGATGAGAGGGAGGGTTGAACGTGGGTTAAGTATGTGGTTCAAGATTTTCAGGGAGAGGAGATTACCAGAGGGTTGCAGTGGGAGGCAAATTCACTGAGTTCTTTCTTCAGGCAGGTGGAGAACTTCTTCAGGGTGAATATCTTTGGAAGAGGCTTCACTGTGGGGTTGTAACTCACTCAGAGATAGTAAGAACTGCAGATGCTGGAGACAGAGACAACATAGTGTAGAGCTGGAGCAGCACAGATGCCAGGCAAGATCAGAGGATCAGGGCTGTTTTCTCTAACTCCAGCCGTCCAGGTTAACACTGTTGTCTCTGACTCCAGCATCTGCAGTTCTTACTATCTCTGAGTAAGGTATAACACCACTGCGAAGCCTCTTCCAAAATTGACGACCCTGAAGAAATTGTCCTCCTTCTGGCAAGATTTCTAGATCTCTCTTCCACTTCAAGCCTCTGGTAATCTCTTTGACCATATATTTAACCCATGACCAACCCTCCCTCTCATCCCTGCCTCCATGACCTGACACAACCTGTCCATCTTCTCTCCCACCTATCTGCCCCATCCAGCCCACTGACCAACCCACACCACTCCCTAACTGCTCTCACCTAGCACTATCCCACCTACCTACCCCAGCCCATTCCACCCCTCTCTATTTATTTCCCTGCTCCCTTCCCCCTCCCCATTTCTGAACAAGGTTCCTGACCTGAAGTGTCCACTTTCCTGCTCTTCTGATGCTGTCTGGTCTGCTGTGCTCCTCCGGTTCCACACTGTTAGCAAACCTCATGGTTTTTTGTGACAATTTGTGTTTTCATGAACGAAATGTAAAGTTACTACAGGCTGTTCTCTCAGCAGAGAGCGAGAGGACTGATGGTGGTTTAACCTGAGGTCACCATGCCTCAGGTGAGGGGAGAGGTTGGAAAGGCAAGCCCTTCAGGGTATCCTCAGCTGGTAAAGGAACTGAAACCACGCTACTCTTGTCACCCTGCATCACAAACCAGCCATCCAGATAACATGCCTGCTAGAATTTTACAATCCCCATTACTGAAACTGGCACTTTTTATTTTGAAAATGTTTTTATGAATTGTGGTTAAATTCCCTCAGCTCCCATGTTGAGACATGATCACAACCCCTTAAGTTTTAAGATAGCAATGAATAAGGGTAAGTCAGGAAATTGTAGCAAGTTACTGAATGACTGTGGGGAAATTAAGTGTCAGGCAGGAGCTAGGGAGTGTTAACTTTTATCAGATGCTTTTATCAGGCAAGTCCACATTTGACATGTAGGAATTTTTAACATTTTCGTTGATGAGGGTTCAGGAACGTCATATTCCATTAATTAGGAAAGACAAGGAGGGCAAGGTAAGGGATCCTTAGATATCAGGGAGGTTATGAAGTTAGTCAAAAAGAAGGAGGGAAAAAACACATGTAAGATTTAGGAAGCTAAAATCTGACAGGACCCGGGGGAATATAAAGAAAGCAGGAAAAAGCTCAAGATAATAAAATGTGAGGCTGGATGAACACAGCAGGCCAAGCAGCATCTCAGGAGCACAAAAGCTGACGTTTCGGGCCTAGACCGAGCTTTTGTGCTCCTGAGATGCTGCTTGGCCTGCTGCGTTCATCCAGCCTCACATTTTATTATCTTGGAATCTCCAGCATCTGCAGTTCCCATTATCTCAGGAAAAAGCTCAAGTAGGGAATTAGGAGAACAAGAAGGGGCGATGGAATTATTTTGGCAAGTCGAGTTGAACAGAATCCCGAGAGTTCTATACATAGGTTAAAAACAAGAGAAAGTAGGACCGCTGAAGGATAAAGGAGGGAGCTTGTGCTTGGACACAGAGGAAGTGGGCAAGACCCGGAATAAATACTTTGTGTCAGTATTCACCCAAGAGAACAAAATCATGGAATCCCTCACAGTGCGGAAACAGCTGATTTGGCCCAATAAGTCCACACCAACCCCCTGAAGAGCATACCTCCCAGACCCATTCAAATCCCCCTATCCTAACATCCTGCATTTCCTGTGGCTAATGCACCTAACCTACACATCCCTGAACATGATGGTCAATTTAGCATGGTCAACCCATCTAACTTGCACATCTTTGGACTGTGGGAGGAGACTTGAGCACCTGGCAGAAACCCACTCAAACATGGGGAGAAATGCAAATTCCACACAGACAGTCGCCTGAGTTTTGAATCGAGCAAAAGAGTCCAGCAGAATTCCCCCACAGTCAGAAGAAAGCAATAGTGCAAATAAACCTCACAATACTGAGAAACCTGCAAGGGTTACTCAAAGCAGAGAAAAGTCTAAGGCCTCAGTTGTGTGAGCAGTCAAGAAAGAAATATCTCATGGTACAAAGAACCAAAGCAAAAGATTGAAAATTACAGGCCAATTAGCCTAACCTCAGTTGTGGGAAAGATTTTGGAGTCCATTGTAAAAGGTGAGATTTCTGAATATTTGGAAGTGCATTTGGAAGTGACAAGTGGAGTTCTAAAAGGGCCAGTGCTGGGAAGACAACATTTCACATTAATGATCTAGATGAAGGAACCATGGGCATTCTGGCTTAGTTTGCAGATGATCCAAAGATTGGTGGAGGAATACGTAGTCTTGAGGAGGTTGGGAGGCAGCGGAAGGACTTGGACAGGCTAGCAGAGTGAGCAAAAAAGTGGCAGATGGAGTACAACATGCAAAAATGTGAGGTCATGTACTTTGCTTAGAGGAATTAAAGCATGGACTATTTTCTAAATAGATAGGAGAGACCTTTAATGAATACTGTTCTTCGGTATTCACAACTGAGACGGTCCTAGTTGTAGAGGAGGACATTGTGAAACAGGTTGATAGTCTAGAGGAGATGGATATTAGTAAGGAAGGTGCACTAGGAATTTTGAGGAACTTGAAGATAGGTAAATCCCCCGGGGCTGATGGGATTTATTCAAGATTCTATGGGAAGCGAGGGATAAGTTGAGAGAGCTCAGGCTTTTCTCTTCAGAAAGACGAAGGATGAGAGGTGACTTGATAGAGGTGTACAAAATGATCAGGGGTATAGATAGAGTGGATAGCCAGAGATTTTTTTCCTAGGGTGGAGGTAGCTATTACGAGGGGCATAGTTTTAAAGTGAGTGGAGGTAGATATATGGGAGATATCAGAGGTAGGTTCTTAATTCTGAGAGTGGTCGGGGCTTGGAATACATTGCCAGAGAAGATAGTGGAGTCAGCCTCATTAGGGGCATTTAAGCTGCAGTTAGATGGATATATGGATGATAGTATAAGGTAGGGGTGGAGGTTAGCTAGACCTTAGATTCAGGTTAAAAGTTCAGCACAACATCATGGGCTGAAGGCCCTGTACCTTTCTAATCTTCTAATTGACTGGGAGAGGAGCCTAGCAGGAAAGACAGTTGAACAGTAATGGCAGGAGTTTCTGGAAATAATTCAGGAGATGCAGCAAAAATTCATCCTTCGGAAAAAGAAGAATAGTACAGGGATAATGAGGCAACCTTGGCTGACTAGGGAAGCCAGGGATAGCATTGAAGCAAAAGAGAAAGCATATAATGTGGTGAAGGACAATGGGAAATCAGAGGATTGGGAAGCTTACAAAGACCAACACAGGGCAAAATAAAAGAAATAAGGAGGGAGAAGATTAAATATGAGGGGGAGCTAGCCAATGATATAAAGACTGTAAGAGTTTCTTTAGATATATAAAGGGCAAAAGAGAGGCATTGTTGACATTGGATGACTAGAAAGTGCAGCTAGACATAGTAGACGGGAACAAGGAAATGGCTGAGGAATTGAACAATTACTTTGCGTCAGTCTTCACAGTGAAAGACATGAGTAATATCCAAAAAAAAATTGAGGAACAATGAAGCTGAGTATGTGGCCATCAAAAAGGAGAAGATGTTAGACAAACTGAATGGCTTGAAGGTGGATAAGCCAATAAGACCAAAAGGACTGCACCCCAGAGTTCGCAAGGAGGTAACTGAAGAGATAGTGGAGGCGTTAGTGGTGATCTTTCAGGAATCACTAGACTCAGAGAGGGTCCCAGAGGACTGGAAAATTGTTAACGTGACACCCTTGTTTAAAAAGGGAGGAAGGCAAAAGACTGAAAATTACAGGCCGATTAGCCCAACCTCGGTCATGGGTAAGATTTTGGAGTCCATTATGAACAATGAGATTTCTGAATATTTGAAAGTGTGTGATAAAATAGGGCAAAGTCAGTTCGGCTTAATCAATGGGAGGTCATGCCTGACAAAACTGTTAAAACTTTGAGGAAATAATGAGCAGTTTAGGCTGAAGAGAGCCTGTGGATGTCAGCGAACTGAATTTCAAGAAGGCCTTTGACAAGGTGCCACACAGGAAGCTGCTGAGTAAGATAAGGGCCATGGTGTTAGAGGCAAGGTACTAACATCGATAGAAGATTGACTCTGGCAGAAAGAAGGGAATGGGGATAAAAGGGTCTTTCTCAGGATGACAGCCGTGATGAGTAATGTTTCACAAGGGTCAGTGTTGGGACCACAACTTTTCACTTTATACATTAATGATCTCAATGAAGGAACCCACGGCAATCTAGCTAAGTTTGTAGACAAAACAGAGATAGGTGGAGGGAAAGGTAGTATTGAGGATGTGGGAAGGCTACAGAGGATTTAGACAGCTTAGGAGCGAGGGCAAAGAAATGGCAGATGGAGTACAACATGAAAAAATGTGAGGTCATGCGCTTTGGTAAAAAATAATAAAAGCATGGGCTCTTTTATAAATGGGGAGAAAGTTCAGAATTCTGAAGTGCAGAGAGACTTGGGAGTTCTAGTCCAGGATTTTCTTAAAGCAAACTTGCAGATTCAGTCAATAGTTCGGAAGGCAAATGAAACTTTGGCATTTATTTTGAGAGAACTTGAATATAAAAGCAGGGATGTACTTCTGAGGCTCTATAACACACTGTTCAGGCATATTTGGAGTATTGTGTGCAGTTTTGGGCCCATATCTCAGCAAGTCTGGAATGAGTTCAGAGGAGGTTCATGAGACTACACTCATTGGAGTTTAGAAGGATGAGGGGGAATCTAATTGAAACTTACAGAATACCAAATGGCCTGGACTGAGTGATTGATGGGAACATATTTACACGGGTAGGTGAGACTAGGACCGAAGACATAGCCTTCGAGAAAAGGGAACATCTTTTAGAACAGAGATAAAGAAAACTTCTTCAGCCAGAGAGTGGTGAATCTATGGAATTCACTGCCACAGAAGGCTGTGGAGACCAGGTCATTGAGTACGTTTAAGACAGAGACAGATAGGTTCTTGATTATCAAGGGGATCAAGAGTTACAGGGAGAAAGTGGGAGAATGAAGTTGAGAAACTTATCAACCATTATTGAATGGTAGAGCAAACTCAATGGGCTAATTTCTGCTTCTATGTCTTATGGCCTCATTGACAAGGTGTTGTGTGACCCTATCCCTCTCTGTTGATTTGATGAAATGTTTGCTTTGGAGAAGTTTAACTTGTTATAAAAGACCTTTCCATGGTTTGTGCTGTTGTGGAGTCTGTGTGAATTCTATAAGTTTGAACACTGAGAACTGGAGGGGGAGTGTCACAGGGAGAAGTTATCACTGGAGATTGTTTGGTGCAGCTAACACAGAGCTCCACAGGCTTGGAACACAGACCAGAAAAGTGATTAATCCTCACATTGTTTTCTTTCATTCATTGAATGGGAGAAAGGGATTGGGGGACAGGCAGCAAATTAAAGTGTGTATTGGGGTGGTTTGGATTAGCCTGTGTGCTCACTGGGTCTCATTGGGGTGGATTTGAAAGACAGTCAACTGATTTTACAAAATTGGTGAATTTGCAACTTTGTGATTCAGAATGAGTTTCACCAATCAGCCCATGCAAATGCTCACATCAATTCTCTATAATCCATAACATTTCATTTGTTTCATTAAAACATCTCCAGGACTTCAGAAACTGTGAATCAGTTTGAAGTTCTGTATCTGTGATGGCCCCAAACCTTGGATGTGTTCCACACTGGGAACATTTCCAAAGATAAAAGTGCTGAATGTCACTTCATGTTTTGAGTCATGATTTTGAAGGAAGGATGTTGATAGTCAGGAGACTGAGGGCATGTCCTGTTCTTTTTCAAATTGTGCTTTGCGATATTTAAGTCTTCGAATTAAATGACTGAGCACTCCATGCGAAATCTGAGAGAAACAACAGCAGAGTGCAACCTTCTCCCTGTGGCTGCTGATTGGAGCCAATCCTGCAAGGTGATCTGTTGCCACACTCTTCCATCTTGTACCAGCCTCACTCACCCACTGTAGTTCGACTGACACCGCTCTGTGGGATCTGCCCAGTCGACCGGAATATTAGCTTTGAGCCAAGCTCCCGAAATGGACAGCCACAGCTTGCTGCCCTACTTATTACAGAGTCACAAACTGAGGTCCCCTCTTATTCTTCCATGTTCTGATGGTTGCAGGCCCTGTATTGTTGGGATGGCGTGTTGTGCCTGTATAACACATTGGTGAAGCCTCTTTTGGAGTACTGCATACAGTTCTTTTCATTCTGCTGTAGGAAAGATTTTATTAAATTTGAAAGGGTGTAGAAAAGATTTATCAGGATGTTCCTGGGACTGGAGTGTTTGAGTTATCAAGAGAAGGCGGGTATGAGGAGACTTCTTTCCCTGCAATGTAGACTGCCGAGGAGTGACCTTATAGAGGATTCTAAACTCATGAGGGCCTTTGACAAGGTGAATAGCGAGTATCTTTTAATCAGGGTAGGGGAGTTAAAAAGGCATGGGTTTAAGGTGACAAGGGAAATTACTAAAAGTGACCTGAGAAGGCATAGATAGAGTGGAAATGGCTATTATGAGGGCACAAAATCTTAATATGATTGGAGGAGAGTATAGGGGAGATGTCAGATGTAGGTTCTTTACACAGAGAGTAGTGGGTCCTTCCCTCTTCTTCCTGTCAAAATATACAGTCTGACATTTCTTCACATTATATTCCATCTGACAAGTTTTTTCCCTTTCACTTACCGTGTCAATATCCCTCTGCAGACTTTTTGTTGCTACTTTCCTTCCCACTTATTTCTGTGTTGTCCACAGACTCAGAGGCGGTACGTTTACTTTCCTAATCCAAGTCATTCATATGTATCGTTAATAATTATGGCCCCAGCACTGACCCCGTGACACGCCAATAGCTTCAGGGTGCCATCCTGAAAATGCCCTCTTTGTCATCACTCTCTGTCTTCTATTAGTTAGCCAATTCTCTTTCCATACTCATACACTACCTTCAACACCATGGGTCTCTTATGGAGTAGCCTAATGTGTGGGACATGATCAAATGTGATCTGAAAACACCCAGATATTACATCCACGGCTTAATCTTTTACTAAAGGTAAAATGCTGCAGCTGATGGAAACCTGAAGCAAACACAGAATGCAGTAGAAAGTCAACAGTTCTGGCAATATCTATAGAAAGAGAAACAGAGTGAACATTTCATTTTCGATCTGACTCTTCTTCAATCTCTTTGTTAAGTTGTAATAGTGCCATTACTTTGTTCTGAATATGATGCACGTTCAAGTAAAGAGTCATTAACTTAGCCTTTTTCACATTATTTCCCCCGGTGACCGTGTATACTGTAGTTTTTCTGTGCGGTATCCTCTGCCCTTTCCTGTCCCTCTCTGGGTATTCTTATCCAAATAGCTGCCTGTAATGCTGCTGTGTCCTTTTGTTTTGTCAGCCTCCAGACCCTTTCTCCCAAACCCTGCTTCCTTTAATTAGTTTACAGCCCTCTCTACAGCCCTAGTTATTCAATTGACCAGGACACTGGTCCCAGCACGGTTCAAGTGAAACCTATCCCAAAAGAACAGCTCCCTTTTAACACAGTACTAGTGCCACTCCCATATGAATCAAAACCCATTCCACCCAGACCGAACTGAGCCACGTATTTCAGAGATAATGGGAACTGCAGATGCTGGAGAATCCAAGATAACAAAGTGTGAAGCTGAATGAATACATCAGGCCAAGCAGCATCTCAGGAGCACAAAAGCTGACGTTTCGGGCCTAGACCTTTTATCAGACCCCGAAACGTCAGCTTTTGTGCTCCTGAGATGCTGCTTGGCCTGACGTGTTCATCCAGCTCCACACTTTGTTATCTGAGCCACGTATTTAACTGCTGGACTGTTTTTTACTTAATGCCAGTTTGCTTGTGGCTAAGGAAGTAATCCAAAGATTCTTATTCTGGAGATTCTGTTTTAAAATTTATCTCTGAACTTTCAAAGTCTTTCAATGAAACATCCTTTCTTGTACTCGCAATGTCATTGGCCCCAAGGTGGGCCATTATGATTGGATTCTTCTCCTCCCTCTCCGAGTTCTTCTCCAGGCCCGAGGAGATATCCTTTACCCTGGCACTGGGCAGGCAGCACATGTCTTTAGACAGCAGGATCTATCCCCCTCATTTTACTGTGCCCTCCCACAATGATGTTCTTCATTATTGTCCCGACCTGACTCACTCTCTTTCCCATGGTGTCATGGACAATTTGCTCATTCTCCCTACACTCTGACTCAGAAGAACCTTATAACTGCTGGATAACTGCAGGAGCTGAGGCTTATTGTCCTCAGACTTGAGGTGTTCTGGAACAGCCAGGTTTTAACGTGTGTCAGTCCTGTTCGTCCTTCAGCACCATCTCACTCCTGTCATCACTTGTCCAGCAGCATCACCTTTGGAGGTCTCTCTGCTGATTGAAATGATACTTCTTGAGCATTCTTCATTTACGATCTCTCCATCATCATTCATTGTGATGGATTGGCTGTGACCCAGGGACATTAACCAGTGTTTCTCATCAGCTCATCTACAGTGACAAAATAGTGGTACATTGGAGTTAGGAGGTGCACGTTTGTATGATTTTACCCTGTGAATAAAGATAAGGTTCATTAAAAATTATCTCCGGTGTTTCTGGATATGCGGATTAAAATACTCTAGTTCTACCTTCTTTGGCCTGATCACTGCACTCTGAAAATGAACCTCTCATCCTTTGTATCTCTTGTCTGCCCTTTCATTCCTTAAGAAGCTCCTTACAATCTAATTAATGGTCAGTTCATTGATTTTAGTGACAGTGTTTGAAGGACAGTCAAAGAATCAATGGAACAAAAACAGAAAATGTTGGGGTCCTGATGAAGAGTCACTGGACTCAAAACATTAACTGGCTTCTTCCCACTGATGCTGCTCGACCTGGTGAATTTCTCTAGCAATTTCTGTTTGTATTTCAGATGTGCAGCACCTGCAGTTATTTGTTTTATAATAGAATCAGTAGGGTGGGTGAGGGGCTTAATGATGAAATCTTCTCATGGAGATGAGGACATGGAGGAGAAAATAGATGTTCCTGTTGCACTTTCACTACAGAAGAGGAAGCTGATACTGGAAAAGTGTACATGAGGTAAGGTATTGACTGAGATCCAGGAGGAGGTGCTCAAAGTGGGAGGCAGTGACACAGAGAGAATGATGTTATCATCCATTTCTACCTAATCTATTTTCTGCTCATTTCGGTCTGTCTGCTCCATCTCCTTTTAGCTCAACTTCTGATCTCACAATTTCATCTTCCATGACAGGAAACAATTCCTCTGCAGGCTGTGAATCGGATCCTTTTTTCACTCTCACTGTTTGAATTCCTGAGGCTTGTGTTTCCTCACAATTTTTGGATGGTTCCAACTTTGCAATAGAGGAACTTGAGGGTTTCATTTCCCATTCCAGTGAACCACTTCCCCACTAGCTCCAGCTTGGTTGTTCAGTGGTTAGCACTGCTGCCTCACTGCATGTGGCGCCTGGGTTCGATTCTATTCTTGTGCAACTGTCTGTGTTGAGTTTGCACATTCTCCCTGTGTCTGCATGGGTTTCCTCCAGGTTCTTTGGTTTTCTCCCACAGTCCAAAAGATGTGCAGGCTACGTGGTTTGGCCATGCCTGTAGCATTTCAGGGATGTGTAGATTAGGCAGATTATAGGGAGAATGGGTCTGGGTGGGATGCTCCTACAGTCAGTGAGGACCCAAAGGGCCTATTTCCACACTGTCGCGATTCAATGATTCTAAGAAACTGAGTTCAATGGCTTATCAACACAAGGAGATAGCTGGTGTTTGTGACAGCAGCAGACAGTCGAAAAAAGCTGTAGAAGCAACCACAGTATGTCTGGCTTTAGAAACTCAAAGTCCTCAACCTAGTGAACAATTCAGAAACAGCTTGTGGAAAGCACAGAATCTCTCAATTACACGACAAGGGGAACAATCTGAAACATTAATTTGGGGTAAAGCAGTTACTATCTGACACACAAAGTAAGATGAACCCCTTTGCCGACGGGTGGAAATTCCTACATTAAAGAAATAACTCTAGTCTGAGAAGCTAAAAGAAGCCATAAATCACTATGTTTACTCAACAAGCAACATTGTATTCATTGAAACTTGCCTGAAAAAGTCCATCATCAACAGGGCTGTGCTCCGAAATTTAACTTGTCAGACCTCAGCTCTGTGGTCCTGTCACATCCAGTCATGAATGATGGTGGACAATGAAATATCTAACAGGAAGGGCATACTCCAGAAATATTCCCTCCATCAAAATGATGGAGGAGTCCAGCACATCACTGTTAAAGATCTGTGCTCCAATTCAAGCTGTTCCATGACAGCCACAACACTAGTAGCTGCCTGACAATGTGGGAAATTGCCCAGGTATATCCTATCAACTAAAAGCAGGGTTAATCCCGCCCAATGAATTATTGCCCCATCATTCTACTCTGCAACATCAGTAGAGTAGTACAAGAGGTTACCAAGCAGCACATGCTTCAGATTAACCTTTTCACTAATGCTGAGCTTGGGCTCAACAAGGGCCAATTGGGCCCTGACATTTTTGCAGCCTTGTTCCCAACATCGAAAATAGAGCTGACCTCAAAAACTGAGGCGAGAGTAACTCACCCCCTGACTGTTTGAAACATGACCACCATCTACAAGGCACAAATCAGGAGTGTGATAGAATACTCCCAACTTGCCTGGATGGGTGCAGATCCAACAACACTCAAGAAGGCTGACATCCAGTACAAAGCTGCCACTTCATTGATACCCCGTCTATTATTTTTACATTCATCCCCTTGCCCACTGATGTACAGGAACAGTGGTGTTAATCTGTAAGAGGTACCGTAGGAGCTTCTTAAGGCACCTGCAACAACATCATCCAAACACATGGACAATTCCATCTAAAAAGCAAAGTGTGGAGCTGGGTGAACACAGCAGGCCAAGCAGCATCTCAGGAGCACAAAAGCTGACGTTTCGGGCCTAGACCCTTCATCAGAGAGGGGGATAGTGTGAGGGTTCTGGAATAAATAGGGAGAGAGGGGGATGCGGACTGAAGATGGAGGGAAAAGAAGATAGGTGGAAAGGAGAGTATAGGTGGGGAGATAGGGAGGGGATAGGTCAGTCCAGGGAAGACGGACAGGTCAAGGAGGTGGGATGAGGTTAGTATATAGTAAATGGAGGTGTGGTTTGAGGTGGGAGAAGGGATGGGTGAGACAAAGAACAGGTTAGGGAAGCAGAGGCAGGCGGGGCTGCTTTTGGGATGCAGTGGTGGGAGGGGACGAGCTGGGCTGGTTTTGTGATGCAGTGGGAGGAGGGGAAGAACTGGGCTGGTTTGGGGATGCAGTAGAGGAAGCGAAGATTTTGAAGCTGGTGAAGTCCACATTGATACCATTGGGCTGCAGGGTTCTCAAGCGGAATATGAGTTGCTGTTCCTGCAACCTTCAGGTGGCATCATTGTGGCACTGCAGGAGGCCCAAGATGGACATATCGTCTGAGGAATGGGAGGGGGAGTTAAAATGGTTCGCAACTGCGAGGTGCAGTTGTTTACTGCGAACCGAGCAGAGGTGTTCTGCAAAGCGGTCCCCAAGCTTCCGCTTGGTTTCCCCAATGTAGAGGAAGTCACACCGGGTACAATGGATACAGCATACTACATTGGCAGATGTGCAGGTGAACATCTGCTTAATATGGAAGGTCATCTTGTGGCCTGGGATGGGGGTGAGGGAGGAGGTGTGGGGGCAAGTGTAGCACTTCCTGTGGTTGCAGGGGAAGGTGCTGGGTGTGGTGGGGTTGGAGGGGAGTGTGGAGCAGACAATGGAGTCACAGATAGAGTGGTCTCTCCGGAAGGCAGACAAGGGTGGGGATGGAAAAATGTCTTGGGTGGTGGGGTCAGATTGTAGATGGCGGAAGTGTCGGAGGATGATACATTGTATCCAGAGGTTGGTGGGGTGGTATGTCAGAACAAGGGCGATCCTCTGGGGGCGGTTGTGGCGGGGGCAGGGTGTGAGGGATGTGTTGCAGGAAATGTGGGAGACGTGGTCAAGGGCGTTCTCGACTACTGCGGCGGGGTGGGGGGGGGGAGCGGAATTTGCGGTCCTTGAAGAACGTGGACATCTGGGATGTGCAGGAGTGGAATGCCTTATCCTGGGAGCAGATGCGGAGGAATTGGGAATAGGGGAGGGAATTTTTGCAGGAGGGTGGGTGGGAGGAGGTGAATTCTAGGTAGCTGTGGGAGTCAGTGGGCTTGAAATGGACATCAGTTTCTAGCTGGTTACCGGAAATGGAGACTGAGAGGTCCAGGAAGCTGAGGGATGTGTTGGAGATGGCCCAGGTGAACTTGAGGTTGGGGTGGAAGGTGTTGGTGAAGTGGATGAACTGTTCAAGCTCCTCTGGGCAGCAAGAGGCGGCGCCTATACAGTCATCAATGTACCGGAGGAAGTGGTGGGGTTTGGGGCCTGTGTAGGAGCGGTAGAGGGACTGTTCCACATAACCTACAAAGAGGCAGGCATAGCTTGGGCCCATGCGGGTACCCATGGCCACCCACTTTGTCTGTAGGAAGTGGGAGGAATCGAAAGAGAAGTTGTTGAGGGTGAGGACGAGTTCGGCTGGACGGATGAGGGTGTCGGAGGAGGGGGATTGGTTGGGCCTGCGGGACAGGAAGAAGCGGAGGGCCTTGAGGCCATCTGCATGCGGAATACAGTTGTATAGGGACTGGACGTCCATGGTGAAAATGAGGTGTTGGGGGCCAGGGAATTGGAAGTTCTGGAGGAGGTGGAGGGCGTGGGTGATGTCACGGACGTAGGTGGGGAGTTCTTGGGCCAAAGGGGAGAAAATGGAGTCTAGATAGGTGGAGATGAGTTCGGTGGGGCAGGAACAGGCTGAGACAATGAGTCAACCAGGGCAGGCAGGTTTGTGGATTTTGGGAAGGAGATAGAAATGGGCCGTGCGGGGTTGGGGAACAATAAGGTTGGAGGCTGTGGGTTGGAGGTCCCCTGAGGTGATGAGGTCATGAATGGTGTTGGAGATGATGGTTTGGTGCTTGGGGGGTGGGGTCATGATCGAGGGGGCGGTAGGAGGAGGTGTCGGAGAGTTGGTGTTTGGCCTCGGCGACGTAGAGGTCAGTACGCCATACTACCACTGCGCCTCCCTTGTCTGCGGGTTTGATGGTGAGGTTGGGGTTGGAGCGGAGGGAGCGGAGGGCTGCCCGTTCTGCAGGGGAGAGGTTGGAGTGGGTGAGAGGGGTGGAGAGGTTGAGGCGGTTAATGTCTCGACAGCAGTTGGAGATGAAGGGGTCAAGGGAGGGTAGGAGGCCTGGGGGTGGTGTCCTGGAGGAGGACTTGTGTTGGAAGCGGGTGAAGGGGTCAGTGGAGGGAGGGTTAGGCTCCCGGTTAGATAAGGAAGCGTGGAGGCGAAGACGGCGGAAAAACTGCTCGATGTCCAAACGTGACTGGTATTCGGTGATGTGTGGGTGGAGGGGGACAAAGGTGAGCCCCTTGCTTAGGACTGACCGTTCGTCCTCAGTCAGTGGGAGGTCTGGGGGGATGGTGAAGATTCGGCAGGGCTCAGTGTGGCTGTCTTCTCCAGGGTTGCTAGCTGTGGAGGTTGTGAGCTTGAGCGATTAGGTCATCGGCTGTGGGCGGGGTTCCGTCAGCGTCGGCCGTGGGCGGCGTTCCATCAGCGTCAGCTGTGGGTGGGGTTCCGTTGGCTGTGGGCGGAGTGGGGTGGGTGGCAGCAGCAGCGGTGAGGGTGATGTGCGTGGTGTTATGACTGGAAGTGGAGGCGGTGACTGTAGTAGCGGTCCCGAAAGTGGTGTGCTCGGCCGTGGTGGATGTGACGTCATCAGTGGGTCACCGGCCATGTCTTCATGGTCAATGGTGGCAGGTGCATGATGGGGGAGGGGCAGGGACAGGCTGGGGATTTGGGAGGTGCAGGAATCCTTTTTAAGGTGGCAGGAGCCAGTGAGTTTGTTGTACTGACGATTTTTGGTGTCCAGTAAAGCTGAGTAGAATTGAGTGTTCAGTCTATGGATCCTGCGGAGGATAAAAAACAGGAGAGGTCCTTTGCAGGTCTGGGAGGGGGAGGCTCTGAGCTGGGGAAGGCTGGATTGCAGTGCCTGGAGATTCCAGCGCATGGCTGTGAGTGTGTGTTTGAGGACTCGCAGGGAGAAATGCTTCTGAAAGGTCTGAATGTTCTGGGTGTAGAGGTGGTCACGGTTGGGGCCAAATTGGGAAGCCTTGAATGTAGACTGTAGTCTATTGGCGATCATCCGGTTCTGTAGGCAGGTGCTGAGGAAGGCGATGTGACTGTGGCACCTGGTTTGCTTCAGGACATGGTCGAGTAGTTCTAAGGCTGAAGAGATTACAAGAGAGTAGCAGTGGGAGAGAGGTTCCCTGAGGTTGGTCCGGAGGGAGGAGGGTGACATCTTCAGGTTAGGCATCCCTGGAAGAACCATTTCACATGTCCATCATGGTTGACTAATGATTTAGGTGAGAGAACTAAAGTGATATCTCTAAGTTTGCAGACGATACATAACTGGGTGGGATGGGGAGCTGTGAGGAGGATACCGAGATGCTTCCATATAAATTGGACATGTTAACCGAGTGGGCAAATGCATGGCAGACACAGGATAATGTGGATAAATGTGAAGTTACACCTCATTTCCTGTGTAAGACATGGTTTGGCCACCTTTCCAAATTTACTTGGGCATCAGGTGGCAGTACTTGTGGTGAAGATCCTGTATCCAGGGAATGGAGGCAGATGCTCTCCATATTCACTCAGTTTGACCCCTTGGAACCTGTGCATAGGCTTCATGTGCTGAGGCTGCAGAGGCTGTATCTCTGTCGAGTTTTGAGGAAATCCTGTCCCTTTAAATACAGCTTGGCTTCCTTTTCTAATGCAGCAGAACTTCCCAGTTCCAATCGTCAAATTTGCTGTGCATTGTGAGAAAGCCTCTCCCAATATGAATAGTCCAGGGAAGAGAATTGCAGCATGAGGCAAGTTAGCTTGTTTCAGACAGAGGTTTGACAGTGTGAGCTCAACAAGTCACTGGAACAGCAACATCTGTATTGTATCAGAGATAATGGGAACTGCAGATGCTGGAGAATCCAAGATAATAAAGTGTGAAGCTGGATGAACACAGCAGGCCAAGCAGCATCTCAGGAGCACAAAAGCTGACGAGATGAAGGGTCTAGGCCCGAAACATCAGCTTTTGTGCTCCTGAGATGCTGCTTGGCCTGCTGTGTTCATCCAGCTTCACACTTTAACATCTGTATTGTTGTTCCCAGCACACAGTGACTGATAGCCAGGATAACAGTAAGGAGCAAACAATCACAACTGGTTCAATCTGACAACCTGTTCCCTCTCTTTAATGTCGGACTCAGATGCTGAGAGAGTCCCTTTAAATCCTGAAAGGGGTTTAAAACAATCAGACAGCTCTTGATTTTTTTTTTTTGAAAATGCAAATGCCCCAGGCCTTCTCCAGTCTCTGATCCTGGAACGTGTCACCAAGGGTCACACTGCCCGGTTAGAGTGCACAGTGAGGAATGCCACAGTGATACGTACTGATGTTCATTGGTATCCAAAGCAACTAGGACATGACAGAGAGTATATTTTGGAACATTACAAATAGAATTCAGGATTCACTGAACATTTTTAGCCTTCCAGTGACCCGTCCAGTAACAGCTTCATTCTGATCTTGATAAATGTACAGCCCAGTAACACTGGGGTATACTGTTGCTCCAGTTTGAGAAAGGTTTAATGAGTGAGGAAGGCAGATCATTGTAAACAGTAAGTAAAATTATATGACAATCACCTCTAACAATAACCTCTTGCCCAATGAATGAATTGGAGATCAGTTTGTGATCAAGAAGGTTATGGAGATGATGGACAGTAATCTTGGGAATAGATCCACTGTGGGGAGGAAGCTGCGGTCAGGTTCAGTAATTCCCCAAAGTTATCTCTCTCTGGGTTACGTCTCAGAGGGTATCTATGTGGGTTAGTGTCATGGGGCTATTTGCTGAGGATGATGTTTCCTTTTCACTGTGTCCTCGTATTGGATAGACATTTGGAGAAAGTGGAAACAGCCTTGTGATGATTGGAGGAGATGGAGGACCAGTGCAGTGGTGGGGCAGATAGAAATGTTGAGCAGGTTTCTGAGGGTGAAATGATGACGGTGAGGTGCTCGGCAATGGTGCCCTGGGCACACAGCAGAGATGGTCAGAGTCTGAAGGAGAAAGCATTGGTGTTGGGAGGAAGCTGATGATGGGAGCAGTCAGAGAGGAACCCTGAGAGACCAATGCTGGGACCTGCATTGTGTCCCCAAGATTTTCCAACAGAAAGGTGGACTCATTGGCATTCAAAGGATTGGAGAGGTGAGGGGATCAGTGGAGGGAGAAACAAGTGAGATGCGCAATCATACCGAGATCAGTTATGATGGTGATCAGTGGGTGCTCAGTGTTGGGCCTGAGAGTGAATCTGGATTCCAGGATCTGGGAATGAGTAGGAGCTGGCTCCCCATTTGCTAGAGGCAAGATTCGCTAAGATGCTGCTTGGCCTGCTATGTTCATCCAGCTCCACACCTTGTTGTCTCAAATTCTCCAGCATCTGCAGCTCCCATTATCTAAGATGCAGTCAGATGTCTTCTCTGGATTGTGGCATCAGAGGGACTCCATGTGGTGCTGCTGATTGGCCTGGGAAGGAGCATTGTTGATTGGAGGGGCTTCATGCCCACAACTCCCTCACGCAAGCAGTCGGCCATTTGAATCAATTTTCTGATATTTCATCAATTTTCTTAAGAAGCAATTGTTTCAATATGATACATTAATGACACAGATAAAGAAGGTTTCCATCTGTGACAGTGGGGGTGATTCACTGGGACAAGAAGTAAAACAGGGTGTCAGAGCAGTGTGTTTCAGTGTCATTACCAAGGCAGGGGTGGGGTGGGGTGTGGGGAGGTGGGTCCTGCTCTCTATATTTGGAACATAGAACATGGAACATGGAGCAGTGCAGCAGAGGAGCAGGGCTTCTGTCCACCATATCAATGTCAACCATGATGCTATTCTAAATAAATCCCAAATGGATGTTCATGATCCATAGCCCTGTATTCCCTACCTGTTCATGTGTCTGTCCAAATGCCTCTTAAATGTCGTTTTTGTGTCTGTTTCTATAACCTCCCCTGGCAGTGCATTCGAAGGCACCTACCACGCCCCATGTAAAAAAACTTTGCTCACCTGATCTTTAAACTTGTCCCTCTCACCCTAAACCTACGCACCTCCCCGTATTTGAGTTTTCCAGCCTGGGACAAAGACTCTGTTTATCAACCTGATCCATTCCTCTCATAATTTCATGGAGGATTTGGAGACAGTACAAAAGATGTCTAAGTTAATGTAAATTAGCTATGAGGCAAGATTAGACAAACTTGGATTGTTTTAGCAGGAGTCTTGGATGCTGAGAGACAACCTGATAGAAGTGTGTGAGACAGATGGCAGGATTGGTTGAGATACGGTGTTCGGGGGTTGATGAATGAAGTGGGATTGTCAGAAGCTGGATCCTGAGTCTCTGAGCAGCTTTTGGACACAAGGTCAGTTGGTAATTGGGCAGTACCCAACCTGAGTGAATTCTCAGGGGCTCTGTGCATCAGAGGTGAAGTATCATCATAGAATCCCTGATAACAAGGTGTAGAGCTGGATGAACACAGCAGGCCAAGAGCATCTTAGGAGCAGGAAAGCTGGCATTTCGGGTCAAGACCTGAAACATCAGACTTCCTGCTCCTCAGATGCTGCTTGGCCTGCTGTGTTCATCCAGCTCTACGCCTTGTTATCTCAGATCTCCAGCATCTGCAGTTCCTATTATTTCTACCATAGAATCCCTGCAGTGTGGAAGGAGGCTAAAATGTCAATGAACTTCTGAACAGAGTTAAGAAATATTGTTTTATACACTGTTTATTTAATTTTTTGGTTTATATTGATGGATCTTGTTTGATTTGAATCAGTCATAATTGCAGACCAATGATGTAGTACACAACCTGTTCTTTCTGTTTAATTCAAAACTCTTGCCACCTTATCAAATCCTTTCAATACATTGTTGCAGAGAATCTGCTCTTGTGGAGATAAATTCATTGTTGTCTTTTTCTTTAAAGGTACCACTGGTTCAGTCCTTCTACAGTCTCTGAGCCTAGAACGTGTCACCGAGGGTCACACTGCCTGGCTACAGCGCACAATGAGTACAGTGTACCAATATAACAGTGACACACACAGATGTTCACAGGCACTGGCTGTGCCTGGAGCAAATTATGAAGCAGATTTTAACACATCCAAGAATTGGGTCCACTCAATGGAGACCAGGATTCACTGAGTCATTCCAGCTTTCCAGAGACCCCTCCAGCAACAGAGTCATTGTGACCATCACAAATGTGCAGCCCAGTGACACTGGGGTCTATTATTGCTCAGTGCAGGGAAGGATCAATGGGAGAGGAAGCCTGCTCAATATCACCTGTAAGTAGAGATAACATGACAATCTCCTCCAACAATAACCTCTTGCCCAATGAATGAATTGGACAACAGTTTGTGAACAAGACAATTGAGGAGGTGTTGGAGAGTGATCTTGGGGATGGATTCACTGTAAGGACGAAAATGAGTTCAGGTTCACCAATTGTTTCAATTATTTTGTAAGATGATGGTGTCAATGACAGGGTCAGCATTTATTGCCTATTCTTAATTGCCCTTGATAAGGTGATGGTGTATATAATCTTGACCAATAGAAGTGTTTTAATATTTTAGATTGCGTATTATTCATCGATAAATTACCTGCCATTAGAATTTCATGAGCCAATTTGTGAAATTTCATTCTGATCTTCAGGTGGAGTGAGCACCTGATGGATCACTGTTCATTCCTCATTGCATGGTACCTGGGGTGGAATCCATTTCCTCATTAATACTTCAGCTCTCAGAGGCTGTTACTGACTCCATTTCTAAGGACAAAAACAGAAATTGTTGGAAAATCTTAACAGGTCTGGCAGCATCTGCAGAGAGAAAACAAAATGAATGTTTCAGATCTAGTGACTGTTCTTCAGAACTGATGGTAGCGAGTGAAAGGATGGTTTAAATACAGAAGATGGGCTGGGAGATGTGGAGTAGAGTGAACAATACGAGTTAGAGCCCAAATGGAGAGAAAAATAGTTGGACAGTCAAGGGAGTAGTTAAAGGTCAGTCGGGGGGAATGAGAAGCTACTGATGGGGACGATTAGTGGCTGACAATGAGTGGTGTTTATAACAGGCCATGTAACAACAGGGCCTGGTTTGTGGGGGAATTCATGGGGAAAGATGATCAAGCTCTAACATTGTTGAACTCGATATTAACTTCAGAAGGCTACAGGGTTCCGAAGTGGAAACTGAGATGTGAGATTCCAGCTTGCACTGAGCTTCCCTGGATCACTGCAGCGAGCCTGAGACAGATGTCAGTCAGACAACATGTGGTGTGTTGAAATGGCAATCGACTGGACACTTATAGTTGTTTTTGTGGGCAAAACATAGGTGTTCTGCAAAGGGATTACCCAGCCTGCGTTTTTCTTACCTAATGAAGAGGAGACTATATTGCAAGCAGCGAATAGTTTGTCTCCTCACAGAATGCAGAGAGGCCTGGATAGAATGGACATGCAGAAGATTTTTGTACCACTAGGAGAGTCTAGGATCTGGTACTCTCGTCACAGGGTGAAGGGATGACCCTTTAGAGCTGAGATGGTGAAGAACATCTTCAGCCAGAGGGGGATGAATCTGTGGAACTCATTGCCGCAGAGGGCTAGGGAGGCCAAGTCTTGGAGTTTACTTAAGAAAGAGATGGCAAAGTTCTAAATGAGCCTGGATCAAGGCATCAGGTACTTTCTTTTGTTTTACTCGCAAATAGAACAAACTATTTCTCCTCTTGGACTAGTTTCTCAAAATTAAGCTCTTTCTGTTCTCCCTGTCTTTCTGCTTCTCCACCTTGCTTGTTGTCAGTGTTGTATTTAACATTCTTGTGTGTCTATTTGGTTTTGTTTCATTCATTCTTGGGATGTGGCCAATATTGGGCTGGCCAGCACTTGTCCATCTCAAATGGACTTTGTGAAGAAATGCCTTCACCCAGAGACTGGGGAGCCTGTGGAATTCTCTCCCACAGAAAGTAGTTGAGGTCAAAATGCTGAATATTTTCAAAAATGGGTTAGATATAATTCTTAGGGCTAAAGGGGACAAAGAGCACGAGGAGAAAGCTGGAACAGGGGACTGAGTTAGATGATCATCCATGATTATGTTGAAAGGGATTGCAGGAAAATGGGCTGAATGGTCTACTCCAGCTCCTGTTTTCTACATTTTGTGAAGGTGATAGTGAGCTGCCTTCCTGAACTGCTGTGGCCCACTTGGTGTTGGGACATAGAACATAGAACATAGAACATAGAACAGTACAGCACAGAACAGGCCCTTCAGCCCACAATGTTGTGCCAACCATTGATCCTCATGTATGCACCCTCAAATTTCTGTGACCATATACATGTCCAGCAGTCTCTTAAATGACCCCAATGACCTTGCTTCCACAACTGCTGCTGGCAAAGCATTCCATGTTCTCACAACTCTCTGCGTAAAGAACCTGCCTCTGACATCCCCTCTATACTTTCCACCAACCAGCTTAAAACTATGACCCCTCGTGCTAGCCATTTCTGCCCTGGGAAATAGTCTCTGGCTATCAACTCTATCTATGCCTCTCATTATCTTGTATATATCATATATCTTGACCCAGTGACATGAAGGAATGATAATGATATATTTCCCAGTCCAGATGGTGAGTGCCTTGGAGGGGAACCTGAAGGAGGTGGTGTCAGATGTATCTACTGCACTTGACAGTGGGTTCAAAAGCTACTGTTGGAGGAACATTGGTGAGTTCCTGAAGGCATCTTGTAGATGGTACACGCTGTGCATTGGGGTTAGAAGGAGTGAATGCTGAATGTGGTAGTTGACACGCCAATCAAGTGGCCGCTTGTCCTGGATGGTGTGAAGCTTCCTGTTGGAGCTGCACTCATCAGAGCAAGTAGATATATCATCACCCTGATTTCTGCTTTGTCGATAGATGGGAGGCAGGCTGTGGGAGTCAGAGTGTCAGTTACTCACCTTGACCTGCTCTTGTAACCACAGTGTTTTTTACGCTGTTTCCGTTAACGGAGGGGTCAATGGGAACTCTCAGGATGTAGTTCATCCAGGATTTTTTTTTCTTTATTTTTTCATGGGATATGTACCTCGTTGGCAAGGCCCGAACTTGTCCCTCAGCCCTAATTGCCCTCAAACTGAATCACTCACCTGTTCATTTCAGAGGGCAATAAGAACAATCTAATTGGGGGAGACGATGGCTGAGTGGTATTATCACTGGACTGTTAATCCAGAGAACCAGATAACATTCTGTGTACCCAAGTTTGAATCCTCACATGGTGGGTGGTGGAATTTGAATTTCATAAATATCTGGAATTAACAATGTAATGATGGCTGCAAATCCATTGTGAATTATTGTTAAACCCATCTGCTTCGCTATTGTCCTTCAGGGAAGGAAACTGCCATCCTTACCTGGCCTGGGCTGCATGGGACTCCAGACCCACCGCAATTTTTTGTTCCTTCATTCATTCATGGGATGAGGGCTTTGCTGCTAAGCAGCATTTATTGCCCATCCCTAATTGCCCATAGGGCAGATAAGAGTCAACCACGTTGCTGTAGGCCTGGAGTCAGATGCAGGCCAGACCAGGTAAGGATGGCAGATTTCCTTCCCTGAAGGACATTAGTGAACCAGAAGGGTTTTTACAACCATTGATGGGAACATTGGGAATTGGGATGGCATGTTTCCATCTCTCAGTTAGTCTGGCATTGTTGTGTGTTATTGTGTCATAAACCGTTTGTAACTAAATTCAGTAAAGAGGCCAAATAGCTTGTGCCTTGTTTGGAGAAGCTGGTGCCCACACGAAGTCTGGGTGGTATAAGCTATGACTCTGTAATTACCAAATGCTGTGCTCCCATAGTGAAGGGTTCAGTACCAAGGCTGCACACGGTAATGCTTTCTTAACCTCGCTCCGGCTGCCTGTATTTATCTTTCATCACAGAGATTTGAGACTTTAACAGAATACAAATGGGTAACACAGTGTGGAGCTGGAGGAGCACAGCAGGCCAGGCCGCATCAGAGAAGTAGGAATGTTGATGTTTCGGGTCAGGACCCTTCTTTAGAGAAATTTTCTTCAGAAAAATATTCTACAGAAAAGACCTGAAATGTCAACTTTCCTACTCCTCTGATGCTGCCTGGCCTGCTGTGCTCCTCCAGCTCTGCACTGTGTTATCTCTGAGCTGATCATCGGCAGTTCTTACTATCTCAAGATACGAAGGAATTTGTTTGGTGGCATCTTATTGAATTCCATAGACATTCACTCCCACGAGCCAATTCCACGTAAAAACTGGATCTGTATCTCAATGTCATTTAAACTGAAGGTTAAATTGGGTTCCAGTGTAACTCATTAAGATGTGAGTAATTTTTCAAGGAAATTCCAAACGTTCAGCTCTTAAGTCTTTGGCCTGTCATTTCCCACAATCTTCTGCCGCTCCTGTTCTGTTCAATGACACTCACCCTCACCCCGATGTCCCTGTCCTGAGCTAACCCTTCCTAATACCTGCCCTGGTTATTCCCCTTCTTCTAAGCCTTAGATTAGATTCCCTACAGTGTAGAAACAGGCCTTTCAGCCCAACAAGTCCACACTGCCCCTTGAAACATCCCACCCAGACCCATTCCCCTATAACCCACACATCCCTGAACACTATGGGCAATTTAGCATGGCCAATCCACTGAGCCTGCATATCTTTGGACTGTGGGAGGAAGACGGAGCACCCGGAGGAAACCCACGCAGACACAGGGAGAATGTGCAAACTCCACACAGACAGTCACCAGAGGCTGGAATCGAACCTGGGTCCTTGGTGCTGTGAGGCTGCAGTGCTAACCACTGAGCCACCGTGCCACACCTCTTTAATCCTTTAGCCCAAGTGACACTGTGACACTGAGGGCGGGACATAGGAACAGGTGTAGGCCAAACTGCTGACTGCACTTCCACTCAATGAAATGATGGATGATCTGACTTCAATGTGAGCTCTACGTTCTTACAAATCCCTGTAAATCTTTCACCCCCTGGAAAATTAAGAATCTACTTCCCTCAGCCTTAAAAATGTTTAACAATTCTGCATCATTGGCCTTTTGACAAAGCGAATTCCAAAGACACACAATCCTCTGAGGAAATAAACTTTTGCCCATCTCTGTCTGAAAAGTGCATCTCTTATTTTTAAACTCTGCCCCCTCGAGGCAGACTCTTCCACAAAATGCCTGGAACGTGCCGCCAGCGGAGGTGGTAGATGCAGACACGCTAGTGTCTTTCAAGATGCATCTGGATTGGTACATGGATGGGCAGGGAGCAAAGGGGCACAGACCCTTAGAAAACAGATGATAGGCTTAGACAGAGGAAATCGATCGGCGCAGGTTTGGAGGGCCAAAGGGCCTGTTCCTGTGCTGTAATTTTCTTTGTTCTTAGTTCTAAAAAGAACCATCCTTTCCTCACCAACCTGGTTAAGTTCCCACAGGATCTTATATGTTTCAATGAACTCCTCTCAGAACCCCATGGAATCCAGTTTGAATGCATCTGGTGAGTGTTCGCAGCTCGAGGAATTTCAGAACTGAGTTGAGGAGTTGGAGCCTGAGCTGCAGATAATATGTTACATTACAGAAGGGGAAAGTTCCCTGGAAACCTTTCTCCAGTGGCTGTTCACATCCCTTGGACTAGGGAATTGGAGATTAGCCATGGGTCAGGTGCAGGGCACTGTGGCCGCAGGAGAGGCCAGTATGAGTCATTTCTAACAGTGAACCCAGTGGCATAGGTTTGTGTTTGGGTCCTGATCCCAAATATTTCCCGACTGAGGAATGATAACCTGGGTCAATAACAAAGGGGAAAATCTGAGATTCAACTGCAGCGTGTGGAGCTGCACCTGTGGAACAGGGAGCCAGCTCAATGTAACTGGTAAGTCAATGGAAGGGAACACTGGTGTGAACAGGGAAGGGAGCTGTGCTTCATTAGTGGAAGGGCAGAATGGTCATGAAGGCCAGGTATTCCCAAGGCAGGATGGGGAGTAACCTGAAGGGAAACCTGCAGTGTGTGGTGTTGTATATGCTGTCCTTGTCCTCTAGAAGGAGATGGTCATGGGTTGGAAGGTGCTGTCTGAGGATCTCTGGTGAATTTCTTCAGTGCATCTTGTAGATAGTACACAGTAGGGAGTCAATGGTGAAGACGGTGGATGCTTGTGGATGTTTATGAGGGTTCATTGTTTTAAAGTGAAAGGAGGTAGATATTGGGGAGATGTCAGAGGTAGATCCGTTACTCAGAGAGTGGTAGGGGTGTGGAATGCATTGCTGGAGAATGTAGTGGAGTCAGCCTCATTAGGGGCATTTAAGTGGCTTTTAGATAGGCATATGGATGATAGTATAATGTAGCGGTGGAAGTTAGATAGACATTAGGTTTTGGTAAAAGTTCCACATCGTTCTATATTCTATGTGGTTCCATCACACTCCTGACCTGTGCCTTGCAGATAGTGGATAGGGTTTGGGGAATCAGGAAGAGAATTATGATTTGAAGAGCTCAAGATTAATGTTATTGACAATGTTGTGCATTGCTCAGGCTACAGTGGCTGTGTGTACAACAATCTAATACTTTACAGAAGAATCTTCCCATGGTATTCTTTGGACTTCAGGTCCATTTTAATCACTGGTAGTATTCTGTGCTTCACTGCCTTGATCTGCCTTGTCCTGCTGACAATTTTCCTTCGGAAACAAAAGCTGTGTTCTTCAGTAAAGGACTCCACACAAGGGTAAATCCCATTTCATCTTGGATTTGATTCTGTCACTGAACAGTTATTGTTCTCAATATTGGGACAATTGTTTTTAGTGAGTGCTGATATTCTCACTGCATGTACAGATCCATTGTAAATGGTGGATCAGTGACTGTTGAGACTATCCCACGCGTCCAGATGCCCAATCATTGCCAGTTTGCTCCATTTCTATTGTCACACATGTTTTGGTCCCAGACGGCAGGCATCTGCTGGTGACAGTGAGAAAACTTTGAATGGGTCAAGTGTTAGACATCACCTGTGGGATCCCCCATAGGTATTGGATCATTACCCATCGAGCCCAGTGTCAGGATCTGCATTAGAGCTGGTGGCAGCACAGTGCCTCCTGCTGGGAAGACCAAGGGAGTGGCCCAAGGCCTTTCACTTCCACATCAGCAGAAAGCCCAAATCTCATTTATCTGCCACTTTCCCCTATCAATTCAATCCCCTTTACACTCACACCCCTCTCCAATCAAATGCTGAATATTGACATTGATTGTGCGCCTACGATTAATCTGGAGTGGCCTTCAGAGACCCCACCCTGTGGTGAAGTGATTTCCCAAGCGTCTGGACAGAATCTCTTCTGTTGTATGTTGTACCCTTGATCGCTCTTTCTTCACGCACTCAATAGTCTGTATCCATCTCATTCGTTGCCCCTTTAAAGGGTTTTAAACACTTTGATCATAGCCCTGTGCAGTCTTTTTACTTCCAATGCATTAAGACATTCTGAAGTCTTTCTTTATGTTTGTATTTGCTTATCCTGGGCAGCATCCCAGTGAGTTTGCGCCGTTCTCTCCCTCAGTATGTTCTCAGTCTTAAACAGCTCAGAGTGCAACAAGTTTCTGGAAAAAAACCTTTCCTTTCTGTAGACAGAAACAACAACAATTTGGCCAAGTTTCCCAGCATGCCGAGAAAACACAGTGTGGAGCTGGATGAACACAGCAGGCCAAGCAGCATCTTAGCAGCACAAAAGCTGACGTTTCAGGCCCAGACCCTTCCCATCTGCTTTTGGTCAAAGTCGGTTGTTCGTACAAATTCTGCTCTTTTTTTGCATTTCCAAGTTTCTAGATCATCCTTTTCATCTTTAAGCTGGTTTCAAAAGTCTGTGGTGCACTGTGTAAAATTTGTCAACACTGAGAGTGTGAAGATTTCAGTGTTGTTCTGTAATAAATGTGCAATGTACCTAATGTGTAGCATTTTGGTAAGTGAACTAATGTGATCATTGTCACATCATTTGTCAGGAATTACTCTGTTGCAAATCAGAAAATGAATTGCAATGTCTCAGGAAGTTTCCTTTTAACAGTTCCTTCTAAAGCTTTTGACCTCAGACAGCAATGGCAGCAGATGCATGCGGGAGCACCACACTTTATAAGTTTCCCTATGAACAATTCCCCTCCTGATTTGGAAATATATCCTTGTCCTTTCACTATCACTGGTTCAAAACACTGCGACTCAGTTCTTTACAGATCTGGGGGTATCTCTACACCCTAAGCAGTGGCTGAAGGTGTTTGCTTGCAGCGACATTCCTGAGAATAATTAGATTTGGGCGAGAAAATTATTTCCTACAGCCAGCAATTCCTCTGAGTGATACTTTTATAAAAAAAGATAAATTCTGGGACATGAAAAGGAAGGGCTTCAAACAATATGGGCCAAATGATGGCAAACGGGACTACATTAATTTTGGATATCTGGTTGACATGGCTGATGTGGGCTGAAAGTACAGCACTGTGACTCTATGGCTATGTGGCCTGTAAACCCTCTCCCACTACTGCCACAACAAGCAACTGTTTCACCAGCACTTACAATGAGGTTTAGCTTATTCGATTTCAGAAAGTGTAGCAATCCCTCAAAAATCCTTGGTTTGTAAAACCGCTAATTTTCCATTTCAGTCCACAATCAAATACACAAAAGATAAAAATATCTACACTCCATGACAGCTTGTGTTTCTAGTTCATTACTTCCCTGGAGTAGAGAGAGACCAGGAGAATTGGTTCCAGGTCTCTGCATAATCTCTCACACTCTCATTCGTGGTTATTGGACAGCAGTTCAATGTGACTCATTTCCAGTTTGCCCACATGGTGACCAGTGACTGGTCATTCAGCAGGAAAGAAAAACACACTCAAATTGGCAGGTGAGACGTACTGTCCAACTTGCCTTCTGTAATTCAAAATGAGGGTTCAGTCTGACTGGGATGGTCAGGTCCAAGTATTCCTGATTTTGTTCCTGATTTTCCCTCTGGGATGTATTTCTCTCCCAGAACTCTATTCCTCTTCTGTCAGCTGACCCACAGATTTGAGTTGGAAACTGTTTGGCAAATTAACCACTTTCATGGAAATAGAAACATTCCAAGGCCGTAATTCCTGGCTGTCTAATCAATGTTGTCATCTCTTATTTCACAATGATTAATGCACCCAATCTTTATTGGTTCCAATTTATAACAAAATGTGAAAGATTCTCCAGCAGATTGAGACTCAACATACATGGTAAATATCTTGCACTGCAATTAACATCTGGGTTTTACAAATCCCAAAGAGTCCGCTTTCTGAAATTCCATTGGTCCCATCATCCGATTGGCATCTTTATTCA
The DNA here is from genome assembly GCF_030684315.1 of Stegostoma tigrinum. Taxonomy (NCBI): domain Eukaryota; kingdom Metazoa; phylum Chordata; class Chondrichthyes; order Orectolobiformes; family Stegostomatidae; genus Stegostoma; species Stegostoma tigrinum. Next base: position 96,227,892 of record NC_081362.1, read on the forward strand.
CCAATCACCACCAGTGAGAATGGGCTCAGTGAGGAGCAACCAGATTATGCACCATGCTAGATTCCCAACTTAATTTCTGGGATCTTCTTGCTCAGGTTTCATTTACTGTCTTCACTCTCTAATCTCATTGTTTATCAATCCCAGGGTCTGACCACCATCCTCTTAGTCTGTCCTGGATGCCCAAAGTTCAAGTCTCATTCTCTGTCACTCGGAACCACTGGCTATATGCTTTCCCTTCCTCCCTCATGCCCAAGCCTCTGGTGTCCTCAGTCACTGCCAACCTCAGGAGCTAGGTGCTTTCATAACTGCATTTCACAATCCTCAAAAAGAAAGAACATTTTCCATTTATTTTACTCATCTCACAACCTCAGCATGGCCTGGGAGTCTTTACATCGAGTGAAGTCATTTGAAGTGTCGTCACCGTTATCAGAAAGAGAGGAACAAATTTAAATGCAGCAATGTCACTGAGAGAACAATGCTGCTTAAAAATAGAATAACATAAGAAATAGGAGCAAATGTAACGTCAACAGTACCACATAGTCAATGGCCTAGTGGTGATGTCACTGCGCTGTTAACTAAAATGTTCTGGAGACCCAGGTTCAAATCCTGCCATGGTAGATGGTGGAATTTGAATTCAGTTAAATTCTGTAATTAAGAATCTAATGCTGACCACAAATCCGTTGCTGGGGTAAAACCCACCTGGTTCACTAATGCACTTTAGTAAAGGAAACTGTCATCATTACCTGGCCTGGTCGACATATGACTCCAGACACACAGCAATGAGGTTGACTCTGAACTGCTCTCTGAGCTATTAGGGATGGACAATAAATGCTGGCTCGACCAGCAATGCCCTCATCCTCTGAATGAATAAATAAAAACAGCTCCACCAGCTCCCCATTTGATAAAATCCTGGTGGATAATCAGCACCAATTCCACTTACCCACCTGCTCCCTATCTCCTGAAAATTCTTGGAGATACTGGGGGTCTGTCCATTTCAACTCTAAAATACTCTCAATGATGGAACATCATCAACTCTTTTGTGGAGAGAATTCCAAATATTAACTACGCTTGGAGGAAAGAAATTTCTTCCAAAAAGATCATTTGTCCAGCTGATCGAGAAGACTGGCTTCAGTTTGGTATCTGATTGAAAAGCCTGTCCTGCTGACACTGCTGCACTGCCTCTGCACTGCACTGAGGTACCAGCCTGGATGGTATGATCAAATGTCAGGACTTGGTTTTCGGTCTAAAATCTCCAGTCTCAAAAACAAATATTTTTTTCATTGAGCCAACAGTAATAAATGAAGGAGGCTGTAAACATGGATCTGGTTCCAGTGAGAGAAATTATTTTCCCCATAAGCAGCAAATATTGTTAGATTGTGAAATAATTCTAAATTAGCCATCATTGTGTCCATGTTCGTAGATCATAGTTTTTGTTATTTCTCTTTTTCCTGTTAAGCATCGTAGCAACAAGATCACTCTATCTACAGTGAGCTGAAAGATATGTTTCTAATTGTGCCTCCAACAGGCTGTTTTACCTGATGCAGCGAGGTTTATACTATCTCCTACAACATGACAATCTGGGTGTGGGGATAGTGTAATTGACAAGTCTAAAAGTTATTCATATGTACAGTGACTTCAGAAATGGAATATACTCCTGTTTTATACAAAAATGGCCTTCCTCAGCCTCGTCAATATCTGGGCGAACATTAGCAATTCAGTTGCAGGATTATTTCCAACAGAGTCTCATGCTTTATGTGATCGGATCCTGGATTGAATCTGAGGTATTTGTACTCCCAGGTCATAGGCTCTGATGCAGTGAAGACATCATCAGCATGTAGGATCATAGACTCATTCAGTACAAAAGATACCCTTCAGCCCATCAAGCCTGTCCCATGAAATACTACACCAAACCTACACTAGTCCCAGTTTCCACCACGAAGACCACAGCCTTAAAAGTTATGAAAATTCAGTTGCTAATCCAAGTATTTTTTGAAGGATGTGAAGTTTCCAACCTCAACTACCCTCCCAGGCAGTGCATTCCCGATTCCCACCACCCTCTGGGTGAAAAGACATATTCTCAACTCCCTTCTAAACTTACTGCCTTTCATCGAGTCACAGAGGCATATAGTATGGAAACAGCCCCTTCAGTGCAACTCACCCAAGCCAACCAAGTTTCCCAGGCTAAACTCGCACCACTTACCTTGACTGGCCGATATCCAACAAAACCTTTTCTCTTCATGTCCAAATGTCTTTTAAATGTTTTAATTGTATCTGCATTTATCACTTCCTCTGGCAGTTCACCACACATATAAACCACCCTCTGTGTGAAAAAGTTGCGCCTCAGGTCCATTTTAAATCTTTCTCCTCTTACTTTAAAAAAAAGCTTTTTCGTTTCGAGCTCCCTGATCCGAGAGAAAAGTCCTTTGCCTTTTCTTTATCTATGCTCCTCCTAATCTTTTACACTGCACAGATAATGCCCCCACAACCTTCTGTGCATCAAAGCTGATCCAGCCTCACTTCATAAGTAAACAACTCCATCCCAGGCAAAACCCTGGTGAATTTCCTCTGCACCCCTTCAGGACAATCACAACCTTTCTATAGTGTGCTGACCAGAACTGCACACAGTACTCCAGCTACGACCTGACCAAAGTCCTGTACAGCACCAACATAACCCCCCTGCTCTTATAATCTGTGCCTGAACCAATAAAGGCAAGCAGCCTATGTAGTTTCATAATGAACCTATTAAACTGTCCTGCCCCCTTCATGGATCTATAGACAAGCTCCCCAAAATCTGTCAGTCCCTCTGAGCTTCCTCGTGTCCTGTCATTCATTGAATCCTCCATGTTTCATATAACTCCCCTGACGCACTGTCAGTGAGACTGGGCACAACAACCAAAGAAGTGAAATTAAAAACTCAGCTTCATGGTAACATTTCCAATTGACAAGGATATCTTTCAGGCAGGGAAACCTGTCAGTTTTACCTCGGCTACTCTACATGTGACTTCAGACCCACAGCAATCTGATCGAGTCAAAATAACCCTCTGAAATGGCATTAGCAAGACAGTCAGTTCAAGGGGCAATTAGGCATGGACAGTAACTAAAAAAGAAACTTTCACTCGACGTGACCCTGGAGCAGTAACCCTGTGTTTATTGGAATCATTCTGGGAATGTGGGTGTGGCTTTCTTTATAGCCCCAAGGTGTTAACTGTAGCCTTCACTGTCGGAGATCACAGCAGCTCAAACAGCATCCAAGGAGAGAGAGAGAGTAAGCTAACTTTTTAAGTATAGATGACTCTTCTTCAGAGTTGAAATGAGGTGTGGGACGGACAAATGAATTTGCATATTCTGATCACTTAATCTAAATTAGTAACATCTTTTCTCCATCAGCATCCCACACCCACTACTCCCACCACTATACCACCTTGCGCCCCAATCCATCTTGTGTCACGGGGCAGATCCCAGGGATTTTTGTGAATTTGGTTAAATCTAGTTAAGAGGAAATTTGACAACAGCAATTTGCTTAATTGTGGTTGTTTATTAAGTAACAACAATGATCGTAATAAGAGTAAAAAATGGAAAAGAAAGGGGAAAAATAAGAATAAGTCCCATGCTCTTTTGCCCATTGGGAACCCCGCGAATGACAGCTGGTCTCGAGGCAGGTTCGTTCCTGGATCCGTTCTCGGTTCAATGTGAAGTCCAACTCCGAAAATGAAACTTTCTCTCTCTCTTATTCAGTGTAACAAACAGCCACCACAGAGAAAGCAGAGAGAGATGACAAAACTGCTTGCTGGTGAAGAAAACAAGATTTTAAGCCACTCTCTCCGTGACTCCCTTGTTCGCTCCACACTCCCTTCCAACCCCACCACACCTGGCACCTTCCCCTGCAACCGCAGGAAATGCTACACTTGCCCCCACACCTCCTCCCTCACCTCCATCCCAGGCCCCAAGATGACTTTCCACATCAAGCAGATGTTCACCTGCACATCCGCCAATGTGGTATACTGCATCCCCTGTACCTGGTGTGGCTTCCTCTACATTGGGGAAACCAAGCAGAGGCTTGGGGACCGCTTTGCAGAACACCTCCGCTCGGTTTGCAGTAAACAACTGCACCTCCCAGTCGCGAACCATTTCCAGTCCCCCTCCCATTCTTTAGATGACATGTCCATCCTGGGCCTCCTGCAGTGCCACAACGATGCCACCCATAGGTTGCAGGAGCAGCTACTCATATTCTGCTTGGTCACCCTGCAGCCAAATGATATCATTGTGGATTTCACTAGCTTCAAAATCTCCCTCCCCCGCTGCATCCCAAAACCAGCCCAGCTGTCCCTGCCTGCCTAACCTGTTCTTCCTCTCACCTATCCCCTCCTCCCACCTCAGGCCGCACCTCCATTTCCTACCTACTAACCTCATCCCGCTCTCTTGACCTGTCCATCCTCCTTGGACTGACCTATCCCCTCCTTACCTCCCCACTTATACTCTCCTCTCCGCCTATCGTCTCCTCTATCCATCTTCAGTCCGCCTCCCCCTCTCTCCCTATTTATTTCAGAATCTTCTCCCCATCCCCCTTTTCTGATGAAGGGTTTAGGCCCGAAACATCAGCTTTTGTGCTCCTAAGATGCTGCTTGGCCTTCTGTGTTCATCCAGCTTCACACTTTGTTCTCTCAGATTTTAATTGTGTTGTCTGTGGCATGTAAAGGAATATACACAGGACTCATTCAAGGTGATGCAGCTGTTGAATATCATGAATAATTTTACTCCTTCAGACCATCCTATACACCCCAGAACTATTTGCATAAGTGCTTTCCCTTCCACACTTCACTTCATCTCTGATGAAGAGACACCTAGAGTTAAAACTTTAGCTGTCTCTCTCTCCATGGATGCTGTCTGGATCACTGTTATCTCCAGTATTTGTTATTTTCAGAACATATCCCAGCATCTGCAATAATTTGTTCCTGCAGCCTCGCATGTCATTGTGTCTGGGATACACAATTCCATCCACCAGCTGGTGAGACAGCCTGGAAGCTTTCAGGCAGCAATCACTGAGTTACTTCCTGGATAAACCCTGAACATTTGAAATTATCAAATGTTGCTGCAGTTGATGAAAGATTAATTTTGGAAACTAACAATGTTTTTAATTTTGTTTGGACAGACTGTAAACAAGCTTCAAAGCCAAAAGTACTGAAGCAATCATTCTGGGTGATGCCTGTATCCTGGAACATAAGAATTATCAAATGCTGACTGTGGAACACTCTTCGCAGACTGCTTCAACATGATGCTGACTGTGGGACACTCTTCCATATCCATGCACACTCATTGATGTAGATTGTAAACAGTTTAAGCCTCAGCATTTGTTGCAGAGAGGTGGTGCAACTCCTCTGATAATTAAAACCAAAACCCCCAGAGAAGCTCCCCTCGCCTTGTTAAAGGAAATGTAAAAAGTGGTACAATCTGCCTCTTTCCACCTAATCTGTTATTAAGGAGCGAATAAATGAAATGAATTCCTGACAGTCACTCTATAATCAAAAAGTAACAATTTATTTGCCTAACTCTAACAGTTAACAAATTAACAGAACCGCTAACAATCTGAACAATTCTCCCTTAGCTACTAAGTTTTCCAAAATATAACGTAATTCTAATGTTATGCTGTTCCAACAGGTATACTTGCCACTTACATAAGTCAAATCAATTAAAATAATGAATTAAAACTTAATCTCTCAGAGTTACAGTCAGAATAAGTCTTCCAGGATGTTCTTTGCCTTCTCCACTGTCCTTCGTTCAATTTCTTTCTTCATCAAATTTACGTCAGGAATATTAGATATGAGTGCCATAGTACCTTTATTTAGATGGTGCTTACTCTGAGAACGTAGAGATTTCTATGAGAGCCAGTGATTCTTTCTCTGATAGCTGAGAGCTGTTCTTTTGGCAGATGGCAGTTGATTCTCACACACATTTTCAAATGCCCTCTTCTTTTATATCCTTGATGACATATTAAATTCTTACAATAGGATTGGTCCAAGATTGTCAAAACCAACAAATTTAAAAATAATTGGGCTTTTATATCTATAGCCTGATTTAAATTAATTGGCTAAATTCAAAAACCTGTTATTTTGGTAAAAATGTTGCTTTGCCTGCTAAAAGTATAGCCTTTTGTAAAAATGTTTCAGTTTCAAGAACTTTCTGTGCATTTGCTGCACTCTGCAGACTTTTTCTTTAATCTCCAAACCTTGAGAAATGCATCGTCTTTCAAAGGGATCACACACTCTTTCCCCTATCATTTTACAAACAAATTCTAAAGTTCTGCCTTCCAATCCGCAAGTGCTTTCCCCAACTTTTCAACACAATGAGCCTGTGACAATCTCTGATTCTTATCCTGTATGGCCTAATGTGACAGAAAACCTGTTTAATTTGATTAACTTTTATATACCTTCTGAGGACTTTGGAGTGGGCAATTCATACTGCCTAGCCAGTCATGCCCAATATCAATGAATAAATGGATGGAAATCTTCACTAGTTACAGATCAGAAGCAGCACATTCATCCAGGCTCTATTTGTCGTTGTAAAACCATCCTCTATTCATGATAATGTGATCTTCCTTTCAACATGAACTCACATTGTATAGTGTAAGTTTTGATGTGCTTTGGAAATAAAATGTACCACGTTGACAGATTGTCTCTTCTCCACATTGTGTGTTATTTTGTCGACAAGATAATCAATGAGTCAAACATATTATCACATTCACAAACCCATTGTGACTTTGCCTGTCTACGTTGAGATTTTGAAGTCTTCTGCTATAACAGCCTTGGAAATGGATTTCAGCATTTTCCCCCGAAAGATATCAGGCTGACTCCTCATTAACTTTTACTGGCTTGGAGGGGAACTCTCAGGATATGGTGTTCCCATATATCTTCTGTATGACCCTGCTAGATGGTAATGGTTGTGGGTTTGAAAGAATCTGTGTAAGGATCTTTGGTGAATTTCTGTAGTGTATCTTACAGAAGGTATACACTGCTGTTACTGAGCATCAGTGGTGGGGGAAATGGCTGTTTGTAGATACGGTGCCAATCAAGTGGCTGCTTTGTCCTGGATGGTGTCAAGCTTCACAAGTATTGTTGGGATGTTTAAACAAGTGTTGTGTTGTAGATCACATGGACCATATGCCAATGGGTGAGAGTTCCTCACAACCCCTGCAACTGGACAGTGTTACAGTCTGTGGGCACTGCCCTGTGACTGTAACTGTGTAATGCCTGACCCCTTGTTTGTACTTTTCAGTGAAAATAACAATTGTATTTTAGTTAAATTATCAATATTCACATTGGAGATGAATCACTCTCTTTGCCACATGAAGAATATTTTAAATGGTCTCCAAATGCTGTGAAGAATTTATTTCTCTGCAATGAGGTAGTTTTGATCAGACCAACATCTGAAGGACAGATTAAAAATCGCAGGTGAAAGTGAAAGTCACCCAGTGACCCTGAACCAATCCCTCTTCCAATTGTACATAGAACCAAAGCTTATCTTGGTCAGATTTTGGGGAAACAATGTCAGTGTCGCCTCGAATTAACATCTTCACCACTTTTTATCTGTACACTCCTGAATCTTTCTGTCCACATTATCCCTTTAAAACATCCAATTATTTCAGATGGCGATAGCAAGAACTGCAGATGCTGGAGACAGAGACAACACAGTATGCAGCTGGAGGAACACAGCAGGTCAGGCAACATCAGAGGGGCATGAAAGTTGACATTTCGGGTTGGGACATTTCTTCAGGACCCTTCACATGTGCCACTTTTCTGAGCAGTGGGTTTTACAACACACTGCCACCATGTTGGATTTAAAGTGATGTTGTTCTGCTCCTCTTGGAATTCATACTGTCTGCTCCATTGGGATTTTGATCTGTATGAATTTGTATATGGGGTCCAATTCTATATGTTTGTTGATTGCATAATGGGTTGATAACCATGCCTCTAGGAATTCCTATGTGTGTCTGTGTTTGGCTTGGGCTACATCTATCTCAACTATCCCAGTTAAACTGATAGCCTTCAATGTCCGAGTGTACTGATATCAGGAAAGTTTGTCGTATCATTTTGCTGCTAGCTGATGCTCATATATATTTAATCCTCGGGAATATGCTGTTGTTGAGGTGAGATTTCCTTCTGGTTTCCACAAAATCTTCTGAAAAGCAATCCTCCATTCTCTTCATGACAAACCATCGTAAAAGAGAAGGCATAAAATGAATCACTGAGATTATTCCACTTTCATTCTCAACCAAACAAAATCCTGGTAGCTACATCTGACCCAGTACTCAGATAAATCAAACGCATTTCTGGTGGTTTTTGTGTGAATTCTGTAGGTAATGTGCATGTCCCATCACCCACAAATGAAGCTGTATCAGAACATTATTTCAAAGAGCCACCACACACTGCAGCACAGAGGAACTACGAAGAGCAGAAGAAAATCACCTGTACAGCGTATTCAAAAAGAAGGGGTACCCTATGAACATAGTCTGCCGATTTCTCAGCAACAAACCCAAACAAACAGACAAAACATGTCCAGAAACCATAGACACTCACCCCTACATCAAAGACATTTCCGAAATGACTGCCAGACTACTCGGACCTCTTGGCATCAGGGTAGCCCACAAACCCACCAACACACTAAAACAGCAGCTAATGAACTTAAAAGACCCTATACAGACAACAAATAAAACGAACGTCATCTACAAAATACCTTGCAAGAACTGTGACAAACACTACATTGGACAAACAGGCAGAAAGCTAGCCACCAGGATACATGAACATCAACTAGCCACAAAACGACATGACCCACTATCACTCGTATCCTTACATACAGATAAGGAAGGACACCACTTTGATTGGGACAACACATCCATCCTAGGGCAAGTCAAACAGAGACATGCATGAGAATTCCTAGAAGTATGGCATTCCAACCGGATTGATTTCCACATTGATTTGGAGCCCATCTACCATCCTCTGAGAAAAAGAACAGGAAATGACATCAGCAATGCAGGAAATGACATCACCAACCCAAGGAAACCGAAACAGATAAATAGAAAGTGGGACATAACACCAGCGCTTCGTCAGAGGCTCACTGATGATGTTACCTGGAATAGTGACGAAACGTCTGAAAGCTAAGCTTCGAGCTCAGCGAGCAAACTCACATCCAGAACCTCAACCTGAGCTACAAATCTTCTCAAAACTCACTGATTTCCAATTTTTGTTTTAGGTAGAGTCTTCAGGAAACAGTTAATACCCTTGTAAAAGGTTCCTCAAATGCGGGAATTGATATTAAAGATATTGGTATTATCACTGACTGAGGTTTTCCATTAACCTGACATGCATAACATATCTGACAAAATTCAATAGTCCATCCTTCTGCAGACCAGGCCAGTTTTTGTATTTTGGCTTGAGTGTTCCTTACCCCTAAATGACATCCTACTGGTAATCCATGTGATCTCTGCCAAATCTCCTTTCCATCACCTAGAGGTAATGCAACTTGATGAACTTCTTCCCAATTCTCATCAGCTTGAATATGTCATAGTCTCCATTTTCTCAGCAAAACATTGTTTTGCAGATAATAACATCCATAAGACCATAATACATAGGAGTGGAAGGCCATTCGGCCCATCAATTCCACTCTGCCATTTAAATCATGGCTGATGGGCATTTCAACTCCACTTCCCTGCACTCTCCCCGTAGCCCTTGATTCCTTGTGAAATCAAGAACTTGTCGATCTCTGCCTTGAAGGCATCTAATGTCCCAGCCTACACTGCACTCCATGGCAATGAATTCCATATATTCTTCTTCTCTGTATGATTTGGTACAATTTTTCTGAACTAAAAATATCCACTTTGTTTTCCACTTGTTCCTGGTTTTTGTCTCTCAACCATTGATCAAACATGTTCCCTGATAATTCAACTTTCATAACTTTATTCTTTCATTTCTCCTCCGACTTCAACTTGTGGTTTTGTCATCTTGTTGTCACATAGTCAGGAAAAGTCCTAGTTGCTTGACTTTCCACTGACTTTTCAAACACACTAGGCAGCACTCCCACCTGTGATCCAGTTCTATCATGACTCGGGACAAATCGTATTCCTGGAGTCGAGAGCTCTTCCAGCACTTCACTTTCACAGTACAGCTCAACCTTACTTTACATAATGCAACACTTGTCACCTCAATATAAATTCCCATATTACCATGTTTTCTTACAATAATCCCTTTGAATTCCAGCAGCAGTTGTGGAAGCAAGGTCATTGGGGTCATTTAAGAGACTGCTGGACATGCATATGGTCACAGAAATTTGAGGGTGCATACATGAGGATAATGGTCAGCACAACATCGTGGGCTGAAGGGCCTGTTCTGTGCTGTACTGTTCTATGTTCTATGTTCTATGTTCTATTTCCTCATTTCTCAACATCAAAGATTGACATGCGCCTGTATCTCTTAATATCATAATTTCTTTACTTCCTCCTCCTCCTGACATATGCGAGTGAATCTTACCCTCACAAGGAAATGGTTGAAGAAGATCCAGCACTTTCTTCTCAAACAGTCCTTGACCTGCTTGTACATTCTGGTGCATCTTTTTAGCATCCACTGTTCTTTACTTCATTGTTTCAACAAAACAGGCTGATCCTGTTTTCCCACATTTGTCTTTCCAGAGCTTTTTCTAAACTATCAACACTGTGACTTGATGTGGCTTACTTCATTGCAGTGAATCATATAATCTCTACAGTGTGGAAACAGGCCCTTCGGCCCACCAAGTCCATACCGAACCTCAGTGCATCCCACCCAGACCCATCCCCCATAACCCACCAAGGCTACACATCACTGCACACTGTGGACAATTTAGCATGGCCAATCCACCTAACCTGCAAAGCTTTGGACTCTGGGCGGAAACCGGAGCACCCAGAGGAAACCCACGCAGACACAGGGAGAATGTGCAAACTCGATACAGACACCCGAGGCTGGGATCAAACCTGGGTCCCTGGTGCTGTGAGGCAGCAGTGTTAACCGCTGTGCCACCATGTCACCCTGCAACTGAGCCTCGTGTGTTTCCTTTTCACCCTGTGGTAAACTATCTTTACTGTCTTCAATGAGATCTCCTTTTCCCTTCCCACCCAAAGATTTCTGTTTTCTCCAATTTCTATACCTCACAGATTGAAATTGATTTCTGAACCCAAACTTTGATGTATGAAGCAATTCATAATCATCAGCCAGTTCAGCTGCTAATTTAATCACTGTCTGCTCTTCCACATGAGTTCTCACTCATCATGAAATGGATTTTTGTAATCCTCCAAAATAATTGTCTCTCTAAAAGCATCATATGTTTGATCAATTTTCAATTCAAAATTGACCTGTAAAAATTACATTGTTTGACTGTTTCAAACTCAATGTTTGACCAGGGTTCCTCCTTAGATTCCTGAGACATTGTCTGTAGGCTTCTGGCAGTAGTTCATATGTACTTAAGATAGCTTTCTTCACCACATTATATTCTCCAGATACCTCCTCTGATAGTGACTCAAATACATCACTAGCTCTACCTACTAACCTTGCTTGAATCAACCATGTCCACATGGCCAACGGCCACTTTGTCAAGTTACTTTTTCAAATTAAATGAACAAGACTTCTACATCCTCCTCATTGAATTTAGACAACACTTGGACCTATTTAAACGGATCCACTGAGCCTTTGGCTACAATGGGTTCGCTCTTCATCACTATTTTCCTCACTAAGCCAACCTACTTTCACCTCACCCTTTTAAGCTGACTTTCCTGTCTAATTGCCAACTTCCAAAGATCAACTTCTCATCAATTCCGCTTTTCTTCTCTCTCTCTTCTGCAAAGACCGTCCTCTCCTTTTCTTATTTTTTCCTCTGCTCTTAATTGTAATTCAAGTTGTTTCACATCCTGTTGGTAGATACCAAGGTGTAGAGCTGGATGAACACAGCAGGCGAAGCAGCACCAGGAGCAGGAAGGCTGACATTATGGGCCTAGACCCTTCTTCAGAAAAGTTTTATCTATTTTGTAGGCAGTTGTGAGGTGCCTGTTCCGATGTGATGTGGCTGGTGAAACTACTCGACGTTAAGCAAAACGTAATTTTTGTAAACAAGCTACTTAGAATTAAAACAAAAGAAAGAGGAATTTAGAATAAATTAACTATTGGAAAACCTAAGCGAATAATATGTTAAAAATTAACTGTTCCAATATAGTAACATCCCATGAACACTCTCCTTGGTGAAAATGAAAATTCAGGCACAGACTCTCACATTCGGTTCTCTGATCCAGGAGGGACAAAAAAAAGTCAGGAGAAGATTCGGAAGGAATAGCAGCTAGGAGACATTCGCTGAAGCTGCCAACTCTTTGAAGACTCCAAATGCTTCCGGTAAAAACTACATCGAAAAACTAAAACAAAAACTAGAAAGCCTGGTCTGTGAGAACTGATCACACCCAAGCTGCATCAGTTGTTCCAACTTTGAAAAAAATGGCCAAGGCCTCATTGAGTTTTTACGTTCTCAGAGATGGCTCGGCATCTCCGCCTTGCAATGTCTCTTCAAAAATATCAGGAGAAAATAACCTTTTCAAGTGACAGTATTGTCACATCTGCAGATTTAAAGGGTCTTGTTGAACTTCAGTTTCTTGCCGGCTTCACAACTGCGTACCCTGAACTACTTTCAGCAGCTGTCACTGTTGGCCAGCTGGTTCCTTGTACGTGAAAGCGAAGCTCAGCATAAAGACATTCCCCTTCAGCTGGCTGGAATTGAAGAAAAAAAATCACTCACTATTTTTTCTCAGAAACACAAAGAGTTCCTCATTTTAAAAACAGCAAGGCCCCAGCAGCAGGACTGAGCAGAAGCTCGGTTTTGGTGAATGTTGGGAAAGCGACACACATCACCCAGAGAGGTCAGCAAAATCTGTCTGCTCTCTGCCAAAGTAATGTCTTGGGATGCGTACATCCATTCCAAGGTAACAGAGAGGATCCGGATTTAACTCTTCATGCAAATACAGAGCAGCACTCTCTCAGTACTGCACTGAACAGTCAGCCCAAACTCCGTGCTCAAATCTATGCAGTGAGGTTTGAATTACTATTCATCTGGTTGAGAAGCAAGAGAGTCCCTACTGATCCCTGCCTGGTATCGAAGGATGCCTGGATCATGATCCACCAGGGAAAGGCTGCAGCTCTGGCTCATTCTCCCTTCTTCATCTTCGGTGCTGAGGTCAATGAAGCCAAATTCCTTTCTCCCCCAACTACGTCCAGCTTATTTGAAGCAAAGCAGAGATTGAATCTTCCTGACCCAGGGCTTGCTGTGGCTTTCAGCTCCTCACAGACACCAGAAAGGAATTGCTTGGATACTGAGGGAATGAAGAACATTGGGGACAGCGAAGGAAGGCGGAACTGAGAATGAACTGCAGCCGTATTGCCTGAGTCAGGAGCAGGCTGTGGTTCATTTTCACTTCTTAATCTCAGCCCTCTGAGGGTCCCCTGAACTTGAACAAACCATCAGGAGGAACGTAGACCCCAGGGCATTCTGTCTGTGATTGCAATCCATCAAAGTGTGAGAGCATTTCGCAGGCACTGGAACTTTGTGGACATTTCTGTCCACGCAACTTATCGAAAGATTCAAAAGAAGGAAATGATTAATATATCTTTGATTATTTTCATTCAGAGCCTGTTGTGGAAAAGAGAATTTCTGATTGTTGCAACTTATGCTTTGTAATTATTCTGGTGATAGTGAAATTCCTCCTGGATGTGGCTCATGTTTCTCAAAGCCCTGGTGTTAAAAATGCAGCAAAAACCAACAGTGATGTCCCATTCCCTTACCACAACAGGAGGAACAGCTGCTTGTTCACTGCTGTGTGTTCGATCTGAAAGAAAATACATATATACCTCTTCAGAATGGACCCTCGTCACGCTCTTTATATTGGGAAAGATAGTGAGGGAAAAATGCCAATGTCATTTTGAGCAGCAAGTTAAGGCAGGGGAAGGCAGCTGACAGGAATCGTTGGCACTGTTTAATGAGTGTGCAAAGGTTCTTAATGTAATAAATATATGCACATGAAATGCTTTTTTTTCCTCTCATTTGTGAAACAATGTAAGTTCATTTGTTAAAGTGCATCGGCAATTTCGTGAATGTGTCTCAGTGAATGACTGTAAAATAAAATTTTGTCAATCACTGAAATGACATGCTCTAACCGTGAGCGTATTACTCACTTCAGGAATCTAACCATGTAAAATGGATAGTTGGAACAGAGAGTAACTCTTGCCAGATGTTACGATAGTGATTGAATTTGTTTAGTTACCATTTATATTGCATAGACAGTGTTCTGATCTTCAACAGGGCCCCTAAGGAATGCCACATGTTAGATTTTTTTGCACATTTACCACAGAACAACGTTGTCATCTGCACACGCTCAGTGCTGTTGTGTTTTACACTTTTCACCAAAGACTTTTGAGACCAGCTTTACAACATAAAGGATGATGAAGAAATTTGGGTCACTTGCAAAAAGAGCAGAATTTGTGTGAATAACACGGGAAAGAGCTTGACCAAAACCAAAGGGCATGCTGGGAAACTTTGCCAAGTTGTTGTTTCTGACTGTAGAAAGGAGAGATTTCTTCAAGAAACTTGCTGCACTTTCAGCTGGTTCAGACTGAGCAAAGAAATAAATGTTTTACTGGAGGTGGAGCTGGTCATCAGCAAGAGGAGTTATGATTTTTCTCTCGCTTGTGATGTAATCAGAACATTTTCAGTTCAGGTCCAGCTTTTATTGTTAAGTGGTCTATCTGTCAAGGGGCAGTGTCTCTATATCTGAGGCAGATTGTCTGGGTCCAAGACTCAACTGTCTCAGAGGGGGTTCAGAATAGGTTGATTTAGAAATAAAAATGAACCCAATCATTTCCCAGTGACTTCTGCACAGTGGAACAAGAACCAACTAAAAAGAGTGATGAAGGATTAACCCTTAGTCTTCAATGGTTAGCACTGCTGCCGCATAGCACCAGGGGCCTGAGTCCAATTCCACCCTGTGAGCAGGACAACGCAGATCAGGACAGCAAAGCCCAGAATAGTACCGATGATTAAAATGGGATCTGAAGTCCAGGGAATACCATGAGATGATTCTTTTGTGAAATATCAGAATGTTATACACACAGTTGCTTCAGTCTGAGCAATGTCCAAGATTGTCAACAACATTAATTTTGAGATCCTCAGGAAAGTAACTCCCTTCCTGACTCCTCAGTGCCAACCCACTGTCAACAAGGCACAAGTCCGGAAGGGGAATGGAGTACTGCCCGCCTGTCTGGATAGGTTCAGCTCTGACAGTATTCATGAAGCTTGACAGCACCCAGGACAATGTAACCCATTTGACTTTTACCACAGCCACAAATATTCACTCTCTCCACCACCAACACTCGGCAGCAGCAGTGCACACGATCTACAAAATGCATTGCAGATGTTTACAAAAGATCCTCAGACAGCACCTTCCAAACCCATGACCTCTTCTATCCTGAAGGACAAGGGAAGTAGGTTCATGGAACCACTACCACCTACAAGTTCCCCTCTAAGCAACTTCCCTTCCTGGCTTGGGAATACCAGGCCTTGATGATCATTCTGCCCTTCCACTGATGAAGAACAGTGGCCATGTTCTCCCTTCCCTGTTCATAAATCGTTTTCTCCCATTGCCTTACCAGTTACATTGAGCTGGCTCCCTGCTCCATAGATGTAGCTCCACACACTGCAGCGGTACACAGCACTATCATTGAGAGTCACATTCACAAGTCTCAGGATGTAACCATTCCTGTTGATATTCTAAGAAAGCTCAACACAATCACGGAAACCCTGGACCTTGATGAGGGTGCCATTACCAAATTGGCTTATAACCCCCTCCTTGTTGCTGCTAGGTCACTGGTCGTGCCAGTGGAAATCAGTGCCAATTACACTGGCATTATACATAGCATACTTAAACTCCCCAGTTTCACCCTCTGGTGACCTTGCTGACCACTGGATGCTGGATGGAGGAATGGATCAGATAATGGACCTGTGCATATCGAAGAGAAACATCATGTAACTTGAATTAAAACATTTTGTAAAATCTCCTCCTGTTTAAATGATGATTTGCAGATGATGAACTGAAGCTTCTTGTGTGGCTACTGCTGTTTGTGATTTGAGAGGGAATGATTTGAAAAAATATCCATCAGCTGAATGCTTTCCAATTTGTTGCTTTGATTCATCTTGTGCAAGATCCTGCCACAGAATAAACAATTGAGAGGAGGATTTCACATTGTGCACAGCTGACTGACTGGAAGAGTTCGAGCTGCCATTTAGGAAATACCATTCTCATCAAAATCCTGAAGGAAAAGAAGTTGCAAGTTCCAAGCGGCCTGCCATATCACCCTGTGACTGCGCCTTTTCCGATTCACCGCTGCTGCATCCTATTCTGCATCCTAACTGTGCGGGGCTGTGGAGAGAAAGCAGGACATTGGCAGTTGGGAATGATGCTCTTTTGAAGAATCAATGCCTACGGGATTGACGGAATGTTCTCCTTTTACACTGTAGCATTTCTGTGCTTCTCTGATTCTGTCTCTCGGTCAGATATTCCCTGACAGCACTTGTCTGGAATTGTGCCAGCAATGGGCAAGGTGAGTCCCTTCTGGTCAGAATTTCAGTCTTTGACTTTCATTCCTGACCCAGATAATCATCCCAGTGTTGGGGCCCAGACTAAAACACAAATCTGTGCCATTAAGCATGTTTTTAGAAAGGTCTGGCACCCAAACCGGCCTCATCTGTAGTCATAACCTTTTGTCTCTGACCCATGACTAATTTGCTATTCCCTAGTCCAAGGGGAGTGAGCACCCTCTGAGAAAATTTTCCAGGGAACTTTCCTCTTCCTTGATGTGACACAATGTTTGCAGTTCAAACTCCAGCTCCTAAACTCAGATCTGAACTTCCTTGAGCTGCAAACACTTCAGATGTGTTCGCTCTGGATCCAGTTGACTTCAGATGGGACTTAGTTGAAACATGTAAGGTCCTGAAGGGACTTGGCCAGGTGGATGTGGAAAGGATGGCTCTTCTAGTGGGACAATCTACAACAAAGTGGCAGAGTTTAAACATAAGAGATGCACATTTATGATAGAGATGAGGCAATGTCTTTTCTGTGAGGGTTATGAGTCTTTGGAATCCCCTTCATCAAAAGGCAGTGGATGTAGGATCATTTAATATTTTTAAGGCTGGGGGAGGGGGATTTTTGATTACCCAGGGGCTGAAAGATTAACAGGGATCCATAAGAATGTAGAGTTGAGAATAAAACCAAATCATCCATCATTTAATTGAGTGGTGGAGCAGGCTTGATGGGTTGAATTGCCTACTCCTGTTCCTTTGTCCCTGTGTCTGTGTCTCTTTGAATAAAGGAATGAATGAAGGTCATAATAAGGCGAGCAACCAGGGCATGTGTGAGGTAGAGTTGAGCTCTGGACAAGGATGTCAGAGGTGGAGGGGACTGAGCAGAAGAGGAGCTGCAGAGGATTGTGAGAAGTGACAGCCCAAAGACTCAAGAACGGAGAGTTTGGGACTTCCTGGATAAATTACTCATATCTTAATGAGTTACACTGGAGCCCATTTTAAGCTTTTGTTCAACTGACATTGAGATACAGACCCAACTTTAAGTGTAACTGGCTATTGGGAATGAATGCCCATGAAATACAATAAGATTTCTATGGAACAAATCCCTTTGTATTCTTTTAAAGTCTCAAATCTCTAGCATTAATGACAAATACAGGCTGATGGAGTAACATTGAGAAAACATCACTTTGTGCAGCCTTTCTACCAAACACTTCACTACAAGAACACAGTGTGAGATAATTACAGAGTCACCCCTTATACAACACACATGTCTCATGGGCAACAGCTTCTCCCAAACAAGGCAGCACACCTGCTTCTTTACTGAATTTAGTTATAAATGAGTTATAACTCTTAGTTGTGATGTGCAGATTGTCAGTGCAGGCTTGGAGGATTGAAGGGCCTGTTCCTGTGTTGTAATTTTCTTTTTTCTTGTTCTTTGTTTGAAAACAATAATGCACAACAATGCCAGGGTAACTGAGAGCTGGAAACATGTCGCCTTAATTGCCAATGTTCCCATCAATTGTGGTAAAACCCCATTTGGTTCACCAATTCATTCAGGGAAGGCAATCTGTTGTCCTTATCTGGACTTGCCTATATGTGACTCCAGATCCAGAGCAATGCCGATAGCTCTTATTGCTGTCTGAAATGAATAAATAAGGGACTCAGTTTGTGGCCAATTAGGATTGAGGAACAAATGCTGGCCTTGCCAGTGATCTCCACAGCCAATCAGGAAATGAAGAAAAATATTCCCCTGGACTTCACAATGAACCGTCTATTAACTGGAACATTTTAATAAATGTTGTGGCTTGAAGAGCAGGTGAAATCAAATAACTCACACGCTGACTCCCACAGCCTGTCTACCATCTTTCTACAAGGCATAGGGCAGGAATATGACGGAATTATTTGCCGTTGCCTTGATAAGTGCATCTCCAACAGCACTCGAGAAGTTTCATGCCATCCAGGACAAAGCAGCTCACTTGACTGACACTACAGCTGACACCTACAACATTCGGAGATAATGGGAACTGCAGATGCTGGAGAATTCAAGGGTGTAGGCCCAAAACGTCAGCTTTTGTGCTCCTGAGATGCTGCTTGGCCTGTTGTACTCATCCAGCTTCACACTTTGTTACCTACAGCAATCATTTTCTATAACACCAATGCACAGCGTGTACCATCTACAAGATGCCCTTCAGTAACTCAACAAGGCTCCTCAAAAAGTAGCACCTGAACCCACAGACTCCCCCATCTGAAAGGACAAGGGCAGCAGATCTATGGTACACCAAATCCTTCAGGTTCCCCTCCAAAACACTCACCATCTGGGCTTGGAAATATATCATCATTGTCCTTTCAATGTCACTGGATCAGATGTCTCAACACCAAGGGACCACAGCAGTTCAGGAAGGCAGTTCACCGTCACCTGCTCATTACAGACAAAATAGGAGCAGGAGAAGGTTATTTGGCCCATTGTGCCTGCAAGGCCTTTTAACATAGTCATGGCTGATTATCCAACTCTTCCTGCAGTCCCCCTATACCCTTTGATCTCTTCAACCCTCAGAACTATATTTAACTCCTTCTTGAAAACATTCAATGTTTTGGCCCCAACTGCTTCCTGTGGCTGGGAATTCCTGCCATAGAATACAAAGAAGCAATGTGTGGTATTGAAACCAATGGCTTCCTTTCCCTTGTGAGCTTCATTCCATGATGTCCTGGTCCAGAATGATTTCCTGTCATTGAAAATGATGGCTTATTTCTCAGACCATTACAGTCTCAGTTAACTGGCTGAATACATTCCTTACTCAAGTGGACCTTGTAAAACTCCTTGAAAGATTTTACTCTAAGTTAATTAATGCACAACAGTGCAAGCTTCATGAACTGAATGGTCTCAGACGGTGTTGCAGGTTACATTAATCTGTGTGTACATTTATGATATTGGCAATTATTGCTTTTGAGGAAATGGTAAGAACAGACAGAAAACAGAATACTTAAAAGAGAGAAATGACTGGGAGGGAACAGAGGGGAATTGTTATAATGGGGTCAAGGATGTAACAGTAGCTTTAAAAATGGCATATTTAAATTTGACACATAAAAGGAACTTCATGTGGCCTCAAGGTTTCTATTCTTTTACTGAAGAATTGAGGAATTTGGGCAAATCAGTTCAATGGTCCCTGCCCACAGGATTCATTGAGATGATCATTTTGTTCAACAGGGTTTACTGTTTGTCAATATCTGTCTCTCTCTCTTCTGGTGTTTTCCACTTGCTCGCATGAAGCATAGAATCAATACAGTGTGGAGCTGGAGGAATACAGTAGTTCTGGCAGCTTCAGAGAAGCAGGAAAATCAACATTTCAGATTTACACCCCTCATCAGGCTCAGCTAGCAGGTGCCTGATGAAGGGTGTAAACCTGAAACGTTGACTTTCCTGGTCCTTTGACGCAGCCTGTTCTGCTGTGTTCCTCCAGCTCCACACCGTATTGACTCCAACTCCAGCATCTGCAGTTCTTGCTATCTCCAGGAAGCATAGAATGACTGGTTGACAAATTCTAGATTAAAGCAACAGCTTGCAGCAGCTGGTAAGGAAAAATAAACTGGCTTTCTTCAGACATTAGTTAGCTTTTACTTCTGAGAAAAATACTCCGCCTCTATGGCCAGAAATGTTCCACGGAGATCAGTTGTGGATTGTCTTTTGTTTGTCATTGATATAAATGATTTGGAAGAAAATGCAGAAAGGGTGGTTAGTACATTTGTGAATGACACCAAAATTTGTGGCAAAGTAGAGTGAAGGAGGTTTTCGAAGATTACAGTGGGATTTTTTATCAAATGTGTCAATGAGCTGAAAAATGACAGATGGCGATCATTCTGGATAAATGTAAGGTGTTGCATTTTGATACAACAAACAATGGTAAAGTTTATACAATCAATGATCCGGCCTTGGGTAATGTTGTAGAGCAGTGAGACCTAGGGATGTAGGCACAGAATTCTTTGAATTTTGTGTCACATACAAGTGGTTAAAAAAAATGTCTGATATGTTTACTTTCATTACTCAGTCATTTGATTAGAGTAGTTGAAAAGTTACATTGAGGTTGTACAGTACATTGGTAAGGCCTTTTCTGGAATACTGTGTCCAGTTCCTCATACGTTTGGAGAGATATGGACCAGGAGAGGCAAGTAGGAAAAATTTATTTTGGAATTATATTTGACATGGATTGGTTTCGAAATAAGGGTCTGTTTCCATGCTGTACGATTCTATGACTCTATGACTCAATTTCCGGAGGTCCAATGTCTCTGGCTATAATCATTCATACTCACAAGCTGTTCGACAGAAATGAATTGCCAGTGTTGGACTGGGATGGACAAGGTTATAAGTCAGCCAATACCAGGTTAAAATTAATCTTGTTTACTTGAAATCACAAGTTTTCAGAGCACTGCTCCTTCGTCAGGTGAAGTGCTAGCCATTGCAAAGCAAGCAGAAGGCCATTCCACTCCACAAATCAGCCCCTTGTCACATCTCATACACTCCCCATGCTGCCATTTTGTCTGCAATAAACACCACCGCATTTCCAACCCTCAAACTGGGCCCCTTCTGGGCTACTGTGTGAAGTTCTGGTCTCTCTGCTCTGAAAATATTTCCAGGATGTTGCCAGGAATGGAGACGATGAGTCATGAAAATAGGCTGAATAGTCTGGGCCTTCTTCCACCGGAACATTGAAGGTTGAAGGCTGGCCTTACAGAGGCTTGTACAATCATGAGGTGCACAACTAAAGTGAATTGCACGTGTTTTCCCTTCAGTCGGGGAGTTCAAAATGAGGGGACATATTTTAAAGGTGAGAGGTGAACAACTTAAATTGGAAAATTGGACAACTTATTTTGCACAAACAGTGGTTCATGTGTGGAATGACCTGGCAGGTGGATACAGGCACAGTTACAACATTTAAAAGACATTTGGATAAGTATGGTCTATATGTAGGTTCTATTGACCAAAATGCTGAATCCATTTGGGTGGAAATTAGGAATAGCAGGGAGAAGAAGTCACTGATAGGTGTGGTCTAGAGGCCACCAAATAATGACATTGTGGTGGGGCAGGCAATAAACATAGAAACAGCTAATGCATGTAAAAATGGGACAGCAATTATCATGGGGGATTTTAATCTACATATCAACTGGTCAAACCAGGTCGGTCATGGCAGCATTGAGAAGGGGTTCATAGAATGCATCCGCGATAATTTCCTTGAACAATGTGTAATGGAACCTATGAGGGAGCATGCTAACCTAGATCTAGTCCTGTGTAATAAGACAGGAATAATTAATAATCGCACAGTTAGGGGTCCTTTCAGGAGGAGCAATCACAGTATGGTCAAATTTAAAATATAGATGGAGCGTGAGATGGTTAAATCTAGCACCTATGTCCTGTGCTTAAACAAAGGAGACGATGAAGGAATGAGGGAGGAGTTAGCTAAGGGAGAATGGGAGCAAAACCTTTCTGGTGGGTCAATTGAGGAACAGTGGAGGACTTTCAGAACGATTTTTCACAGTGCTCAGCAGAAGTATATTCCAGTGCTAAGGAAGAACTGTAGGAAAAGAGAGGGCCAGTCATGGATGTCTAAGGAAATGAAGGAAAGTATCAGATTGAAAAAAAAATACAAAAAAAAGAATAGTGGGAAACTAGTAGACTGGGAATCTTTAAAGGGCAAACAAAAGCCACAAAAAAGTTAGAAAGAAAAGTAAGATAGATTTTGAGACTAAACTAGCTCAGAATATAAAAGCAGGCATCAAAAGTTTCTGTAAATATGGAAATCATAAAAGAGTGGCAAAAGTAAACATTGGTCCTTTGGAGAATGAGAAGACCAATTTAATAACTGGGAATGAGGAAATAGCCAAGGCATGAAACAATTATTTCGTGTCGGTCTTCACAATGGAAGACACAAATAACGTGCCGAAAACTAATGGCAAGAAGGTTATAGCAGGTGAGGACCTAGAAATTATCATTATCATGAAGGAGGCGGTGCTGGGATAGCTAAAGGGGCTAAAGGTAGACACGTCTCCTGACCCTGATGAAATATTTCACAGTGTACTAAAAGAGGTGATGGGGTAATAGCAAATGAACTAGAATTTGTTTCCCAAATTTTACTGGACTCCAAAGTTCCCGCAGATTGGAAAGCAGCCAATGTGACTCCACTATTTAAAAAAGGAAGTAGACAAATAGTGGTTAATTATAGGGCAGTTAGCATAACTTGTGCAGTGGGGAAAATGTTTGAATATATCATTAAGGGAGAAATAGCAAGAGATCTGGATATAAATTGCCCCATTGGGAACACCCAGCATGGGTTCATGAAGGGTAGGTCATGTTTAACTAATTTGGTGGAATTCTTTAAGGACATTACTTGCATAGTGGACAATGGGGAACCTGTGGATGTGGTGTATCTGGATTTCCAGAAGGCATTTTACAAGGTGCCACACGATAGGCTGTTACATCAGACAAATTTGCATGGATTTACAGGTCATGTATTGGCATAGATAGAGGATTGGTTGACTAGTAAAAAACAAAGAGTAGGGGTAAATGGGTGTTTTTCTGGCTGGCAGTCAGTGGCAAATGGTGTGCCTCAGGGATCAGTGTTGGGATGTCAATTGTTTACATAGATGATTTAGAGTTGGGGACGAAGTGTGCTGTGTCACAATTTGCAGATGACACGCGGGTGCGTGGTAGAACAAAGTGTGCAGAAGACACTGAAAGTCTGCAGAGGGATATAAATAGTCTAAGTCAGTGGGCAAAGGTCTGGCAGATGGAGTAAAATGTTGATATGTGTGAGGTCATCCATTTTGGTAGGAATAACAGCAAAATAGACTGTTTTAAATGATTAAAAAATTGCAGCACGCTGCTGTGCAGAGACTTGGGTGTCCTTGTGCATGAATCGCTAAAAGTGGGATTGCAGGTGCAGCAGGTAATTGAAAAGGCAAATAGAATTTTGCCTGCCATTGTTAGAGGGATGGAGTTTAAAAACAGGGAGGCTATGCTGCACTGTATAGAGTCCTGGTGAGGCCACATCTGGAGTACTGTGTGCAGTTTTGGTCTCCTTACTTGAGAAGAGATATACTAGTACCGGATGGGGTGCAGATGAGATTCACTCAGTTGATCCCAGAGTTGAAAGGGTTAGATTATGAAGAGAGACTGACCAGACTAGGATTATACTTATTGGAATTCAGAAGAATGAGAGCAGTTCTTATAGAAACATGTGAGATTAAGAGGGAAAAGATAAGGTGGAGGCAAGAAGGTTGAGAAGGTTGTTTCCGCTAGCAGGTGAAACTAGGACTAGAGGACATCGCCTCAAAATAAAGGGAAGCAGATGTAGCACTGAGGTCAGGAGGAACTTCTTCACCCAAAGGGTTGTGAATCTGTGGAATTCCCTATCCAGTGAGGTGGTTGAAGCTACCTCGCTAAATGTTTTTAAGGCAAGGCTAGATAAATTTTTGTACAGTAAAGGAATTAAGGGTTATGGTGAGTGGGTGGGTAAGTGGACCTGAGTCTCAAAAAGATCAGCCATTATCTTATTAAATGGCAGGGCAGGTTCGAGGGGCCAGATGGCCTACTCCTGCCCCTAGTTTTTATGTTCTTAAGTACATGCAAAGGATAGGTTTGGACAGATATGGGCAAATATCGGGCAATGGTGCAAGCTTACGGATGTGAGTTTGCTCGCTGAGCTGGAAGGTTAGTTTTCAGACGTTTCGTCACCATTCTAGGTAACATCATCAGTGAGCCTCCGATGAAGCGCTGGTGTTATGTCCCGCTTTCTGTTTATCTGTTTAGGTTTCCTTGGGTTGGTGATGTCATTTCCTGCATTGGTGATGTCATTTCCTGTTCTTTTTCTCAGAGGATGGTAGATGGGCTCCAAATCAATGTGTTTGTTGATGGAGTTCCGGTTAGAATGCCATGCTTCTAGGGATTCTCGTGTGTGTCTCTGTTTGGCTTGTCCTAGGATGGATGTGTTGTCCCAATCAAAGTGGTGTCCTTCCTCATCTGTATGTAAGGATACGAGTGATAGTGGGTCATGTCGTTTTGTGGCTAGTTGATGTTAGTGTATCCTGGTGGCTAGCTTTCTGCCTGTTTGTCCAATGTAGTGTTTGTAACGGTTCTTGCAAGGTATTTTGTAGATGACATTCATTTTGCTTGTTGTCTGTACAGGGTCTTTTAAGTTCATTAGCTGCTGTTTTAGTGTGTTGGTGGGTTTGTGGGCTACCCTGATGCCAAGAGGTCCGAGTAGTCTGGCAGTCATTTCGGAAATGTCTTTGATGTAGCAGAAAGTGGTTATGGTTTCTGGGACCGTTTTGTCTGTTTGTTTGGGTTTGTTGCTGAGAAATCGGTGGACTGTGTTCATAGGGTACCCATTCTTTTTGAATACGCTGTATAGGTGATTTTCCTCTGCTCTGCGTAGTTCCTCTGTGCTGCCGTGTGTGGTGGCTCATTGGAATAATGTTCTAATGCAGCTTTGTTTGTGGGTGTTGGGATGGTTGCTCCTGTAGTTCAGTATTTGGTCCGTATGTGTTGTTTTCCTGTAGACGCTGGTTTGAAGTTCCCCGTTGACTGTTCGCTCTACTGTGACATCTGGGAATGGCAGTTTGTTGCTGTTTTCCTCCTCTTTTGTGAATGTTATGCCAGTAAGGGTATTATTGATGGTCTCGAAGGTTTCCTCTAATTTGTTTTGTTTAGTGATGACAAAGGTGTCATCCACACAGCGGACGCAAATTTGGGTTGGATGATTGGCAGAGCTGTTTGTTCGAGTCTCTGCATTACTGCCTCTGCTAACAAGCAAAACGAACGTCATCTACAAAATACCTTGCAAGAACTGTGACAAACACTACATTGGACAAACTAGCAGAAAGCTAGCCACCAGGATACACTAACATCAACTAGCCACAAAATGACATGACCCACTGTCACTCGTATCCTTACATACAGATGAGGAAGGACACCACTTTGATTGGGACAACACGTCCATCCTAGGACAAGCCAAACAGAGACACGCACGAGAATTCCGAGAAGCATGGCATTCCAACCTGAACTCCATCAACAAACACATTGATTTGGAGCCCATCTACCATCTGCTAAGAAAAAGAACAGGAAATGACATCACCAACACAGGAAATGACATCACCAACCAAAGGAAACCTAAACAGATAAATAGAAAGCAGGGCATAACACCAGCGCTTCACCGGAGGCCCACTGTTGATGTTACCTAGAATGGTGACAAAACATCTTGGAAAAAAACCTTCCAGCTCAGTGAACCAGCTAACATCCGGAACAAAATAAAGACCCACTCCTTTGTGGACCGAGAAGAGGAGAGCGCGACTGTGTTGGAGGTGGAAGGAAGATGTCAGGTTGGCTGTGCACCCTTGCAACCGGTGGATCTTAATGCTGGCTTCGGCCTAACGCTGGTTCAGGGGAGCAGCCAACCTGCAACGATGGCTGCGGCGAGTGCTCGTGTCCCAGGTCAGGGGGTCCGGAACACCATCCGTGTTTCCGTGAAGAAGGCGGATGAAGGTGCACCTGTGGATCGCACCTTCTTCGTGAAGAGGGTCCTGTTGGACTGTTATGGGTTCACTGCTGCGGACATTTACTGCCTGCAGGATTTCCCCGGAGGAGGTTTTTACGATGTGACTTTCAGGAGTGCCAAGCTTTGCGAGCACTTCCTGGAGGTTTTCAAGGAGAAAGGAGGTGAGGGCCCCCTCTCTGTATTGACCGCTGTCCCGCTGTTCGTGATGCCAGCGCAGAGGAGCCGTATGGTGACTGTACACATGTACAACCCGCATGTGCCAGCAGTTGATGTCCTGACCTTCCTTGGAAGGTACGTGAAGGTGGAAGGGGACCTAACTGACATCGTGGACCCCTTCAGGATCTGGACCAGTAAGAGGCAGATCAGGGTGATGCTGAGGACAGGCTCGGATGGGAACATCGTACACCCACCGTCCAGCTTCTTGACCGGCGGGAGCAACGGCTACCTGACCTATGCAGGGGAACCTATAGTCTGCCATGCCTGTGGTAGGTCAGGTCACGTGGCAGCCGACTGCAAAGCCACCATCTGCAGGAACTGCAGGGAGGAGGGACACCTTGCAAAGGATTGCCCACGAGAGAAAAGCTGCAACCTTTGCGGGTAAGCGGGCCACCTCTATAGGGCATGCCTGCCGCAGGGGACCACCTACAGCCAGGTCGCTGGCAGGGGCAATGCGGGGCAAGCCCCCTTGCAGGAGAGGACGGCACCAGTGCCCTGCAAGGATCCCCCTAATGTGCATGAGGGCCAGGTCGTGCAGGAGGGCCCAGCCCCGCAGGATGGACCCAAGGCCAGCAAAGCACCCCGCAGGCTCTGCTCCCCACCCGACAACCCGGAGTCAATGGAGGAGGTGACAGGTGACCCAGGGGAGTGGACGACAGTCCGGAAAGCGAGGAGAAAGGCGCGCTGGCAGGCCCAGGCACCGCAACCATCAGGCAGGAAGAGGCAGCTACAGGGGGGCTATAAGAGCTCCTCTGACAAGGGAGATTTGGAGGAGGCCTGCCCAAAGCAGAAGCTAAAGATCTCGAGGGAGAAGGAAAGCAGCACCACGCTTCCAGGTGACAGGAGGCGTCCTGAGGCTCCCTCCGACACCCAGCCACGCGCCGCTGTGGGTCTGGAGGGCCCCCCAGAACTTTCAGGTGGGAAGGAGGAAACAGTGTGTCCCCAGGCTGACCCAGAGTCGGACTCTCCAGCGTCCGTACACCTAACGGGGTGATGCCACCCGGAAGGCAGCACGGATGGTTTCCGGAACCCGGACAGCGTCCAGCAGTTAGCCCGGGCAATGGGATGAAGGGACAGATGGAGTGGCTGGACCTTGTACTTGGTGGGGGGGGGGGTACTGGGGTCACTGCCCACAATGGGGGTACGTGTTGCAAGCATTAATGTGCGCAGCGTCAAGTCCACTGTAAGATGTGTGTCAACGTTGGCCTACCTGACCACCGTCAAGGCGGACCTCCTGTTTCTGCAGGAGTGCGGGATACCGCACCTCGGCAGGTACGGGAAATGGTCCGGCGCCTGGACCTGTGGGCCTTCGATCTGGTCGGGGGGTAACGACTGTCGCTCCTCAGGCCTGGCTATTCTGCTGCAGGGGCGCAACTTCACCATTTCTCAAGTTCAGGAGGTGGTGGGGGGTGCCTCCTAGTGGCTGATGTTACCTACAGGAATGCTCCCCTGAGGCTGATCAACATGTACGCCCCAGCGGTACGGAGTGAGCGGTTGGCCGTCCTGCAGCAGCTTCCACCCCTGCTGGCTATGTCCCAGCCGGTCATCCTAGGCGGAGACTTCAACTGCATCATTGATGCAGATGGAAGATCCGGCATGGGGACAGCGGGTGGGGGGAGTCAACTGGACGTCACGTCCAGATTCCTGATGGGCATGGTGAAGGACACCAAGCTGCTCGACGTCTTCAGCACCCCTGCAGAGGGAGCGCAGCAGAGGTACACCTGGTCGCGGCCAGACGGGTCTATTCGCTCAAGGATAGACTTCCTGTTGGTGTCACGGGCGTTCTCGGTCAGGTCCACCGGCGTTGGTCCGGTGTTCTTCTCTGACCACTGCCTCCTGCTGGCTGACTGTCACTTAGAGGACGACCAGCAGGCCAGCAAGGGGACGTGGAAGCTCAACACGACTCTGCTGACCCCAGAGAACGTCGAGGCGCTTAAGAGGGACTACGCCGGTAGGAGAACCGTGAAACCCCTCTTTGAGTCCCCGGGTGACTGGTGGGAGACGGTGAAGGAGAACATCAAGAGATTCTTTGTCCTCAAGGGTGTTCGGAAGGCGAGAGAGAGGCGGGGAAAGCTGTTGCGATTCCAGAAAAGGGTGCAGAACCTGCTCCTTCTGCAGTTGATGGGGGTCGATGTCACGGAGGACCTCCGCGACATGAGGGGCCAGCAAGCCTCGCTCTTCGCCGCGGAGGCCTCCAAGATAATCTTCCGGTCCAGGGTCCGCTCTGTGGAGCAGGACGAGACGTGTTCGCATTTCTTCTTTCAGAAGGTGTACAAAGAGAGCTCTGTGCTTAGCTGGCTGAAGGAGGATGACGGCTCGGTGACGTCATCTCGGCCTGACATTTTGAGGATCAGCAGATCCTTCTACCCCGGACTGTACAACACGAAGCCCACGGACTGCACGGCATCCAAATCATTCCTGTCATCTATCACGGAGGTCTTAGATGATGGCATGAGGGAGTGGCTGGACCGGCCAATATCCCTGGATGAGCTGACCAGAGACCTCAAGTCCTTGGAAAGGAATAAGACTCCCGGGAGCGACGGCTTACCGGTCGAGTTGTATTCCGCACTGTGGGAGCTGGTCGGCCAGGACCTGCTGGAGGTGTACGATAGTGCGCTTCGGGCAGGGGAAATGTGCAAGTCCATGAGGAAGGGCATCATCACCCACATTTATAAGAGGAAGGGGGAGAGGGAAGAATTTAAGAATTGGCGTCCCATTTCACGATTGAACGTGGACTACAAAATCCTGGCCAAGGTCATAGCCAACCGGGTCAGGTCTGTCCTGGAGTCGGTGATTCACCCTGACCAAACTTGTGCTGTGCCGGGCAGGAAGATTGCTGAGATCCTCACGCACATCAGGAATCCGATCGCCTACGTGCAGGACAGGCGGGTGGACACCTGCCTCGTCAGCCTGGGCCAGGAGAAGGCCTTCGACAGGGTCTCTCATGCTTACATGACGGATGTCCTCTCCAAATTGGGGTTCGGGGAGGGCATCCGCAATTGGATCCGGCTGCTCTGCACCAACATCATTAAAGCAGTCTCGATCAACAGGTGGGAATCGGACAGTTTTCCCGTCAGATCTGGAGTCAGGCAGGGCTGCCCGCTCTCTCCTGCCTTGTTTGTGAGCTGTGTGGAGCCCTTTGCCGCATCCATCAGGAAGGATGTGAGCCTGAAGGGCGTGACTATCGCAGGCAGCGGAGGCCTTCAGGTCAAGACCTCCCTGTACATGGACGATGTCACCGTCTTCTGCACTGATCGTCGGTCGGGGAGTGAGCTGTTGGACATCTGCGGCCAGTTTGAACTGGCCTTGGGTGCCAAAGACAATAGGGGTAAGAGCGAGGCCATGTTCTTCAGAAACTGGGACGACCACTCCTTCATCCCCTTCACCGTCAGGACAGACTACCTGAAGGTGCTGGGTGTTTGGTTCGATGGAGCTGGGGCGTGCACTAAGACTTGGGAGGAGCGTATTCACCAAATTGAAGCAGAAGCTGGGCAGGTGGACGCTCTGGTCCCTCTCCATCGCGGGTAAGAACCTGGTTGTCAGGTGTGAGGGGCTTTCGGTCTGTTGTGTGTGGCGCAGGCCTGGCCTATTCCCTGGACCTGCGCCGCTGCGGTCACCCGGGCCATCTTCCACTTCATTTGGGGGACGAGGATGGACCGGGTCCGCAGGGACACCATGTACAAAGACCTGGGAAATGGGGGAAAGGGCGTACCGAACGCCACCCTCGCCCTGACGGCTACCTTTTGTGTGCGGCTGCATCAAGCTGTGCATAGATCCTCAGTACGCAAACACCAAGTGTCACTACTTACTGAGGTTCTACCTGTCCCCAGTGTTGCGAAGGATGGGCCTGGCCTCATTGCCGCGGAACGCTCCGAGTAGTTGGACCGTTCCGTTCCACCTGTCCTTCGTGGAGAAATTTTTGAAGAGAAACACCTTTGACCACAAGGCCGTCAGGCAGTGGTCAGCACGTAGTATCCTTGAGACCCTTCAGGAAAAGGAGAGGGTGGATCCCGTCGTGTGGTTCCCCACGCAGACTGCCAAAGTCATTTGGCAGAATGCCTCATCACCAGAACTTTCAAACAAGCACAAGGACATTGCTTGGCTGGCGGTGAGAGGGGCTCTGCCAGTGAGATCCTTTATGCATGCCCGGAATCTCTGCACCACCACACGCTGCCCTCGAGGTGGCTGAGGTGGGGAGGAGACTGTCGATCACCTCCTTCTGGCGTGTGCCTATGCGCAGGAGGTCTGGGGGGGATGCAGTGGTATTTGTCGAGGTTCATCCCGAGCAGCTCCGTGACGCGGGACTCCGTACTCTACGGGCTGTTTCCCGGGACGGACACCAAGACCAACATCAACTGCGCCTGGAGGACCATCAATGCGGTGAAAGACGCTCTTTGGTCTGCCCGCAACTTGCTGGTCTGACAGCTGAAAGCACTGACCCCGACCGAGTGTTGCAGACTGGCGCACTCCAAGGTCCAGGACTACGTGCTGAGGGACACGGTAAAGCTTGGGGCAGCCACCGCCAGGGCACGGTGGGGAAAGGCCACGGTATGAAACCCCTCATCCAGAATAGAAAGAAAACGGCCCTATCTGGTAACTCGGCCCAGATGGCGCCTTCCCCAACTGGTCAGGGGGCCAACGGGGACTGTGCGGGGTGACGACTGCCAGGGTATTTTCTTTGCATCGTTTTCTTTTTCTTCTTTGTTTTGTTTTTTTCCTTTAGTTGGTGTACGTACCCCCTGGGTAACCGAGAGTGGCTTGCATGACTGGGTAGGTGTATAAATATGTTTTATTTTTTGTACATCTTATGAATAAAGTATATTTTTTCAAATAAAAAAAGGTGACAAAACGTCTGAAAACTAACGTTCCAGTTCAGCAAGCAAACTCACATCCAGAAACTCAACCTGAGCTCCAAATCTTCTCAAAACTCACTGGGACAAGGTTATTTTGAGAATATCGCAAGGAATAGTTGGACCGAAGGGTTTGTTTCCATGTTGTGTAACTCTAGTTTGGATAGAAAACCTGGAATGATGAGCTCCGGCAGTTATGGATGGAGGAGCCTATTCGCAATTCGTCCGCCTCCGCCACATCTGCTCCCACGATGAGGAATTCCACTCCTGCACATCCCAGATGTCCAAGTTTTTCAAGGACCGCAACTTTCCCCCCACAGTGATCGAGAACGCCCTTGACCACATCTCCCGCATTTCCCGCAACACATCCCTCACACCCGACCCCCGCCACAACCGCCAAAAGAGGATCACCCTCGTTCTCACACACCACCCCGCCAACCTCCGGATATAACGCATCATCCTCCGACACTTCCGCCATCTACAATCCGACCCCACCACCCAAGACATTTTTCCATCCCCACCCCTGTCTGCTTTCCGGAGAGACCACATTCTCCGTGACTCCCTTGTTCGCTCCACACTGCCCTCCAACCCCACCACACCCGGCACCTTCCCCTGCAACCGCAGGAAATGCTACACTTACCCCCACACCTCCTCCCTCACCCCTATCCCAGGCCCCAAGATGACTTTCCATATTAAGCAGAGCTTCACCTGCACATCTACCAAAGTGGTATACTGTATCCACTGTACCCGGTGTGGCTTCCTCTACATTGGGGAAACCAAGCAGAGGCTTGGTGACCGCTTTGCAGAACACCTCCGCTTGGTTCGCAATAAACAACTGCACCTCCCAGTCGCAAACCATTTCCACTCCCACTCCCATTCCTCAGACGACATGTCCATCATGGGCCTCCTGCAGTGCCACAATGATGCCACCTGAAGGTTGCAGGAACAGCAACTCATATTCCGCTTGGGAACCCTGCAGCCCAATGGTATCAATGTGGACTTCACCAGCTTCAAAATCTCCCCTTCCCCCACCGCTTCCCAAAACCAGCCTAGTTCGTCCCCTCCTCCCACTGCATCACACAACCAGCCCAGCTCATCCCCTCCCGCCAATGCATCCCAAAACCAGTCCAACCTGTCTCTGCCTCCCTAACCTGTGCTTCCTCTCACCCATCCCTTCCTCCCACCCCAAGCTGCACCTCCCTTTCCTACCTACTAACCTCATCCCACCTCCTTGACCTGTCCGTCTTCCCTAGACTGACCTATCCCCTCCCTACATCCCCACCTATACTCTCCTCTCCACCTATCTTCTTTTCTCTCCATCTTCGGTCCGCCCCTCCCCACCCCCATTTATTCCAGAACCCTCTCCCCATTCCCCTCTCTGATGAAGGGTCTATGCCCGAAATGTCAGCTTTTGTGCTCCTGAGATGCTGCTTGGCCTGTTGTGTTCATCCAGCTCCACAATTTGTTATCATGTGCAATGAGACAGGAATAATTAATAATCGCACAGTTAGGTGTCCTTTCAGGAGGAGCAATCACAGTATGGTCAAATTTAAAATATAGATGGAGCGTGAGATGGTTAAATCTCGCACCTATGTCCTGTGCTTCAACAAAGGAGATGATGAAGGAATGAGGGAGGAGTTAGCTAAGGGAGAATGGGAGCAAAACCTTTCTGGTGGGTCAATTGAGGAACAGTGGAGGACTTTCAAAACAATTTTTCACAGTGCTCAGCAGAAGTATATTCCGGTGATCAGGAAAAATGGTTGTAAAAGAGAGGGTCAGCCAACGATATCTGAGGAAATAAAGGAAAGTATCAGATTGAAAAAAAACATACAAAAAAGCAAAGACTGGTGGGAAACTAGTAGACTGGGAAATCCTTGAAGGCCAACAAAAAGCCACAAAAAAGTTATAAAGAAAAGTAATAGTAATAAAGTAATAAAATGTGGGGTCGGATTGTAAATGGCGGAAGTGTCGGAGGATGATGCGTTGTATCCGGAGATTGGTAGGGTGGTGTGTCTCCAGCACATCCCTCACCTTCCTGGACATCTCAGTCTCCATCTCAGGCAACCAGCTTGTAACTGATGTCCATTTCAAGCCCACCGACTCCCACAGCTACCTAGAATACACCTCCTCCCACCCACCCTCCTGCAAAAATTCCATCCCCTATTCCCAATTCCTCCGCCTCCGCCGCATCTGCTCCCACAATGAGGCATTCCACTCCCACACATCCCAGATGTCCAAGTACTTCAAGGACCGCAAATTTCCCCCCACAGTGATCGAGAACGCCCTTGACCGCGTCTCCTGTATTTCCCGCAACACATCCCTCACACCCCGCCCCCGCCACAACCGCCGAAAGAGGATCCCCCTCGTTCTCACACACCACCCTACCAACCTCCGGATACAACGCATCATCCTCCGACACTTCCGCCATTTACAATCCGCCCCCACCACCCAAGACATTTTTCCATCCCCACCCCTGTCTGCTTTCCACAGAGACCACTCTCTCCGACTCCCTTGTTCGCTCCACACTGCCCACCAACCCCACCACACCCGGCACCTTCCCCTGCAACCGCAGGAAATGCCACACTTGCCCCCACACCTCCTCCCTCACCCCCATCCCAGGCCCCAAGATGACTTTCCATCTTAAGCAGAGCTTCACCTGCACATCTACCAATGTGGTATACAGCATCCACTGTACCCGGTGTGGCTTCCTCTACATTGGGGAAACCAAGCGGAGGCTTGGAGCCCCCTTTGCAGAACACCTCTGCTCCGTTCGCAACAAACAACTGCACCTCCCAGTCGCAAACCATTTCCACTCCCCCTCCCATTCTTTAGATGATATGTCCATCATGGGCCTCCTGCAGTGCCACAATGATGCCACCCGAAGGTTGCAGGAACAGCAACTCATATTCCGCTAGGGAACCCTGCAGCCCAATGGTATCAATGTGGACTTCACCAGTTTCAAAATCTCCCCTTCCCCAACTTCATCCCTAAACCAGCCCAGTTCGTCCCCTCCCCCCACTGCACCACACAACCAGCCCAGCTCTTCCCCCCCCCACCCACTGCATCCCAAAACCAGTCCAACCTGTCTCTGCCTCCCTAACCGGTTCTTCCTCTCACCCATCCCTTCCTCCCACCGCAAGCCGCACCCCCATCTACCTACTAACCTCATCCCACCTCCTTGACCTGTCCGTCTTCCCTGGACTGACCTATCCCCTCCCTACCTCCCCACCTATACTCTGTCCACCTATCTTCTTTACTCTCCATCTTCGGTCCGACTCCCCCTCTCTCCCTATTTATTCCAGAACCCTCACCCCATCCCCCTCTCTGATGAAGGGTCTAGGCCCGAAACGTCAGCTTTTGTGCTCCTGAGATGCTGCTGGGCCTGCTGTGTTCATCCAGCCTCACATTTTATTATAAAGAAAAGTAAGATAGATTATGAGAGTAGACTAGCTCAGAATATAAAAACAGGCAGAACAAGTTTCTATAACTATGTAAATTGTAAAAGAGTGGTGAAGGTAAACATTGGTCCTTTGGAGGTTTTGCATCGGGTTTCACAGGGAAAGACCTAAATAACCTGCTGAAAACGTATGGCAAGAAGGTTATAGCAGGTGCGGACCTAGAAACTATCATTATCATGAAGGAGGCAGTGCTGGGCAAGCTAATGGGGCTAAAGGTTGCCAAGTCTCCTGGCCCTGATGAAATGCATCCTGGTGTACTAAAAGAGGTGATGGGGGAATTATCAAATGCACTAGTAATTATTTACCATATTTCTCTGGACTCTGGAGTGGTTCGCGCAGATTTGAAAACAGCCAATATGACACCACTGTTTAAAAAAGGAAGTCGACAAAAAGCAGGTAACTATTGGCCAGTTAGTTTAATGTTTGCAGTGGGGAAAATGCTTGAATCTATCATTAAGTAAGAAATAGCAAGACATCTAAATATAAATTGTC
Source organism: Stegostoma tigrinum (assembly GCF_030684315.1). Taxonomy (NCBI): domain Eukaryota; kingdom Metazoa; phylum Chordata; class Chondrichthyes; order Orectolobiformes; family Stegostomatidae; genus Stegostoma; species Stegostoma tigrinum. Next base: position 96,263,076 of record NC_081362.1, read on the forward strand.
CCATTGGGAACACCCAGCATGGGTTCATGAAGGGTAGGTCATGTTTAACTAATTTGGTGGAATTCTTTAAGAACATTACTTGCATGGTGGACAATGGGGAACCTGTGGATGTGGTGTATCTGGATTTCCGGAAGACATTTGACAACGTGCCACACCAAAGGCTGCTACGTAAGACAAAGTTGTGCGGTATTACAGGAATTGTATTGGCATGGATAGAGGATTGGTTGACCAGTAGAAAGCAAAGAAAAGGGGTAAATGGGTGTTTTTCTGGTTGGCGGTCAGTCAGTGGCTAGTGGTGTGCCTCAGAGATCACTGTTTGGACCTCAATTATTTACAATTTACATATTTAGAGTTGTGGACTAAGTGAGGAAATAAAGGAAAGTATCAGATTGAAAAAGAAACATTCAGAAAAGCAAAGAGCAGTGGGAAACTAGTAGACCGGGAAATCTTTAAAGGCCAACAAAAAACCACAAAAAAAGTTATAAAGAAAAGTAAGATAGATTATGAGAGTAGACTAGCTCAGAACATAAAAACAGGCAGAAAAAGTTTCTATAACTATGTAAATTGTAAAAGAGTGGTGAAGGTAAACATTGGTCCTTTGGAGGTTTTGCGTCGGGTTCACAGGGGAAGACTTAAATAACATGCTGAAAACTAATGGCAAGAAGGTTATAGCAGGTGAAGACCGAGAAACTATCATTATCACGTAGGACACAGTGCTGGGCAAGCTAATGTCAAAATTTGCAGATGACACTAAAGTGAGTGGTAGAGCAAAGTGTGCAGAAGACACTGAAAGTCTGTAGAGGGATATAGATAGTCTAGGTGAGTGGCAAAGGTCTGGGAAATGGAGTACAATGTTGATAAGTGTGAGGTCATCCATTTTGGTAGGAATAACAGCAAAATGGACTATGTTTTAAATGTTAAAAATTTGCAGCACACTGCTGTGCAGAGGGACTTGGGTGTTCTTGTGCATGAATTGCTGAAGGTGGGATTGCAGGTGCAGCTGGTAATTAAAAAGGCAAATGGAATTTTGCCTGCCATCGCAAGCGGGATGGAGTTTAAAAACAGGGAGGCTGTGCTGCAGCTGTATAGGGTCCTGGTGAGGCCACATCTGGAGTACAGTGTGCAGTTTTGGTCTCTTTACTTGAGAAGAGATATACTAGCACTGGAGGGGGTGCAGAGGAAATTCACTTGGTTGATTCCAGAGTTGAGAGGGTTGGATTATGAGGAGAGACTGAGGAGACTGGGATTATATACATTGTAGTTCAGAAGAATGAGGGGAGATCTTATAGAAACGTGTAAGATTATGAAGGGAATACATGAGGTGGAGGCAGGGAGGTTGTTTCCGCTAGCAGGTGAAACTACGATTAGAGGGCATCGCCTCAAAATAAAGGGAAGCAGATGTAGCACTGAGGTCAGGAGGAACTTCTTCACTCAAAGGGTTGTGAATCTGTGGAATTCCCTGCCCAGTGAAGCAGTTGAAGCTACCTCACTGAATGTTTTTAAGGCAAGACGAGATAAATTTTTGAACAGTAAAGCAATTCAGGGTTGTAGTGAGTGGGCGGGTAAGTGGAGCTGAGTCTCAAAAAGACTGCCAAAATCTCATTAAATAGCTGGGCAGGCTTGAAGGACCAGATGGCCTGCTCCTTTACCGAGTTCTTATATTCTTAAGTGCATGCACAGGAAAGGATTGGAGAGATGTGGGCAAATAGCGAGTAATGGGACAAGTTTATTTTGAGAACATCGCAAGGAATAGTTGGACTGAACGGTTTGTTTCCATGTTGTGTAACTCTAGTTTGGATAGAACACCTGGAATGATGACCTCTGACCACAGAGTGGAGGAGCAGTCTGGAAAGACACCTCCTGATCCTAAATTCTGTTTCCGTTGCAAACATCGGCCCGACAAAAGTTTTCCGGAAGGGACGAGATGTTAAGGAAACCTCTCCTCAGCTCAGGCTGCAACTGACCCCTCTCGACTTTCTTGCCACTTCACCCTGAAACAGCCGGCACCAGAAACAAAACCCTCTCCATCACTCGCATCGCAATGCGCAGGCGCCAGACCCACTCCAACGTCCTGGCCGCGGTTCTGCACCTGCGCATTGCTGTGTCCTGGGCTGACGCGTTAGGGATTTCCTCAACCGCAGGGACTGCTGGGTGCAGCAGCCGCCATTCACATACGCATAACCAAATAGCAACCTTTCCTGCTATGGAGCTGGATTACCTCTGCAAATGATTTATCTTATCGCCCATATCAAACTAATGTGATAATTTAGCACACCGCTTCCTTCGGTTGAAGCCTGACAGCATTGTCACAGCACAATTGTTACTGAGGCTGCGGTGACGACGCAGGTGAGAAAATGTTGAGAATTGATGAAAAAAAGGATAAACCATTGTTTCTCGAAGCTGACAGGATACCGGGACCAGCTGAGAGCTATCCACTGATACTCAATGAGGTGAAAGGGGACACTTTGGTGACATTGGCCTTAATCTCCCAGATCTCCCCTAACTCAGTAAAAGTACCAAAAGAATGGAGATTCGAAAACATCATGTTCTTTTTCACAAAAGGTTGTAAAGTTAAGCACAGCTATTATAGCCTGATCAGTGATTATCAGTGAATCAACGATTTGAGTTGGAATTTGTCATCACATGGAAAAATTTGGTAAGAAAAAGAACTGTGAGCATATATTTCCAAACAGAATACGACAGATAGACGGGTAAGGGGGGATAGGGGCGGGAGTGCAGAATGAGGAAGTCAGAGGGATAGATAAACAGTGGATGCAGGAGATAGAGGGACACAGAAGAAAAGAAATGGTGAGATCTTAAAATAAAAGAGACAGCCAGAGAGTGGTTGGCTTGTGGAATTCATTGTCACGGAGTGCAGTGGAGGCCGGGACGTTAGATGCCTTCAAGGCAGAGATCGACAAATTCTTGATCTCACAAGGAATCAAGGGCTACGGGGAGAGTGCAGGGAATGGGAGTTGAAATGCCTATCAGCCATGATTTAAATGGTGGAGTGGACTTGATGGGCTGAATGGCCTTACTTCCACTCCTATGTCTTCTGGTCTTACATGGAGAAATAATTGGAAAAAGTGAGAGACAGAGAGAGGACCATAGACAGAGAAATGAGAACAAGATAGCTTGAGAGATAGAAGGAAAGCGAATAAAGGACAGGCTGAAGACTTATAAAAGGCAGGCAGGGCAAGTGTGAAATAGAAAAAGGAAGCAGGATAAATTAGATAATGGTTGGGGGGATTGGGAGATGAGTCAGATGCAAGGCAGGCGAGGTGAGTAAAAGGAAGAGAGACTGGGAGCAGACAGAAATTAATCCTGATAATTGTGAGGTGATGAACATTGGAATAAGTAATAAGACAAAGGAGTAGTCAATAAATAGGAGGACACTATGAACCTGCGAGGAACAGAGTAATCTTGGTGTGCTTGCTCACACATCCCTAAAGGTGGCTGGGCAGGTTAACAAGCTACTGACAAAGGCATGTAGGATGCTTGCATTTTTCATTTGAGATACAGTTTACAAGAGCAGGAAGGTTATGTTGCCGTTGTACAGCACTTTTGTTCGGCCACAGCTGGAGTACTTTGTGCAGTTTTGGCTACCACACTAATGGAAGAATGGAATTACCATGAGGGTCTGCAAAGGAGAGTCACCAGGTTGTTGCCTGAGATGGAACATTTCAGATGTGAATAGAGATGATTAACTTGGGTTTCTTTCAACAGAGAAGATTCAGGTGGGATAGAGGTGCATAAGATTATGAAGGGCAAAGACAGGGTGATTAGAAAACAGCTGTTCACATTCGTCAAAGGATCAGTAACAATGGGGCATAACTTTAAAGTGAAAGCCAGAAAGTTCAGAGGGGATTTGAGAAAAGTTTTTCTTTATTCAGAGGATGGGGTTATCTGGAATGCACTGCCTAAGAAGCTATCTGAGGGGGAAATTACAGAAATTCAAAAATAACTTGAATAAGCTCTTGAAGTGTCACACCTTTTTGTGATTGAGGGATTGATAACTTGTCTAATGCAGGAAAGTGTATGTCAGATACACTTTTGGTGGGACAGGACCAATTTGATTAAGTGCCTTTGTATCCTGTGTGAATATATGGCAGTTAGATTAATTTGGAGGTGGGTGGTGTGGTGCGAGGAACATGGAGGGGTGAGTGAAGGCTTACTGGTTATCACTAGAGTATCAATACAGAAAACCAACTAATGTTCTGAGCACCCGTGTTCAAACCCCACCACAGCAGATGGTGAAAAAACAAAGTTGCCGAAAAAGCTCAGCAGTTCTGGCAGCATCTGTGGAGGAGAAAACAGAGCTAACATTTCGTGCCCGTTGACCCTTCCTCAGAACTGATGGTAGCTGAGAAAACGTCAGTTTATATGCAGAAAATAGGGAGGTGGGTGGGGTGTGGAGTAAACGATAGGATAGAGACCAAAGAGAGAGAAAGACAGTTGGACAGACAAAGGAGTTGCTAACGATAAGGCTGGAAGGGTGAACAGTTGTTACTGGGACTGTTAGTGACTAACAACAGGGGGTAAATAGTGGCAGGCTATGTGGTAACAAGTCCTGGTGTGCGGGGTGGGGGGATGGGACATGGAAGAGTCGAGGCCCTAAAATTATTGAACTCAATATTGAGTCAGGAGGGATGTAAGTTCCCCAAGTGGAAAATGGTGTGGAAGTGGAAAACTCTGTTTTCTCCTCCACAGATGCTGCCAGTCATGCTGAGCTTTTCCAGCAACTTTATTTTTGTTCCTGATTTATAGCATCTGCAGTTCTTTTGGTTTTAATTTAGCAGATGGTGCAATTTGTGTTGAATGAAATTCTGGAAATAAGAATCCAGCGATTACCAGAAAACAGTTGCTCGTTTTCAGAAAAAAAAAATCGTCTGGTTCACTAATGTTCTTTAAGGAAGGAAATTGCCATCCTTACATGGTCTGGCCTACTCCTGAGCCAAAACAATGTGGTTGGCTCTTAACTGTTCTTTTGGTAATTAGTGATTGCCAATAAATGTTAGCCAACTAGAAAAGCCCTCGTCTGACCAAGGAATAAAAGAGAAACTCACTCAACCATTGCCATCAAACCAGGGAATGTTCCCTTGTTTAATGCAGAGCACAGGAGGGCATGCCAGGACCATTATGAGACATCACTGAAAATGATGTGTCAACCTCATGAAGCTACCAAACACTATAAGCAGCAAGTGATAGACCTCAGCCAGCTCACAAAAAATGGATGAAATTTAAGTTCTGCCGTCCTGCCATATCCAGTTATGAATGGTGGTGGACAATTAAACAACTCATTGGGCAATGAGGTTCCATAAATATCCCTATCCTCAATGATGAAAGAGCCCATCACACCTGGGCAAAAGATAAGGCTGAAGCATTTGTAGAAACCTTTAGCTAGAAGTACCAAGTGGATGACCCATCTCAGCCTCCTCCAGTGGTCCCCAGCATTACAAATACCAGTCTTCAGCCAAATTGATCCACTCTATGTGAATTGGTTGGAAAGGCTGGATACTGCAAATTCTACAGGGCATGGCAACATTCTGGCAATAGTGCTGAAGACTAGTGCTCCACACACATGTCACTCCCTTAGACAAGCTCTTCCAGTGCAGTTACAGCACTCATATTGATGTGACATGCAAAAAAATGAAATTTATGTCCGATGCATAGCAAACAGGAAAAAATCCGACCCAGACAGTGTTGCCCCATCAGTCTACTCATGATCATCAGTACAATGATGGAAAGTGCCTTCATCGGCTCAGCAATAACCTGCTCAGTGATGCCTAGCTTCACTTCCAGCAAGGCCACTCAGCCCATGACCTCATTCGAGCCTTGGTTCAAGCATGGACAAAAGAGCTGAATTCCAGAGGTGAGGTGAGAGCAACGACGCTCAACATCAAAGCTGCATTTGACAGAGTGTAGTATCAAAGACCCCTATCAAAACTGAAATTAATTGGCATTGAAGCTAAACCTTAATTGGTTGGAGTCATAGGAAGATGGTTGTGATTGTTGGAGGTCAGCCATCTCAGCTCCAGGACATCTCTGCAAGAGTTTCTCAGATAGTATCCTGAGTCAAACCAACTTCAGCTGCTTCATCAATGAGTTTCCTCCATCATAAGGTCAGAAATGGGATGTTGATTGATGATTGCATAATGTCGGTGTCTGAGGAGTGACCTTGTAGAAGTTTGCAAAATCATGAGGGGCATGGAAACAGTGAATAGCTGAGCTCTTTATCCAAGGGTCAGGGTTTCCAAAAGTAGAGGGCATGAGTTTAGGGTGAGAGGAGAAGGGTTTCAATGGGATCTAAGGGGCAATGTGAAGGGTGGTACGTTTTTTGACAAGTTGCTGGAGGTATCTGGATGTTTACATGAATTAGAAATGTTTAGAGGGAAGTGGGCCAAATGCTGCCAAATGATACTTGGTCAGTTGAGGATATCGAGTCAGCATTAATGAGTTGGACTGAAAGGTCCGTTTCCCTGCTGTATAACTCTATGACTAACAGGTAGTGAATAAGAGTCACAATTTTGTCAACAAAAGACACAAATATCTTGAACTGTGACCATTAATTTGGATGTAGACCAATCACAAAGAAAGTTGTTTTTGTTTATTCGTGTGTTTATGGCTTTAAATTGAGGGGTGTAAGATATAGGACAGATGTCAGAGGTAGTTTCTTTACTCAGAGAGTAGTAAGGGAATGGAATGCTTTGCCTGCAACGGTAGTAGATTCGCCAACTTTCGGTACATTTAAGTCGTCATTGGATAAGCATACGGACGTACATGGAATAGCGTAGGTTAGATGGGCTTGAGATTGGTATGACAGGTCGGCACGACATCGAGGGCCGAAGGGCCTGTACTGTGCTGTGATGTTCTATGTTCTATGTTCTATGTATGCGTTTATTTTTCTGAGAGTATATTCATTGGTGAACACATGTTGTGGTGTGTTTTGCTGTGGTTCAGTGGTGAGCACTGCTCCCTCACAGGGACCCGTGTTGGAATCCATTCTGGGGCCACTGTTTATGTGGAATTTGCACATTCTCTCCGTCTTTGAATGAATTTCCTCCCATTGTCCAAAGATGTGCAGGTTAAGTGGATTAGCCATGCTACATTGTCCATGGTGTCCAATGATGTCCTAGCTAGGTGGATTAGCCATGTAAATGCAGGGTTACAGGGGTAGAATTATGGTACAGTTTTGGGTGGGATGTTTTTCAGACTGTCAATGTGTACTTGATGGGCTAAATGGCCTGTTTCCACACTGTAGGGATTCTACGAGGGCGTGTATGTTTGCATGCACATGTGCAAAATTATGTGCATGCATTTATGTGTCTGAGAGTCTGTTTGTATGTTTCTCAGCATGTGTAAGTATATGTTTACATGAACACTTTTTTGTGTTTTGACTGTACCAATGTATGTACGTCTGCCTTGATGTATGTATGTGAGTGAGAGTATATGTATGTCTAAGAGCATGCCTATGTTGGTGTGTGTGTGTTATGACATGTGTACACATGAGGGTGTGTGTGTGAGAGAGATGGTGTATGTACATGTGTGTCTACATTGTGTGTGTGTATGTGAGTGAATGTGTGTGTGTGTGTGTGTGTGTGTATGTGAGTGAAGGTGTGTGTGTGTGTGTGTGTGTGTGTGTGTGTGTGTGTGTGTATGTGAGTGAAGGTGTGTGTGTGTGTGTGTGTGTGTGTATGTGTGCAAGTGTTTGTGTGTTACATGTGTATTTTGTATGTGGATGAGTGTGTATTGTTGGTGTGTGTGTGTTATGACATGTGTACACATGAGCGTATGTGTGTGTGAGAGAGATGGTGTACGTACATGTGTGTCTACATTGTGTGTTTGTATGTGTATGAGTGAAGGTGTGTGTGTGTGTACAAGTGTTTGTGTGTTACGTGTGTATTTTGTATGTGGATGAGTGTGTATTTTTGGTGTGTGTGGGCATGAGTGTATTTCATAGAATCCCTACATTGTGGAAACAGGCTATTTGACCCAACAAGCCCACACCACCCCTCTGAAAAGCATCTCACCCAGATCCATTCCCCTACCCCTACATTTCCCTTGTCTAACCCATCTAACCTAAACATCCCTGGGCGCTATGGGCAATTTAGCATCACAAATCCACCTATCCTGCACATCTTTTGATGGTGGGAGGAAACCGGAGACCCGGTGGAAACCCACAGAGACATGGGGAGAATCTGCGAATTCCACACTGGAATCAAACCCAGGTCCCTGGCACTGTGAGGCAGCAGTGCTAACACTGAGCCACAGTGTTGTATTTGTTGTCTGTGTATTGTGTGCACGTGTGTGTAGGTCAGTGTGCATGTTGCATGTGCGTTTTTGGTGTGTGTACACTGTTTGTGTGTAGATGAATGTGGATACTGTGTGTGTGTGTGCACGCGTGTCTGTGCGTGTGTGTGTCTGTGTGTGCGTGTGTCTGTGTCTGTGTGTGCGTGTGCGTGTGTGTTTGTGTGTGTTGCAGTCAGGGAGATGGACCAAATAAAATGAAGACACAGGGTCGAGTTAAGTGAATTGTGAGGCCAGCAGACAATGCACTTCATGTTCTTTCTCAGATAAAATGTGTACCCACTCATATACATTGCATTATTATGACAGGCAGATATTCTTCACTCACTGTGACAGGTTTTTGTCAGGCAGTACCAGGCTATGTTTGGGATGGCAAATACAGGCTTGCTTTTGGCATGGAACTAAATTGTGGAACCCAATAATTGTTGTAATTTGCTCAATGGTGTTGCAAATCTGATTGGAGCAAATTCAAATCTTGTCCGGAACAGGGCAGAAAGTATGGCAATTAAATTTCTTGCTAATTTCCCGTCAGTGAAATGATAGTGTGAAAAGACTGACAGCAGGAATGCATGTTCTCTGGTGACTGTCTGTATGGAGTTTGCACATTCTTCATGTGTCTGCATGAGTTTCCTCTGGGCAATCCGGTTTCTTCCCACAGTCCAAAGATGTACAGGTTAGGCACATTGACCATGGAAAATGGGAGGTCAAGAGGATGGGTAGGCGGCTGTGTCTGAGTGTGATGTTGTTTGAAAGGTTGATGCTGACTTGATGGGCCAAATGGCCTCTTTCTCCACTGTCATGCTGTATAGCTGGAAATGCACAAAGCTCATGGAGGGAGGCAGTAAGTGTGATACTTCACAAAGATTAATGTCACATGTCAAATCGATAGAAAATTAAGTCATACAGTGTCATCATTCAGGAAATATAATGAATAAATTACTCATTTATCTTTGCATGGTTGAGAAGGCAGTGAGGAGAAAGGGACAGTGATAGCAGTGGTGCATGGGGACCCAGTATCGAATTGAATTAGTTTTATTGTCACAGCCTTTATTGTCACTGCTCTTTGGGTGAAGACATTTAGAACATAGAACATAGAACATAGAAAAGTACAGCACAATACAGGCCCTTCGGCCCACGATGTTGTGCCGTAGAATAATCCTAATCCAAAAATAAAATAGCCTAACCTACATTCCCCTCAATTCACTGCTGTCCATGTGCATGTCCAGCAGTCGCTTAAATGTCACTAATAACTTTGCTTCCATGACTACCACTGGCAAACTATTCCATGCACCTGAGAACATGCATTCCTGCTGTCAGCCTATTCACACTATCATTTCTTCTTAAGGACCATTTGAGATGAACAACAAGTGCTGGCCCAGTCAGTGACAGCCATGCCCCAAGAATGAATGAAACAAAACCAAATAGAGACAGAAGACTCAGTGAATCCTCGGCTCCATTGTGTGATGTTCTTCACATCATGTGTTAAAACATAGTCCGTGTACTTCCCTGATTAATCCCATGCCATCGTGGTGCACAGTGTGACCCTCAGTAACACATTCCAGCACCAGAGAGTTGAGAAGGACTGGGACACCTTTAAGAGAAAAGCAGTGAATAATTTAAAACCATTCTGAAGATTGTGAAGATCTCTATTTTAGAGTTAAAAATAAAGGACAGATCATAACAGTGAACTAGTGGTATTAATTATTTAAAGTAAAACAAGACAACTTAAAAAGAGTTCATTGAAATAAAGAATTAACCAATCATTATTAAATGCTTCAATATGAATTCAAAAGTAAAACAATTGAAACTTGGAAATGATGCAAACTGCTCTGACTTACCTTGTCCACCAGACTCGAAACATTAACTCTGTTTTCTCCTCCACAGATACTGTCAAACATGTTGAGCTTTTCCAGCAACTTTGTTCTTGTCCAACTGAAATTGAAACTCCAGTGTGAACATTACATTGAGTTCCAGATTAATACGGAAAGGGATGGTGTCAGGAATTTTATAGTTTCCATGTGCTTCATTATTTTGTTGAATTGTACTGTATGTAAATAGCTTGGCTTATTCTATTTTGTCTGTTGTGCAATAAACTTCTGTCTGTTGTTGAAAGCAAAGCTGCAATGCTGTGTGATTGTGTCACAGTGAAAGACCATCTCATTGAATAAAAGTAATGAAACTTGGATCCATCAAGTCAGATCTATTGTTTGAAAATTAACACTACAAGAAAGGCATCCAATTGGGCATTTGTTGAATCACCAACGGAGGGAGCAAGGATCAGGGATTTCGATTACTCAGATACAGAAAATAAATGTGAATGTAAGGGAAATTATTGTCATGGAAGATCAGTACATTTCACATGGTCAGGAAGGAGACATCACATCCAGAGTGAGACAAGGCCCTCATGAACATACCATTCTGGGATTTTGGAGCTGTGTGGGAATTCAGAGCAGACGGGAAGAGATGCTTTCACTTGCTTATTGGATCATAGTTTGTCAAGTTTTTTTGAACAGTATAAATTGAAACCCAGGATCAGGGATCCAGCACAAAACAAAGGCTGGCATTACAGAAAACACAAACATCATGGATTGGCAATATCTGCTCATTGAACTTGGTTTGAAGTTAATTTTAGGTTAAAGGTCAATACAAGAACTGTTTGACAGGTTACAAGCTGAAAGACCAGTTGGAAATTTTTTAGAAAATGCTAAGATAACAATGTGGTGATGTTGGCTCAGCTGATGTGTTGTAACTGCATGATGTGAAGGCTAGTGGACCCCAATGTGGTTCATCATGACTGCATCTGAAGCAAGTATTGGTTGCTTGAAGAACTTCTGGCTCAGAGTTGTAGCAGCCCATCTAATGGCAAGATCTAGTGTGTGTGGGTTGGGGCAAGGACACAGGGAAGGTACTTGTTGGGGAGAGATATCAAAGAGTAGACTCAAGGTCTTTGTCTTTGAGAATTAAAAAGAAAGTAAAGTCAGAGAAAATATAATAAACTGATGGAAGACGAGTGAGTAACATAAAAACTGATGCTAGGATCTTCATTAAATATGTAAAAATGATGACGGAAATCAAAGTGCACAGATGTCACTGAGAAAATGAATCTGGGGAGAAAGACTTGGAGAACAGGAATGGCAGAGGTGTTAGACACATATTTTACATGAGTCTGAAATGTGGGATGTGCTTTAATTTTCCCACAAACTCTAAAGGAAATGAAGCAGAAATTTAATATGATCATCATTAATAGAGAAGTTGTGTTTTTATAAATAAAGGACGAAAGGCAGATAATTCTAAAAGAGGGGACTACAGAGATAGTGGCTGCAGTTTTCATCTCAGAATCAAGAGACAACAATTTATGATGGAGATGATGAAGAATTTCTTCTCTCACAGGGTTGTGAGTATTTGGATTTCCTTACCACAGAGAGCTGCGGGTCAGAGTCTTTGTGTATATTTAAAGCTGAGATGGATGCATTTATAATCAGGTACCAGTAAAGGGCAGGAAAGTGGACAGGTATATTTTTGATCATTTGGGGAAATCAAGAGTTACGGGGAAAATGCAGGAAAGTCATGATCCTATTGAATGGTGGAGAAGGGAGTGAATGACCTATTCTTGTTCCTATTTCAGACAGTCTTATAGTCTTATATTCTAGAACAGATAGAAAGATATTAAACAAATAAAGGAGAAAGGTTGGAACCACAAAGCAATTGATGAAAATTAACATACTCCTATCTTTGTAAGACTAGACATACCAAAGCTAATTGCTGGAATTTAAGTGGGAGATTGATTACATCGTAGGAATATTGAAAGAATCTTCAGGAAAATGTACATAACAAAAGCAAATGAGTGTTCTACCAATATGGTAGGACAGAGTGGATGTGAATGCGTTGAAATCACGAATGAGGGAGGGCAAACTCAGGACAGTCCTGAGAATTTGTCTTTAAATATAAACAAGGAGAATGAGACCACTGGAGGATCTGAGTTTTATATTTCCTTCAGCTTCAAAGCAAGGAGGGAAACCAAGAAAGATCTTGGGAAACACTGGACAAAGTCAGTCACTGATGTTGCCTAATGGTCCTCTTTGTCTTCCAGAGGGGTTAATGGAGCATAAAATATTAGTTGGAGGCATCCAGGGAGGTTGTAGTTACAGAGATAATGGGAACTGCTGATGCTGGAGAATCCAAGATAATAAAGTGTGAAGCTGGATGAACACAGCAGGCCCAGCAGCATCTCAGGAGCACAAAAGCTGACGTTTCAGGCCTAGACCCTTCATCAGAGAGGGGGATGGGGAGAGGGAACTGGAATAAATAGGGAGAGAGGGGGAGGCGGACTGAAGATGGAGAGAAAAGAAGATAGGTGGAGAGGAGAGTATAGGTGGGGAGGTAGGGAGGGGATAGGTCAGTCCAGGGAAGATGGACAGGTCAAGGAGGTGGGAAATGGAGGTGCGGCTTGGGGTGGGAGGAAGGGATGGATGAGAGGAAGAACAGGTTAGGGAGGTAGAGACAGGTTGGACTGGTTTTGGGATGCAGTGGGTGGAGGGGAAGAGCTGAGCTGGTTGTGTGGTGCAGTGGGGGGAGGGGACGAACTGGGCTGGTTTTGGGATGCACTGGGGGAAGGGGAGATTTTGAAGCTGGTGAAGTCCACGTTGGTACCATTAGGCTGCAGGGTTCCCAAGCGGAATATGAGTTGCTGTTCCTGCAACCTTTGGGTGGCAGCACTGTGGCACTGCAAGAGGCCCATGATGAACATGTCGTCTGAGGAATGGGAGGGGGAGTTGAAGTGGTTCGCGACTGTGAGGTGCAGGTGTTTGTTGTGAACCGAGCAGAGGTGTTCTGCAAAGCGGTCCCCAAGCCTCTGTTTGGTTACCCCTATGTAGAGGAAGCCACACCGGGGAGTGTCCATTTCAAGCCCACTGACTCCCACAGCTACCTAGAGTACACCTCCTCCCACCCACCCTCCTGCAAAAATTTCATCCCCTATTCCCAATTCCTCTGCCTCCGCTGCATCTGCTCCCTGGATCAGGCATTCCACTCCCGCACATCCCAGATGTCCAAGTTCTTCAAGGACCGCAACTTTCCCCCCACAGTGGTCAAGAACGCCCTTGACCGCGTCTCCCGTATTTCCTGCAACTCATCCCTCACACCCCGCTCCCGCCACAACCGCCCCAAGAGCATCCCCCTCGTTCTCACACACCACCCCACCAACCTCCGGATACAACGTATCATCCTCCGACACTTCCGCCATCTACAAGCCGACCCCACCACCCAAGACAATTTTCCATCCCCACCCTTGTCTGCTTTCCGGAGAGACCACTCTCTCTGCAACTCCCTTGTCCACTCCACACTCCCCTCCAACCCCACCATACCTGGCACCTTCCCCTGCAACCACAGGAAGTGCTACACTTGCCCCCACACCTCCTCCCTCACCCTCATCCCAGGCCCCAGGATGACCTTCCATATCAAACAGATGTTCACCTGCACATCTGCCAATGTGGTATATTGCATCCATTGTACTCGGCGTGGCTTCCTCTACATTGGGGAACCCAAGTGGAGGCTTGGGGACTGCTTTGCAGAACACCTCCTCTTGGTTCGCAACAAACAACTGCACCTCCCAGTCGCGACCTATTTCAACTCCCCCTCCCATTCTTTATATCACATGCCCATCATGGGCCTCCTGCAGTGCCACAATGATGCCACCCGATGGTTGCAGGAACAGCAACTCATATTCTGCTTGGGAACCCTGCAGCCCAATGGTATCAACGTGGACTTCACAAGCTGCAAAATCACCCCTTCCCCTCCTGCACCCCAAAACCACCCCAGTTCGTCCCCTCCCCCCACTGCATCACAAAACCAGCCCAGCTCGTCCCCTCTCCCCACTGCATCCCAAAACCAGCCCAGCCTGTCTCTGCTTCCCTAACCTGTTCTTTCCCTCACTCATCCCTTCCTCCCACCTCAAGCCGCACCTCCATTTCCTACCTACCTCCTCATCGCACCTCCTTGACCTGTCCATCTTCCCTGGACTGACCTATCGCCTCCCGACCTCCCCACATATCCTCTCCTCTCTACCTATCTTGTTTTCTCTCCATCTTTGGTCCGCCTCCCCCTCTCTCCCTATTTATTCCAGTTCCCTCTCCCCATCCCCCTCTCTGATGAAGGGTCTAGGCCCAAAGCATCAGCTTTTGTGCTCCTGAGATGCTGCTGGGCCTGTTGTGTTCATCCAGCTCCACACTATAGTTAAAGTGAGTTGGATGAAAAAGTGACTTGTTGAATGGAAAGGCTCGGTTGCAGTGAGAGTAAAACATATGCTGATCAAAGGATTTTATTCTATTTTGGGGAATGACCTGGCAGGTTAAAAGAAAAAAGCCTCACTGTTGGTGGTGGAACAACAAATGGAGGTGAAATAAACTGAAATATTACTGGGAGAACATCCTGGATTGTTTCCTGACTGTGCTGTGACTAGATCTCAGGCTCATAGAGTTAGAGCGACAGAATATGTCTATGGCCAAGTTGATGTGGAATCTCAGTTCTCAGAATTAATTTTCAAAAGTTTAACTGCACAGAATGAAGGTGAACAAAATGAGGCTGAGATGCTCAGAATATCTTCTTTAACAGAAATGAAGCACAGGTATCCTGAAATGAAAGAGATTGATCAAACAGTCTCCTCTGAAATGAAATCTGAAACAATCCCTGAGTGTAATTGCTCGAAAGACAAAGTATGAATGAAGAAATAGAGTCCCCATCTGAGGAACAGATTGAAATTTTACAAACTGACTCATGAAATTCGAATAACAGCACTTTTAGTATTGAGGAAATCACAGGGAATTCAAGAAATCACAAACTGATCTCCAACTCATTCACTGTGCAAGAGGTTATAATTGCAAGTGGTAATCATGCAAACTGTACTCACTGTTTACAATGAGCTTGCTTCCTATCCTGTAGATCCTTCTTCACTCTGAGCTATAATAGACCCCATTGTCACTGAGCTGCACATTTATGATAATCAGAATGAAGCTGGTAATGGAGGGGTCCTCTGGAAGATTGGATTTGCTTAGTGAATATTGGGCTCTGTTGTTAAAATTCTAACCTTATTGCACCTTGGTTTTTTTGGTATCATTCAAAGGTGATGTGTGTCACTGTTATGTTCCTCACAGTGCACTGCAACTGAGCAATGTGGTTCTCAGTGACCTGTTGGAGGCACAGAGACTGGTCTGGTGACCAACTCATTGCTCAGATACTGCAGCATTTTCTGGAAAAATCCCCCATTCCCTCCCCATCCTGCTCATTGCTTTCCTCAGACAGATCACTGTTCCCTGAGCCTGCATCCTCACACCCCTCCCACTGCCATGTACACAGTGCCCTGCTGTGTGTAGCTCACTCTCCAGCCAGTATTCTGCTTTGGGAATGATGTGGACAATGATTCCCTGGGGGAGATGAGTCAATGTTACCATGGGAACCGCAGCTATATCAGGAGCTTATGATGTTGAGTGGAAAAGTGTATGACATGGGATTCAATATTCAGAGGAATAGAAAGATGTTGATGCAGCCACAGGCAGGAATCATTGATGGTGTTGTCTACCTAGTCACATTGTCAATGATATTACTGAGGGACGGGAGATCACTTCTGAGGAGGAGGGGATTGTCGAGAGTGAACTGTCAGCAGTCCCAATCCACATTGGTCCCAATGAGAGAAGCAGAAAGAGGGCTGTGCTCAAGCAGTCAGAGTTCAGGAAGCTCAGGAAGGAATCAACATTTCCTCTTGAACCATGGACATAAGTAGGTCAATAGAAGGATCAAGCAGATGGATGGGTATCTGGAGAGATGGTGCAGGAGTGGGGAGGATATGAAATTCCTTCAACAGTGATTCTGGGGATGATTGAGAAGAAAACACTTGGAGAAAACAGAGAGGTTGCACCTAAACAGAGCCAGCCCTTATGAGCTGATGTCTGACTTGTTTCGTTGGGGACTGGGGATAAACTAACTTGGCAAGGGACTGGGAACCAGAAGGAAATGTCAGAGAGGAATGTTAAGCATCAGGCACACAGACAGCTCGAAAGTATGAAATCATAAACCATGGAGTGGGTTCAAGTAATATCATAATGTCTAAATTAATGTTGATGTCCAAAGAGATTAAGAACATAAGAACTAAGAACAGGAGTAGGCCATCTGGCCCCTTGAGCCTGCCCTGCCATTTAATAAGATCATGACTGATCATTTTAAGACTCTGGTCCACATACGCACCCTCTCACCATAACCCTTAATTCCTTCACTGTTTAAAAATATGTCTCGCCTTACCTTAAAAACATTCAGTGAGGTAGCTTCAACCACTTCACTGGGCAGGGAATTCCATAGATTCACAACCCTTTGGGTGAAGAAGTTCTTCCTGACCTCAGTTCTGCATCTGCTTCCCTTTATTTTGAGGAGATGCCGTCTAGTCCTAGTTTCACTTGCTAGCGGCAACAACGTCCCTATTCCCTTCATAATCTTATGTGTTTCTATAAGATCTCCCCTCATTCTTCTGAATTCCAATGAGTGTAATCCTAGTGTACTCAGTCTCTTCTCATAATCCAACCCTTTCAACTCTGGGATCAACTGGGTGAATCTCATCTGCACCTCCTCCAGTGCTAGTATATCTCTTCTCAAGAAAGGAGACCAAAACTGCACACAATACTCCAGGTGTGGCCTCACCAGGACCCTATACAGCTCCAGCACAGCCTCCCTGTTTTTAAACTCCATTCCTCTAACAATGGCAGGCAAAATTCCATTTGCCTTTTCAATGACCAGCTGCACCTGCAATCCCACCTTCAGCGATTCATACACAAGGACACAAGTCCCTCTGCACAGCAGTGTGCTGCAAATTTTTAACATTTAAAACATAGTCCATTTTGCTGTTGTTCCTACCAAAATGGATGACCTCACATGTATCAACATTGTACTCCATCTGCCAGACATTATCACACTCACTTAGACTATTTATATCCCTCTGCAGACTTTCAGCGTCTTCTGGGCACTTTGCTCTACCACTCACCTTAGTGTCACCTGCAAATTTTGACACACCACACTTAGTCCCCAACTCCAAATCATCTGCATAAATTGTAAACAATTGACGTCCCAACACTGATCCCTGATGCACACCACTGGCCATTGACCGCCAACTAGAAAAACACTCATTTACCCCCCTACTCTTTGCTTTCTACTGGTCAACCAATCCTCTATCCATGCCAATACATTACCTGTAATACCGTGCAACTTTATCTTATGTAGTAGCCTTTGATGTGGCACCTTGTAAAATGCCTTCTGGAAATCCAGATACACCACATCCACAGGTTCCCCATTGTCCACCATGCAAACAATGTCCTTGTAGAATGGCACCATTTTGATTACTCAATATGAAGAAAATTTCAGTTTATTTTTGTGAATAATCAAGGAATAGACTCTCAGAAACTTGAGGCCAGGTTGTGAGAGGAAGAGTTACGTCAAACTTATCAATGTGGCAGAGAAGGATAGTCCCTGATTGGTGAGTATTGTGAACTGATGGTGATGGGAATTAATGAGATTTTATTGTTTCTACATTGTTTTAAATTTTGTTGAATTGGGTTATATGCAAACAGTTTGCTGTATTCTATTTTATCAATCTTTAGTGTGTAATAAACTTCTGTTTTATTGTGAATACCAAATCTTAAGTCATGTGTGTTTGACATAGCGAAAGGCCACCTCATTAAATAATAAGAATGACAATTGGATCCACCAAGTCAAATCTAACAATTAAAAATTGGTACTACAAGAAAGAAACTATCCTGGACAATGATATAGGAGAAGGCAAGATTCTAGGGTCAAGGATTCAGATCCCACTGCTATACTGAGATTAATGAGAATGGAATCATGAAAGATTTCCGAGAACTGAAAATCTTGTTTTAATGATGATAAAGCATTCAGGATGAGTGAGGCGGGAGTTCAGGCAGTGCCCTAAGGTGTCTCACACAGACAGTTAGGAAGGTGAAATAGTCATCAGAATATCCTCAGAGAAATTAAAGGAAGAAAAAGTCTGCTGAGAGTGCATCAAGAGAAGAGCCAGAAGGTTGTTATTGTCATAAAGGAGAAAGGTGGCAATCACAGAAGGGAACATATTTCCATTGTAATAATATGAGACACACCAAAGAACAAAGAAGAACAAATTACAGCACAATACAGAAACAGACCCTTCAGCTCATCAAGTCTACACTGACACATTTTGCCCTTCCATACCAAACTGTCTTCACTTTCAGGATCTGTATCCCTTGACTGCCTTCCAATTCATGTATTCACCCATGTGCTTCTTGAATGCTGCTATTATGCCAATTGCTGGAACGTAAACGGGACACTGATTGCAGTCATAGATTATCGAAGGAATTTTTAGAGAAGGGGCATTGCAAAAATAAATAGTTGTTATGATGACAGAATAGGACAGAGAGAACATGATCCTTTGAACATATTAATGATGGTGAGGGAGCTCAGGGCAGCCCTGAGAATTTGTCTTTGGATATCAGCAAGGGAAGTGAGACCACTGGAAGGTTTGTGTGCCATCTCTCAAAGGTGAATATTTCAGCTTCAAAGGAAGGAGATCAACCAACGAATACCTTCAGAACCAAAATGACAAGTCAGTCACTGATGCTGCCTGAGGGTCCTGTTTGTCTTTCAGAAGGATTAATGAAGGAGAAGGTATTTATTGGAGGCTTTCGTAGAGATCACAAACCA
The DNA here is from genome assembly GCF_030684315.1 of Stegostoma tigrinum. NCBI lineage: Eukaryota > Metazoa > Chordata > Chondrichthyes > Orectolobiformes > Stegostomatidae > Stegostoma > Stegostoma tigrinum. The sequence continues at coordinate 96,282,111 of NC_081362.1, forward strand.
ATCTCTTCAGAGAGAGGTGGATTATCAAGTAATTTTGTCAATGGCGATGTTGTAGTAGAAGGTGTGCAACGTATACCTATTGGGAGAATCAATAATATTTTGGGAAATGGCCAGCTGATTCAAGAATATTAGCCTCACACAGGGTGATTGAAAATTAATTGGAGTTGAAATGCACTGAAATGCCACAAGAGGGTCGTCCTGTGTTGTGGCTAGATCTCAGGCTTATAGAGTGAGGCACATGGAAAAGCAATCTATAAAACAGTGAGAGATAATGGGAACTGCAGATGACAGTGAGTTTATTTGAAATTTCAGTTATAAAATTCATTTTTCAAAAGTATACCTGAAAGAATGAAGTTAAAGAGAATGAGTCTGATCCATTCAGAATATGTTCCTCAGATGAAATACAACAAATGGAATCAGAATTGAGAGAATTTTAGCAAACAGCCTCCGTAGAAACAGAATCAGAAACAGTATTTTATCTTTTAAGACAAAGTATGAAGGAAGAAATAGAGTCCATTCCTAATACCAAGCGATGAGGAATAGATAGTGGTTCAACGGGTGGTCATGCCATCAGAGGATCAGAATGACCTTTCACAAATTAGCTCATGAAATTCCAAGGACTGATCTTTTATGAATTGGGAACACACAGTCTAAAATATTAAAATATTTTTTATTGGTTAGGATTATACAAAGATATTAAATTTTACCAGACAAGCAAGTTCATGTCAGAACTTGGGGAATCCCAATATTTAATTAAATATTCACCTTTAATTCTGATCACAACTTTTGAAAAAAAATATTTAACAGGGTCTGAATCGTCTGTGTAAGAGCTTGATCTAACACCAGGAATGGCAACCATTGTGTCACTGCAGTGGTTCAAAAAGGCAGCTCACCACCACCTTCTCAAGACCAATTAAAGATGGGCAATAAGTACTGGCCCAGACAGTGACACCCACATCTCACAAAACTATTGAAAATAGTTGCTGAGCTCAGCTTCCTCGCCACAGTGAATCCATCACCAGTATCACTCTGCTCACCTCCTCAACGTTCTTGATCACAAGCTGATGTCCAATTCA